>NW_009647846.1:2490340-2549882 GCF_000708025.1 Charadrius vociferus
CACCTTCCGAAAAGGAATTGTGTTAAGTCTGTAAGAATGAAGAATGAAGCAAGTGAGCGGCCTCAAATTGATTATTACTACTGAAAAGAGAATGGTGTAATTGCTTGTGAATAATGATTAAGCCTAATTAGAGTCAGTGTTTTGCTATTCCACTGATAAGAGCCACCTGTAGAGCCAAGGCTTCAGTGTATTCTCCATGAATAGGTAGGGTACCAACATCTTCACTTCTCTGCACCAAATAGACTAGATGAGGTTCTTGGTTTTCTTCCAGAGTGGAGCACCTGCCATGCAGTAAGCTCCCACAGATGTTTCTGAAGTGAGATTAAAATTTTATTTCTCTCTCTAATTTCTTTCCTGGGGTACTTGTAGTGGTTGACCTATTCAAAGTAGCCTTCGGTTACCCTTGTAATGAGGAAATACTTGTAATCTTTCTTTTCAAGTGTATTCTGTCTTTCTGAGTTTCATTACTACTTCATATAGCATAAAATTCCAAAGGAAAATATTTTGGGACCTAATGGAAGGAGTTGCTAATGACATCTGGAAGTTATTGCCATCCCTTCTGTTCTTCAGCGGTGGTGTGCTGAGGCTGCCGCGCCGGCTTTGTGGATAAAGATACTTTCCTGGAAAGAGCCTGTTTGTTCTCTGGCTTCATCCCTGCTGTTTGCGGTTCTGTGATGGTTGCAGCCTGCTGCTGTGTAACGGAGTCGAGGACAGCAGGAAACAGATCGGGGTATTGTGGAAAGAAAGATGTCGAAGATCTGGTTTTGTGTTAGTATTGGTAGGAACGGACAGCTGAGGCACTGGGTCAAAGGGCAATGGAGTTGGGGGGGCGGCTGTGCTGAGCTGGAGGTTTGAGTGACTGCTGTCCCCTTCCCACCCAGCGCGCGTGATGGGCACCCGCAATGTATGCTCTTTGTGGCTGGAAGTGCCTTCTGACGCATTCCAGCTGCCGTAAGTGATTATTTAAGTCTGAAACTAAGTAGTGAAATAACCTCTTCGCAAAGTGTTGTGGGTTTTTCCCCCCTCCCTTTTTTTTTCCCCTGGCGATCTGGTGGCTGGATTGGACAACAGCAGAAATGACGCCAGGTCAGGCAGGAGCGCATCCCCGCGCCTGGCTGACGGTGAGGCGGCATCTGGCTCGCAGGGGCTGTGGACCGCTCTCTGCGCCGGGAGTGCGGCAACCAGAGCGCTTCAGAGACCCACCGCTTCTTACGGAAACTTTCAGTAACATGATACAACGTTGGACCTTTATGTTTCTCATACTCCGTTAAAGTTTGCATGAGCACCTTGCTTACATGGGGCCAACACAAAGTTTAATACAATACTGCGGCAACTTTACTTTGTGGAATTAAATTGGTGTGCTTAATTTAAAAAAAAAATAATCTAAATCACACCTGAACTCTTTCTTTAATATCTCCTTAGAATTTAAATTATGTTTTTAGCTTTGGCAATTATTTAAAATGCTGATGTGTCAATCCCCGAAGAGAGAATACTTGTCTCGAGTATTGCCACTTGAAATTTTGGGAAGCCACACAGATGTTCATCTCCTCATTATGGAAATAATGTATTTGGTTAAAGTGTTGGTGCAAAGAGAGGGGAATACAAATTATCCTGCACCTTGAGAGCCATTTAAAAGTTTCCTTATGTTTAGACTGCTTTATTCATCTCTGCTAAGATGAATTCGGGGGACAAGAGAGGTCCCCCGAATGTGCCAGGTTTGGAAGTGCCTCTAGGGGTTGCCGGCCGTGGCGTTCCCGGGGCAGTGCCGCACGTGGGGCTGAGCACACGCAGCCGCCGGGGGAGATGCTGCCGGGCATTTGTCTTCTCAGAGGACCTCTGAGTGGCTCCGTGGTGATGAGGCCTGAGTTTCCCTCTCGAGTGCCATGATTGCAGCCTGACGGCTTCTTGGGTGCCCGTGGGGAGCAGAGGAGGAGGAGGAGAGGATGCAAGGCAGGAACTGGCAGAGGGCACTGCCTGGTGGTCCTCACGGCTGGGCAGGGTCCCGAGGGGGATGCTGAACTGGGGCTGGGGTAGCCCTGGGAGATGGAGAGGGAAAAATAGAGGCGCGAGAGGATGAGGAAGGGGTGCCTAGAGGATATGCTGCTCCTGAAATATTTAAATCAAATTGGAAAGCTTTTTTGCTTTCCCGAGAGCTGCAGGGCATTCCAATGACAAGTACTTAGGGTGGCGCAGTCGTTCCAGTGCGGGACACCATTGCCTCGAGGGCAGCCCGAGGGATCGCACCATATCCCCCAGCCTCAGCAATCATCCCCGTTATCTCTGTCTTTTCACTTACAAGTCTGAGCGCTTGGTCCAGCCCTACCTTGTGGTTTGATGTGATTAACGAGCACAGTTGGAGTGGAAGCTGAAACTTTGTGTGAACAGCCACAGTCGAGGAGACTGGGGAGAGGGAGGGAGAGAACAGTGATTATATCGCTCTGGCTCTCATCCGAGCACGCTCTGGCTGGGTGGCACTCTTAAAGCTGCCTTATAATCAAGAAGGCCTTTGTCAAAAATCAAGGAAGTAATTTTTTTTTAAAGACTTCATTAAAAAAAAAAAAGGAAGGGAAGAGTGCAGTGGAGTCTTCAGGTAATATTTTCTCAGGGATGTTATCTCAAGAGGAAGTCAAAAATAAGACGGGTAGCATGTCAACTAGTTTAAACTGAGAGACGACGCTGCTGTGCGCAGCCGGTTCCGTGCCGTCCCCCGGCGCCGTGCCTGGCTCGCCGCTTGTGCCCATTTCTGCATTGGCTCCGCCTGAGTGCCGCGGCTGCCACGTGCGCTGCTTAAACGATGGCTCTGCAGAAAAGAGGCATCCTGTTAAATCGCATTTCGTAAGAGCGTTGTTTCAGTCATCTAGCCACTGTTACCATGTCAACAGTAAAAATCGTGGCTACTCTCGATATCTGGTTGGGGGGGGGCTGTGTGTGTGTAACTGTGGGTCTGTGAGCGTGCATGTGAATTTTAGGATGTACAAATATATTTACGCATGCTGTAATTATTCCTGTTGACATGGTAACACTTCAGCGAGGCACAGGCAAACATATACCGAGAAAGAAAGCAAATTAACCCTGTGTATTGAAGGAATTGAATGCAGTGTAAGGAAGTAATATGTGAAACGCGGTGCGCTGTGCATCCTGGGGCTGCCCCGTGCGCGGCGGGGCAGGAGCGGTCCCCGCGCTCCCCTCCGCACAGCACAACCAGGTACGTCTCAGCCTCCGTCGGTACGCGTCTTGCCGCCTTCTCCCGCTCCCACCGCAGGCAGGAGGAGGACAGGCTTTGACTTCCATCCGTGTTTTGTTTGCTGGGAAGGGATAGCAACAGGACCGAGCATTGATTTGGGTTTTACAAGTTGATTTTTAGCACATGTGCCGGAACGGCACAGCCGGAGGGTGCATTGACCACCGTGTATCACGGGATGAGGGGAAACAACCTGTTGTGTAGCGTCACTGCGCGTCCTGTTCTTGGTGTGTCTGCTCACCTGGGGCATGAGCGGGGGGGGCAGATCATCTGTGGGGCTGCGGTGCCGATCCTCGGCAGTCCTCTGCGCAGCGCCGGGCAGCGACCGCGGCCGATCCTCCACTGGCGGCACGGACCTGCTCGTTAGTTTATTTTGCCATGTTCATTACGTGTGCTGATCGCTCTTTGGTTTTGCTGTTGTCAGTTATAACCTGTTGAACATACTGAAGGGTTACTCCAATCGCTGCATTGCAATGTAGAGGCATTTCTGTATTTTTATCCTCATTTTAAATTATGCAAGCAGATGACTTGGGTTTAAATGCTTTTAAGGGTACGCAACGTGCATTTTGTCTGCTGCTGCCATCAAAGGGAAGAAAAGCACTCTCATGTTCCGCGTTTAGACCTTCTGTATCTCTCTGATTTTACTGCTCTGCATTATTAAAATGAAACAGGCCATCTGTGGAGCAGCGTCTCCTGCTTAGTCAAAAAGGGTGGGAAGGAAGAACCTGGAAAACCGGTGGGGGCGAAGACATCAGTGCATACAAAGGGATTTAGGTAAATAGTTAATTGCAGATGAAAAACTGAAATAACAGCTCAGAATTTGGGGGGTAAGTATTATTAGTAGGAAATTCCGCGTGCTGACCCATGGGTCGGGCTCACCACCGCTTTGCTCCGTGTCCCTGGGTGACTCCATTTAACTCCATTTGAGTTTTACTGCTGCCAGATGAGATTAATGCAGAAGCTGATCTATTTTTCAGTAAAGCAGAAAGCAACAGATAATTTCAAGAAGAATGAGTATGCAAGTGAGAGGGAAAGCAGGCTATTAACTAAGTTGCCTTGTGATATGTTGTGGTTTTTTTTTAAAAAAAAAAAACACTACAAACTTTTCACTCATCTTCAGGTATGAGGAAAAGGAGTACTTCATGGATAAGGCCCTGCCAAGACAAGTAGCCCATTTTCAATAACTGGGCAGCAGGAAAGGATGAGTTACTGGGAGAGACGTTCTGCTTCTGGATGTATTTTTAAATCTCTTCTGTTTGGCCTGATTCTGGTGATAATCCTTCCAGCAGGTACAGATTCTCACTCGCAGGAGTAGGCTTGTCTGAGCAGCGTTTCTCCCTTGGCTGGCACTCTGCATACTGCAATTCATAAAAAATTATTCATTCCTGCAGCAGGAGTCGTCTGAATAAGGAGTGTTCGGCTGAAAGGAGAGCACCGTATGCATTAACCAACCCGGGTGACTTATATGGGTGTCAGCCTAGAAAGTCCCTCTGTGGCCGAAAATGCAAGGATCTTATGCATTATGAAGTCTGGAGTTGTTCGGGGGAAGAGGAGCACAAGCCGCCTTCATCCTCTGCCCCCCAACAACTCCCTCAGTGCGCTGAGGCACGGATCTGGTCTTTGTGTTGTTCGTAAAGCAAACGGCGGCTCCCTCTGGGTGCGAACATCAGCCTCCGGCTCGGGTGGGAGGAGGATCCGGGTGCTGTCTGGAAGAAAAACCCTTGGAAAGAGTAAACACCGATAAACAGAGATAAAAGCGAAATGATGGCTTTTCAACATCAGAAACAATTACATAGAGTGCCGCTAGCTGCCGTGGCAATGAACAGAACACACGGGAGAAATAAATTTAGGCTTTTCTACTGTTTACAGTGATAGAAATGGGAGCTCTGTGAAAGTCAGGAGTGCCTGAGGGCAATAAAATGTAGAATAATGAATAATAATAATATATCTCTATATTAACCTTTCTATTGGAGCACTGGCTAGACACCGCCTGGGTCGTGATCTCATTGCCGTGGCAGCTGTATAATTTTATAAAAGTGATAACGATGATACTTAGCCAATATATATCTATTTCCATAATAGAAGCTTTATAGCTTAAAATCCCAAATTTGCCCTAAATACGGCAAGCTGACTTTCCTTTGTCTGGGCTTTATGTCATGTATATTAAAAAGTCAAAAGTGACATCAACTAAAATGCCCCTTTTCACTGTTATAGTCGGCAACTGTTAGAAAAGAAAACAACTGCAAAGGATTTTTTATGGCATGAAGGAAGTTAATAAAATCACTTAATATAATGGCCTTTTTATTGAGCAAGAAGGTCAAGAAAATACCTGTATATATAGTCTATCCTAATGGCTCCATAACACTATGTAAGCGTGTGGCTTGGGCGACATAATAAAATCTGCAAAAAGGCTAGCTGGCTTAAAATTGATCTTATTGCTCCACGCCTAATGCTTTTATGCCAGATTTAATGTCAGTAAATTAAACTATTTTGGCGTGAATGCTAGAAAAATCGGAAAATTATTTGAGTAGCTGCTTTCACACTTGGCATCAGTAATCGTAGTAAGTGATGATTTACTAGCTGGGTAAACAAAAGTTGTGTAACTTGCGGCCATTAGTGTGGACAGACTTTGGACAAAACAGAAGAATAAAAATATCATAAACTGATAAAATCACTGCGCGTATGAAACTGGGTCGATATGTTGTATTTGCTCACGAGCCGCATGGGCTGAGAATGAAAACACTTCGGGCACATGAGAAATGCAGTGGGTCAACAACTTTGTGTTTTAATTAGGCTTAATTATTTTCCTTATTTAATAACTCCAGAGACCTCGAAGTCACTGCTGACACATGAAATAGATGCTTCACAGTGTGTGCGAGCGGTTTGGTAAACAAGAAGTGACAGAAGTCTCTCTAGAAAAAAATACCTGGGTCATTCAGGCCAACAGCACATTGTCATCGTGGATCTTCGTGAGCCACCCGCCTGCGCTCACCCCCTGACATACTGGGGATGTCACCTGCCTGCTGCTGGTTTCACTGGAGCCAGTTCAGCGTCAGATGCCCTATTTTAATCTCTTTCTTTTCCTAGGGGATTGCTCTTTTTTGCGTGCCTCCCTGCCCCCAACGCAGCCGTCTTCCTCATCGGCAGCCCATCCTTTCCCCATCGATGTGTGCCTGACGCCTTCCCCATGATAAATGCCTCCTCTCCTTTTTTCCCCCCCTCTGTAGTGCAGCTGACCATGGCAAACCACAGCCTTACTCTTGGAGCCTGGTTTCTCCTCCAAAGCACGTCAAATTCCCTTGGCCATCTCTGCCGGGGAAGCTGAGCATTATGCTTTCAGGCAGAAAATGGCCAACGTGTAACATCAGATGGAAGGAGAGATGCGAGATTAATGTTAGAAATAAATCATTTGGGGTTTTCTTTTTTGGAGTAAAAAAAGCAGCCACAAGTCGGCAAGTCTCATTTTCTGGTTGAGAATTGAGCTGCTCTTCTAAGCGTTCCTGGATGAACAGTGCTGTGGTGTCCTTCTTCCGTAGTGATGCTCTGGTCCAGGAGGAGCGCAGAGGGGTCTCTGAGCGTGGAGGGGGAGGCTGGAGCTGGGTGCGGGGCTGGCACGCTCCCTCCGGATGACTGACCGCGAACAGCTCTGGATTAAATGCCCAGATAAAATCTGAGATGCGGAGCAGGACTGCGGCCAGCTGGGGATGAGACACGGCCATCCTTCCCTGGCCATTTCTGATGTCAGTCGCTCCTGTCCTGGTCAAAGGGGGGCTCAGGCACCGCCAGCATCCTGCTGAGCTCAGCAGGGAAACAACCAAGAGTGCCCGGGTGTTGGTGGCATCGCAGCCAAGCGACGCTCATCGCTCCCCTCGCCTGGACTTCCCCAGCCCTCTGTAGTGCTCAGGATTGAGTCCCTTTCCCACCTGCCTGCCCCCTCCCTTTTTTTTTCTTTAAGTCTGTTTCATCACTATGTAGTTAATTTATATATCAATCCTGGGGTAGAAAAATAAATGAACGCATTAGGTAGTATCATCTCTCTATGTGTAAGAATAATGATTTAATCAAATCACAGTGATTTAAAGTAATAAGAGATTTATTTTCATTTGTAAAATCTCATAAAATAACTATCTATATCTCTTAGAGGTATTTGCTGAAAAAAGTAATTTTCGTAAGTATGATATATGGGGAACATTGGGAAATCACTAAATCTTGTCACACAAGTGTATTACTTGGCCACGTACAAGAGTAAGAAGTGATTATTCCCACTTTTACATTTGAGCTTCAAGCTGTTTTGCTTGGGTCATCTAATTCCCTGAACCCAAAACTCTTACGTTTAGCACTACGCACGTAAGTTGTCTCAATGTCTTCAATTCAAAAAGATTAAGTTTAAGCACGGGCTTAAGTCTGTCATTATTCTAGAGAACAGGTTTGTCTGTATTTCAACTTCGGTGTTTTTGAATCATATGCAGAAAAAGCATCTAAAATTGGATATGCATTTAAGATGTCCCTCTGAGTCAAACCCGCTGAGGTGGATCAGACGGCTTGCGTTCGCAGCGCAGCTTTGTGGTACGCGGGAGGTATAGAAATAGTCCTGACTGGTACGAGATTTAAGACAGAATGTATATTGTGTACATTTTTGAGGCAATTGCGAGCATTAGCTTTTTCCAAGAGTTAACAGATCACAGGTCAGTGTGAATCTGGTGAAAAGTTACCTAATCTTGCTTATGTCAATCCTCCTGGGATTTCGGGAGTTCCTTCACTCCACACCAACCTGCAAAGGTGACGCACTGTGTTTTGTGGTGTGGAACCGTGCGGTTTTGCCACGGGTGCTCGAGTGGTGCGGAAGCCCCCGTTGAGGGACCGTGTTCCCTTTGCCCCTCAGAGAGGAGCTGCCCGTCCCCACGCGGCACTGCCCGGGGGTGCGGGAGCCTTCTGCCCCGCTCGCTGCTTTGCGGCGTTGTGCACCGCCGTGCTCCTCAGCTCGTGCTCGTCTCTGCCGTGCCCGTGGCTCGGGAAGGACGAAGAACTGCTATAGTCATGGCTGATAAACAAATTCAGGTGACATCAATCCTTACGCACCATCTCACAGTATGTACGTGGTGCTAATCTTTGCGTAGATCCATCGTAGCCCTGTGGTTAGCGTTCAGAATACGATAATATAGATGTGTAACTGCTTTACTGTGCAAACTGCTCTTTAGTAGGAATTTCAGTCATGAAACTCATCGTGGGATTTCCTAAAGCCTGCTGGTTGCACGGTAGCTGCAGCACCACACTAGCATTTGCTGAGAACTGAATGTTTGGGTTTTGCTTTATGTATTAGCCACACTAATGAGTAACTCATGTGAAGGTAAAAAAATAGTAAGATCTTTAAATTGATCCCATTTTTAAATTGATCCCTCAGGAGAGCTGAGGAGGGACTTTTTACTAGGGCATGTGGTGATAGGAGGAGGGGGAATGGCTTCAAACTGGAAGAGGGCAGGTTTACATTAAACATTAGGAAGAAGTTTTTCCCTGTGCGGGCGGTGATCCCCTGGGGCAGGTTGCCCCGAGAAGCTGTGGCTGCCCCATCCCTGGAGGGGTTCAAGGCCAGGTTGGACGGGGCTTGGAGCAACCTGGGCTGGGGGGAGGTGGCCCTGCCCAGGGCAGGGGGGTTGGAACTGGATGGTCTTCAAGGTCCCTTCCAACCCAAACCATTCTGTGATTTTTCTTTAATTGAAAAATACATTTTTCCTGTAGTTTGTTTGTTTTTTTTTTTTAATTTGCTTTGAAGTACATCTAGCACAATTACCCTTCTGAAAATAATGGGGGGAAAAAAAATGAAATGGTGGTGATTTATTGGCTCCAATCACAGAGCAACAAGTGTGGTGTGTGTTCAGTTCAGCCAGTGTAGTTCAGCCAATCGTAATAACTTCTCTGACAGTGTTCTTGGGAATGATATAGGGGGGAAAACAACAGACCCCCCCCTTTCTAGGAGCAGTGAGAGTCCACTGAGCACTTTTTACGAACCTTTACATTGGATGAAAATCCCATCTGTGAACTGCCACAGTTCCATTAATTTAGCGGAGGGGTACAGGTTTCCAGCAGATAACACGAGACACCCTAGGTTTTGTCCTCGGGTGAGTCGTACCCCACTTTGTGTAAAAGTTGTAAATATTTATCAAATATAACGTGGTTCCCGTGAGCACGCTGTGGGCCTCGCTGCTGTCAGCAGCGTGGGACTCTCGCCACTTACTCGGTTCTGACTGGGGGGGACTTTCCTTGGCCCTGAGTGTGCAGGAAGGAGGGCAATTCGCAGAGTGATGCCGTCTGGAGGTCTTCTCCAGGATTTTGGCTGTGTGGGAGCAGTCGTGCAGCGATCCGCAATGCAGCCAGAAACAGGCAGTGGCTGCGCACCACTTCCACCCAGTAAGGGATTACTGGAAATTTGGCCTGCTACTTAACTCCATCCCGCTGTCAGTCAGGCACTTGCCTGCTTGTCTTGATCAATAGAAAATAATGATAAAAAATGTACACTCTTTAATAGGGATCTATATTCCTTCTTGCGAGTGCAGAGGGATCATTAAAAAAAATCAATGAGAATGTTATTATTTGTTATTAAATCTGTAAAGGTTTAGAGTAATTCTTATGGAATTCTATTACAGTTTTATCAAGACTTATTGATTTTATTTTATTAAGTTATAGAGCACTTTTCCCAGAGGTCAGTTAGTTTGGCACATTGGTAAGGTACAGTTTCTCCTTCTGAGCTGTGTATGTATTGCAGATCTTATGACTGAACATCCCCTTGGAAAATGCTCTTTTAATTAAGAGTAAAACTAATGCACGTAGGTTTACAGGAAAACACATTTAGCTTGTAAGTACCTAAAATCTGAGAGTATTTTCTAAATTTTCTTCTGACCCACCTACATGAATATTTTCCTTAGGAAAATTCAGCTCAGAAGTGCAGAAATCGTGCTGTCCTTTTCTAGAGACCATTCTTAAGTAAGTCACTAATTTGTTGTTAATTAAGTAGGAACAGCTGTGGCAGGAGGGTTTTACTAAACGATTTCCCTAAAATGTGGGAAACCCAGGTTAAACCCCTGCCGTAGCCGAACTACAGCAGGAGGGGGTCGGGGGCTCTGCCATCACAGGTCGGCTCTTTTTCCGCAGCTTCGTGCAGTTTTATTCTGCAACGTTTTCATTTCGAGCTGCAAAAACAACGTTAAGGGCCGGACGAGCCATACCGAGTACACGGAGTTGACTCCAATATTCAATAGTACTTAAATACGCCGCCGAGGTTTTCTCCTGCCCCATGGTGGAGGTTTGCTTGCAGGTTTCCATGATGTGATTGCAGTCCTTCAGGTGCCAGCATCCGCCTGGGGGCACGGCACCGAGTTGGTACGGCGTTGGCTGAGGGCTTGTCGTCCTTCCAAAGCGTCCTGATGTAGTTGTTGCAGGAGAGACCTACACATACATTGTAGTGAGGCTGCAGGTAAAACCTTCATTTGCTTTCAGGCTGTTTCTGTAAGACCCCAATACTTATTTTTCTAGTTTGATTTTTGGAGATGATGTCCGTTGTGTCTTATGCGCAGTGGGCTTTGGATATGAGTCATGAACAGTAGACTCGGAATTAGGAAAATATATATTATAGTCGGGTCAGTAGTACACAAAGCTAATACAAGGAGACAGATTGACCCCGCTCCTAATCGTCTCTCTTATTTGAAAACATCTGTTTGCATGCTGTCTATTTTTATCCCGCAGTGGATGGATTGCTATGCTAATTTAACGATGCCATATGTTTTTCCTCTGACTCAATTTCATTGTGTGGAGTGCCAGATTGAGTCAATTTACCCACCTATTTCAGTGAGAGAAATTGTTGGCTGTGGTGCAAGGAACTTTTTTCTCTCTTTCAATGGAATATGTATTTACTGTCATTTCTAACTGCAAATTCAAAAGGAACCATGTGATCACGCAATATAGAGAGATGATTTAGTATCTACAAGAACTTGCTGCCTCTGTGCTTCCAGCCCCCTCTGCAACGCTGGTACGAGCTGTAAAGCCAAGTAAAGGGACAAAATAGATATTCTCAGATTTGCATCTTCAATGGATTTGCATTTCTCAGGTGCCAGATAATTTACCTCTGAGCCTCTCAGTGTGCAGCCAGTCCTCTTTATGATCGATCTGCTATATCCAGGTTTCCGATTTGAATACCTCAACAACCTGCTTGGTAAAAGGAAAAACTCTTTTGCAACCTCAACTTGGGATTGCAGTTCTGGAAGGTTACATGGAAAATATTGAATCTGAACTGCGTCTGTAAGCAAAAGCTCTGATGCTGCTCACTGCGGGCTAAAGACAGACGAGGAAGGCTTGGGAAAACTGCTGGGCACTGGGAACAGCGGCCAATGCCCTGCTCTTCACACAGGCTGCTTCCAAGACTGATACAACTCTCTGAAGAGAACGGGGACAGCCTCTGTGCTTCCCAGGGGCTGTCGGGTTTGGGAAAGCCTGTAAAACTGAGCGGGGATTTGAGGAGCCAGGAGGCTGCGCCCTGGCTAAGGGGTGCAACACCCATCGCCCGTGTTCCTGGCACCTCTCGGGCAGAGGTGATGAACCTTTCCCGTGCTGTGCGCCAAGAATACCTGGCTGTGACACTCCATGTGCTCTTCCCTCTGAGGGGATGAGAGAATACAGCTTCTGCCAGCTACAAAAAGGAAAAAAAAAACAAGAGAAAAAGACAAAAGACTTTGCGTATGAGTGCGTAGACGTGCATGAATGTATTTGTCCTCATGCAAATCTTTTGTTTGCCAAGAAAAACCAAAAGTATTGCATTGTGAGAAAAATCCATTAAAATGAGCATGATCTTTGAAGGGGGATTGTCTGAGCTGTTAAAGGATATTTGGCTCGGGTTTAAACTATAGAATTTAAAAACTTGATAGAAAAAATCCCTATACTATGGCAGGTCTAATATGTTATCAGAATTTAATAAACTGTATACTTTTGTAGTAGAGTTTTAATTCTTTTTATTTGCCCTCCTGGTTTGTAAGCCTTTGGACATACCTTTTCTTTAATCACTATACACACACGTGTGTTTGTATATGTACATGTGTCTATATGCAGTGATATACATTTCTGCCAAAAAAATAAGTAAAACCAAAGCAAAATATGTTTCTCCTCTAGCAAGTTGGTGAGGTGCTAAAGAAAGATAGAGTCTGGTTAAGAGCCATGTGAAAGCTCTGAAGTAGTCACCGCCACACAGCTATTCGATAGTTGTTATGTGGTTTCTTTCAGTGAGTACAGAGGACTCTGTATTTTCCAAAAAAAAGATGACTCAGGTGCTTTAGATACCTTTACTGCCCTTCCACTCAGCTGTTAAAAATTAGAATTTTTTCCCCATTATTTTAGTACTGGAGTTGTATGTCATGTTTACTCTTGCGGCGCTGCAAGCTGGTTGTGGCTACGTTCCCTCAGGAACCAACGCGATCTCACAGGTCTAAGGAAGGAAACCTTTTTTTTTTTTTTTCCCCTCCACTTCAGGATGTCTCATCCAAACACCCGGTAAAGAGCGGTGAGGCACAGTTACCTCTTAGAAGTTTTGCTCTCTGAGTTTGTCTGTACTTCTGTGAAAAGAAATTAAGGGAAAAATACATGCTACGAAAACAATGAGGTGTACTGATAATGGCCAGTTTAGTCGGATGAAAGTGCCTTCTCTGGAGGTCTGGAGAGGTTAATTACAAAATTAGTTGTATTGAGCTCAGCCTAATATCGGCTGCACCATATAATTTATTTTCATTCCTTACTGGTATATGTCTAATCCATGCTTTATGCTTATAACTCTTTTTTTTTTTTTTTAATAATAATAATCTCTGTTTTACCTATATCTTACCAAGCTTTATACCTCGCAGTTAGTAGCAGAGTAATTAACTTGCAAGATGCAGCTGATTAGATAAAGCGTGCAATGGATTTCCTTTCTTTCCACGGCCCTCTCCTGTGGGTAGAGACGCGAACGTGTGCTGGATGTTGAAGAAGATATAAATAGAGTATTTGTTTTTCAGGCTGCAGTACGTCCCGAGCAGCACAAGTTAGACTTCAGCTTTCTACCTGTCTCCTTCTCCAGGGTTCGATGCCTATTTTACCTCCCGCACCCTGGAGAACAACAGGAGGAACGTGTGGTTTGCAGAGTACTGGGAAGAGAACTTCAACTGCAAGTTAACCATCAGCGGGTCAAAGAAGGAAGACACAGACCGTAAATGCACAGGTAACTTCATTCGCTTCACCCTCTGCGTGCCACCGTAGGTGGCTGCGGCGCGATGACTGCAGAGCTGATGTAAGGAAGCTGGGCTGGGGACAGATTGAAAAAAATAAATTGATTTTTTGTAGGTTGTACAGAAAATGGAACAGCAGCATCAGCCTTGCAGGACAAGAGAAGTAGATGGGAAGAGTGAAAAAACCACATTCTTCTATTTCTTCCTTTTTTCCGGCTGTCCGTCCAGCAGGAAAATCAATATTTTCCATAGGACCCAGAAGTACTTTTGTCTGAGTGCAGGGTGGCCCGGGGGTCTTTTGTTAGTTTGTTTTAGAGGGAGAATATTTCCACAACGTGTGCCTTATCACCCACCTGCAAGTCACAAATTGGCCACCTACTGTGTCAAAGCACCATCTGCTCACGGTCACATACAAACGTTTGCATTTGAATTCAACTTTTGAGGGAAGTGCACCTGTAGGAAAGCGTTAGCGCAGAGTGAAATGTTTTCATTTCAGGTAGCACAAAATGGTTGATCAGATTTTTGTTCTCACTAATGTTATTTAAGAAATTGGGGTTAAATAAATTTTTGCAGCCCCAACGCAGTAGCACGGAAAACGCGCAGTCTGCGTTCCTGATGGACCTTCAGCAGCCTCTTGTGTGGCCTCTGTTATTTTGTGGTGGCTGACAAAGTCATGCCTCTTTTCCTTTTGCGAGGTACCGCCCACCCTTTGAAATACCCCACTTTCCAGGAATTCCCATTCCTGACCGCATGGAGATTCAAGGGGTTATTTTTAGTTACAGGTCAGGATGGGGGCGATTTTGCTTTTAACTGAGTTGTGCACTGACATCCGCTTCGCCCTCCCCTCCCTTTGCCTTTCCTTCCCTCTCCTTTCAGTTTTTCACAGCAGCGGTTTAAATGTGTTATGTTGAATAATTGCTTTGAATTTTGATCAAAGGAAATTAGTTCATAGGAGGATATGTTTTACTTCGTTTGAAAATTGATAAAAACTTTCCATATTTCATATAATCCGCTTTTGGTTTCAATTCATGGGTGGGAGTAGGAGTGTTGAGCATAGAAACAGCGCGGTTACCGCTGGGAATACGCTGCTGTTAAATTTGGCATTTGGAATCTCCCCCAAAGGCTGGAATTTGACTAAAAATTGCTAAAAGATCTTTAGGATAATTTCTAAAAGTGCCTTATCGCCCTTATTGTTTGTGCCATTATTTTATCACAATTGGTTACAGCCTGTGCTTTCTGATGTGAATGTGAGAATGGTATTCTGCCTTCCCTCGGCACAGATTCAGCAGAAACATTTGGTTTTGATGGCTAACTTACCCTGTCGAACTGAAATAACCGCGTTATAGCTTGATATTGTACTGAATGACATGCCCTGACATCTTCCTTCCCTCTTCGACAAACTGGAGTAACTCGTGCATCAGAAAACGCATTAGCTTTGAGTTATTATTGCTGGTGTGAGAGCCTTAACGTCCCACCGATGTAATAACATTATTAATGATCATCATCGTTATTTTAAGGTGCGATGGGCGATTTGTACTTCTGCGAGGTGCTAGGCTGCAGCCCGGCGCTTTCGGAGGGCGATGGTGCGATGCGCGGGGGGTTCGGCCACCGACCCGGGGTGCCTGCGCCTCGCGGGGACCCCCTCCGCGCGCTGCCGGCGGGGAAAGCGGCTCCCAGAAGGCAGCCACCGGGCAGCGGACCTTCTCCCATCACATCCCTCCCAAGTATCTCCATATGCGCGACTTCTAGGTTAACGTCGCTTATGTTTATTTGAGGATGAAAAGTTTTGCCTGATTCGCACGGATGAGACGTAGAATGAGAAGATGAAAATACATTTAGCCCACTCTGCTTTAGTTGTAAATAAGATTAAATACAACGCATCGTTGTCATTAATAATGCCCTTTCTAGCCACTGATGTATTTTGGCACGGTTCAGGGCGTGATCCAGCACGGCCGCGTCGTACTGCTGCCGAGGACACCTGGATTGCTGTGCGGATGACTTCTGGGCCCTTTCGCAGCGGTGCGCACGCGCGCGGCAGAAATGGCCCCGGCCCTCGCTTTGCCCCGGGGAAGAGAGGGATCGGTTCCTTACGCAAAAGCGGTGGAATTTCAGCCTTCTGGGCTTGGCCAGGCCCTGCGTTGCTGCCTCTGCCCTGGAGGGATGCTGCAGTGGGCTTCTGAGGACACTTCATCGATACGGGGAATCTAATGGAGTCACTGAAACAGCATAATGGTCGCAAGCTTTGGGTTTAGACAGTTCATGGTTTTGTTTCTGGCTGCTTACGTTAAAGAATACTAGATTCGCTTCAGTCACAACAGGCCACGTCAGGTTAACGTAGGAATAAGTTGAGAAAAAGTAGTTTGTGGTACCATGCTTGATGGTAAAACTGTGCTTTTGTAGGAAAGGATTAACAGAAGAAAACAACTGTCTTTGCAGAAGAGGGTAGTACTGTAGCTGCCAGCTGTGCCTCCCGAAGGGAGCCGTGCCGAGCGCTCTGCCCACACCACGTCCCGTGCAGAGACGGGCTCTGGGCTTTGATGGGGAGCTCCGCTGAAGGTGTTTGCCTGTACAAAACCCCATCGTACTAACATTGCCAGTGCCGGAGGTCGAGGGGGTTAGAATTAACAGCTGATTATACATACGAGTTTTTTCTGTATGTATTGTCAGGAACCAGCTTGTTCATAAGTTTCGAAGTGGTTACTGAAGTCAAACACGCAGCGCTGAATATTTACCAGCATTGCGCCGTAGCAGCTCCGTGCCTGTGGGTTGCGCTGCTACAGGCACACGGGTGCTCCCCGTCCCAGCAGGAGCGTCCCCACTGCTGCTCACCCGCGGCAGCAGAGGCGTCACGGCGCAGAGATGCGGGCGCTTGGGTCCACGGGGGCATCGGGGCTGTGGAGAGCGATCCAGCACCGGTACCAACCCCCCGCCTCGGCGGTAACGCCACCCGGAAGGGACATCGCAACACTTGGCTGTTTTCACTTATTAAACACAGCTTTTGATTCAGATAGCTTTACACTCAAGGAGACTTAATGAAGTGATATAAGGGTGATGTCACCTTGGATGTCATTTATCAGAATGTAGATTACTCGGAGAGCTTTTCTAATTATCTGCAAGTGTAATCAGTCTGAAGGTACAGCCCAGATGATGGCTCAGACAATGACTCGCTCTGAAGAAAACGCTGGGAGAAAGCTCCCTGCGAGATGAAGCGACGCAAATTAAGCAAAGGGGCTTGTAAAAGAGGGACAGTTGTGTTTAGAATTTAAATTGGAACGAGAGAAAATGCCTCAAAGGGGCCCAGACTCACCTTCCCGGGCAGCGTGCCGGCAGGAGCGCTCTCAGGACTCCGGATGCTCTCGGTGCGCTGAGGAGCAGCTCCCACAGCCTTGTTGGGAGCAAACATGCTGCGCCAGCGGGGAGAGAACCCCGAAACCCGCCCGTCCTGGGGCATCCCTGAGCCCTGCCCTTTGTCGGGTCCCCTGGAGGAAGAGGAGAGGGCATGGTGGGGGGTGATGCTGGGGGGGGGTTGCCCCATTGGCAGGATGTTACTGGGCCAAGACGTGGTGGCTCAGAGAGGCCAAATCCCCTTTAAGATGTAAGGAGCATCAATCGGGAAAGGCCGTTTCATCGGGAAATGTTACAAGGTAGGTTTGAAAGTCAGTGAAGGACAGAGGTGTTTTGGGTAAAAATAATGAAATAATAATAAAAAAGGCAGTAATTTGAGTGTACACACATATACTCACTTCTAGAGCCGGGGAGAGAATCCCCCGTGCTCTGATGTGCATCCGAGATGTGAGACAAGACCAGCAAACGTCCCACCTTGCATCGCCGTGTGCATTGGGTACAGCTGTTGTTTAGGGAAGGAAGAGAAGTTCAGAGTTCCATTTAATACAGGAAAAGGTTGTCCTATATTGCTAAATTTTACAATAAGGTTGTGCCATACATCTGTCAGAATCCCCTGTACCTGCTTCTTGGGGGTTTACCCTAGGAAGGGGAAGAAGCAATAGAGAGTGCGGAGAGCTACGCTTGGTCGGGGTTTTCGCAAAACTTATGGCGCTTCTGGGAAAGATACCCTGACTCCACAGTGCTGGAAGCCCAAGTCCGGATACCCAGGATTTGGCATGTCACCCCCAGTGTGGCACTGTTCTGTGTTCCACGGCCATGGAAAAGGAGGGCTGGGGGAAGACAGCCCAGACAATTTTGGCAAACCACTTAATTATCTGTGGTTTGGTTTAAAATGATACAACTAGCTGGGATTCTTTTTTTTTTTTTTTTTTTTTTGGGGGATAAGGAACTTAATAGCAATTCCCTTGTTTAAAAAAACAGACCGGCTTGTACTAGGAAGCCATATGTGAGGGAAAGAAAAATAATGAGAAAAAAAAAAAAGATTTACAAATAGCAGAGCCTGAGGATATCAGATTATTTATCATTTGACTACAAAAAGTGATCTAGTGCATTAATAGATTAACAAAGTGCAATTTACTATGGAAAGAAAAATAGTTTTCAAAATGCTATCAAAATTCCTCGTCTCAGGAAAAAATAAATTGTCTGAGATGTTTTAAGCAACGTAATGGCAGGTGGCCAAGATCGAAAGCATTTTTTTAAACAAATGCCAGGAGCCACGGTGCGTGTGATTCACTTTTTATGCCAACAGCTTTATGGTATTCATTAGGATGAATATCCATTGGACTTGAGGGTGTCAGAAGACCTTAACTGTCCACAGAGCCATATAAATCATGTCGGGAAGAAGAGCTAAATTTAGACTGACTCCCACTGACAGCATTGAGGGTTGTGAGTGCAGGAGGTGCTCCATCTCCAGCGCTGCTCAAGGTTCGGGGTGGCGGGTTCGTAGGAACGCTGCAAGGGCGACACCGGAGCTCCATTGAGAGGTGCCCGGTGTTCGCAGGCAGCGGCTGCTCCCCGTCTTCTCCGCACCCTCCTCCTGTTCTCGGTGAGGCTTGTGGGTACCGCTGCATCCGGGCCCTACAGAAAATATCAAGAATTCCTCAGAATTTCAGAAAAAGCAGGTTTAGGAGAATCTAAACCATGCACAGTACATTTTTCTTTTGTGCAAGAATCTGCAGCGTCCGTCCCTCGCTGCAGGTGTAGCTCAACGTGAGTGCACCTTGAAACGCCTTTCCAAGGCCGCGCTGGGGCTGAGCACTTCAGTCAGCTCCGTTCGCTTATGAGCCAATTTTCTGTGCATCAAGATGATTTTTTTTTTTTTCCTGCAGCTGTGCTTCATAAAGGTGGGGGAACCTTATTACCTCCGGGCCTAATGCAAAGACAAGTTGACTGCCTTGTAAGCTCTATGGTTGACCAGCAAACACTCTGGAGGTCCAGGATTTGCTGTTACCCTTCTTACTTTTTTTTTTTTTAACAGAACAAGTTAAAAAAAAAAAAAGCAGGTTTTCTTTTGTGTTTGGTTTGTGGGGTTTTTTTTTTCCAAATCTTGACCAATGATATTAGATCTTTCTAGATCTTTCTGCCCAACCAAGTCCTTTGGTTAATGCCCACTGTCATCATCTATAAGAAGTGCTGCCTAGGCAGTAGTCCTTAACCATAGTCTGGTCCTAAGCAGTGCTTAGTCGAGGTGCTGAAATACAGAAGTACTTGAAGTAAGGCTGGTTGTCATGACTCCTGGATACAAATTGTAAAATAATTTGCTTTAGATGAAATCCTCAGCTGGGCTCGCCTCTCCCAGCTGCCCGTGGACACAGCAGGATTTACATGCCTGCGACTCAGCGTGGATTTTCGCCCGGGATTTTGCGGTGTGTGATTGATGACATAGGCGGGAGCAAAAAAAGCTCTTGGTTAGTTCTTGTTACAGAGATTGCTCTGTGCATTTTCTCCTCCAGGCTCCGAGGTATGAAATGTGTGTTAATGCATGTGTGTGAAGGTATATAATATTTCAGTGCAGAAAGGATAAAGACTGAAATTTATCTTCTTTTGCTTGCCGTGCGAGCTACGGATAAGGTTAAAGGGCGGACCAGGATGGGAAGTTTATCTTCTCAATTACATCCCGTGCTCTGATGCGGGTATATAAGTGCCCTAGGTAGCTGTTTTCCTGCTTTGTGAGCGTGGCCTGCCTCTTCCCTCCTCCTTTCTCAGGACACCTACATAACGTTTCCTTGCTGCAGAGTGCCCGATCTGTATTTTTGTAACATGTTTCTGTTGACAGCCTCTGCTTTTTCTTTTCTTTCTCATGGTGATTGTCTTTCAAGTTGTCCGTGATCCTGGTTACAGGCTCCCTCTCAAAGTGGGGGGGGCAATAATCCAAGGCATATGTCAGTATGCTCTTCAATCAATTGCTTCTTACCAACCCCAGCTCATTTCTGGGCAACAACTCAGAGTCCTGTGGGCCATCAGAGCTATAGCCATAGTGCAGAGCCACAAAGACTCAGGAGAGGACGGCCGGTTAGCCCATGTTTGACTTAAATTTGAAACCCAGGATTTCAGTTCTCTGTTCTTCTAAGAGGTTGCATTGCATCTTATTTTGTAAATACTTCCATGATCTTCAGTCTGCCTAAGCACATCAATGCTAATGCCCATGAGAAAGAAAAGTTGACTTTTTTCCCTGAAAAATGTGATGTGTACAAGTTTAGGACCAAACGAGCCATGGTATGCACTAGCTTGCAAGTTGACTGGCTATGTGCAACTCCTTCTAAACAAAATATTTTCCATGTAATATCAAATTGTTCAAGTAAGCTTAATGACCTCTATGCTTTCATTTCAAAAAGGTAAACTCATTTAGCATCATAGTACTTGAAAATATATATGCCTGAAGTTCCTAAAAGAACCCTGCAGTGGTTGATTCAACCAACATTTAACCAACCTTGCAGAGTTTATTCTTAAGGTAAACCAGTTTTATGGATTTCTAAACTCTGTTATCTTTCAGAAATACCTTTCTTAGAATCACGTATGTTTCTAGATTGCCAAGGTGATTTGCCAGCAAAGCCCCATGATTCACGTGATTGTCATCTTGCTATTTACATACACATTCCTCTGTTTGCAAATCGCATTTTTACCCAAGTGCTCAAATATAAAGATAGCTCCAGTTTAGGCCTTCTAATCCGTAAAAAGTTCTGCCTCTATTCGTTTGCGTGATCGCTGGCTTCCCTGGCAATTACTGCTACAGGAAGCTTTCTCCATTTGCACGTTAGCGATAGGAGGCTGTGAAGTGTCTGTGATGGAGAGCGGTGTCGGCACGCCTGCTGCCCATTTTTTTATGACTATAGTATTTCAGTGTTGGAACAGAAATGAGACCTATTGCATATGTTTTAATAGGAATGTTGAATGCACAGAAAACCTCTCGGGTAAGAAAATTAGGTCAGTTTTCTAATCTCAAATCTATTCTCTCAGATACACGTACACACCTGAGAACAGAAACTGTACGGTGGGTTGAATCAGTGTAATTGAGAAAAAAAATTAAAATCATTGTCTGACAGATGGAAGTGGATGTAGCTTCATGGAACTCACTGCATCGAGGCGTTCTGTAAGCTGCTGAATTACTGTTTTTATTATTATTATTTATTATTCTCCTTCTTATTATGGAATATTGGTATTTCTGGTATTGGAATGACAAATTTTCAGTAGGACTTTCTGCTCCACTATGCTCCTTTTGGTTTTTACTTTAATGTTTATGAGTGAAGACCAGTTAGAGTACAGGAATATGGGGTTTTTGTCCTCCTAAGTGAGGAGTGCGTTGTGAGGCACTGTGAGAGCCTGGTTTCCAAAGTTCGCTTAGAGAATGTCAGCGGATTGGGCATAGTTAAAGCTGACTACATCTGCTTTCTGCTGGTTTTGGTGGTGTTACGAGAGTCTCTCAGTACAGCTGTGTCTCTGTTTGTCTCTGTATATCTACTGTTGCAGATATCTGACTGTGGGTCAAGTGTATACCAACTTAAGAAAAAAATCATTTCTCCTTAGAAAAGGCTTCCCTGCTCGTTGTTGGCACAGAACAATCGGTCTGATTTTCAGATTTGTTGTGCAGTATGAAGTTACCCCTCTCCATCGGGGTGGCGGGCGGCTGTAGAGCTGTGCTGACACTGGAGGTCGCGGAGGAGATCAAGGAGAGGTCTCTTTAGCCCTTAGAAGGAAGGCAGAACCGGCGTGCCCCAGCACCGGGGAGGTGGGGGCTCTGCCCTCCCTGGGTGCCGCGGCTGCCCTGGCTCTGCCGCCTCGCCGGAGCTGCAGGGCACGACGGTTAGGCTGAAATTTTATCCCAGCACGGAAGGATGTTCCTGTGTGGTTGGCAGTAGAAACTTGAAAGTTCATCTGCGTTCCCCAAGAAAATCCATGGGGATTGGATTGATGGTCTTGAGATAAAGGCTTTTGTCTATAATGAGATCTTCTGAATTAGGACGGGCTGGATAGATGGCTGTAACTACATAGCTGTGTTATTGGATCTTGCATTTCTTTGTAAAATGACAATACAGGGATTATATTGCAAAGAGGCCTGATTGTCATACTCGGCTTGTTTAAATTACAATATTTACTCTAGCATATTGTTAGTTTTTTCTCAAGCTCTAGTACTCAGCTACTTTCAATTAAAGAGCTTATTTGGAGAAGCCCTCAGACTGCGCGTAGTGTCTATACCATGAGCGTCTATACCAGTAGTGTCTATACCGTGAGTGAATATCCAGGGAGTAACAGCTCTGCTCTTATTTTGGAGAGCCCGGGACGTATGTACTTGTCTACCGAAGATGGATCCACTTGTTTGGTGCTGTTGCGCATGTTTCTGGAGTGCCATGAGCGCAGCCGCCGCAGCTGCACGGGCTGAGCCCTCGGCACGGCGTGTAGCTGGAGGGAGCTTCAGTGTCGTTATGAAATAGCATATATGGGCACTTACACAGTCATAGACTAATAATTGTGGCTGTTGCACCATGGATGTCTCTCTGCTCGCAGGCGTCAGGTTTCTAATAACGCTAAATGTGCTGGAGATGGATGAAGAGTATATATTTTTCTGTCAGCACTTAACCAGCTGCCGAATTCTAACTTGTACAAATAATAGCTCCTTGTTTGATACTGTGAGCATTCTGCAATCTTTAAATTAAATCTCTTGTTAATGATGACTATCACCGGGTTCTCAGCAGTACTATTATGTAAGTTCCTTTGAAAATGTGTTTAATCCTTCAGAAACTGAACCGATGTCTGAATTCATCTAATGTAAGCACCAATGAAGTGGGATTTTGATGTCTGTCTGAATTATATGCCATAAAAATTGTCCTTGCAACACTATTTATACTTCATAACATGTCCCCTGCATTATGTGATGATCGACGACGAGTCCAGAAAAATCAGCTGAAGGAGGGATGCTGAGGAAATGTAATGTGAAAAACGGTGCTATCAGGCTCCTTCTCCATACACGGAGGTGTTGAACGTCGCCTTTATGGAGATGCAAAAAGCGTGACCAGGAGTTCTTACCTTGCATTTCATTTCTGTGTCGTCTGAAGGAGATTGTACAAGAGGACTTCTTTCGCTCTGTGTTTTCAGTACTCAGGGCTTGGGCCGCCTTCTCCCCTCTTTGTTGCAGTATTTTTCTCTTGTGAAGATTTGCCTGAAGCGAGAGCCCGAGCTGCTCAGTCTCTTAGGAATCATCATGATGAGCACTTGAGACTCTAGTAGGAAGTGAGGTTAAATTATTTGTCATCACCTTCAAACAGATCTTTTGGAAGCAAAAAATGCTCATGTCAATAAATTGCTTTTGTGTTTCATCCTTCTCCTGACATCCCCAGGTACTCCATTTCAAATCCACGGTACGAAAGTGCATTCTCTTGAAATCACTTTGTGTGCATGTGTCTCGGGTGTCAGCTACTTCATTGCTGAAGAAAAAAAAATGTTATTGCACGGCTCCTGAAGATCCCCAAGTTACAAAAAAAAAAAAAAAAAAGGCAAAAAAAAAGAAAAAGGCAGCAACCTTTAAAGAGCAGGGGCATGCGAGAAGAACAGCAGATTTGCACGGCACGGTGCAAATGGGGTTTATGTTCACCTTCTGTCCTTTTTGGTGTCTCCTGCCGGCCCGGAGGGTTGCACGGTTTCTTGCTGCACTCAGCACCAGAGTTCCTGTGTTGGTTCTTTCTCTTGTAGTGAGCTTCATGCCCCTGAGACCCCCACGGTGTGCGGACGCGGCTGTGCTGGGGTCCAGGACTGCCCCTTTGCCGGGGGCACACGCAGTACCTGTCTTGCTGCTTTTGTCTGTAAGAAGCTCATGGCTTCTGTGGGCTTCCTTCTCTTCCAGGAATAATTAATAATCAAATTCCTATGCACCCACATATACAGGAGCTATTCCTGAAGCACGTGGTAAAACTTTCTGCTGGGCTTCTTCAGCTAAACTTAAGAGGGGGAAATATTTGCCACACAAATGTTGAAGCTGGAGTTAAAATTGTCTCCATCACATAGGTTTACCCCTGTCTGAAAATGAACTGGGGGCCTGGTTTGCTGCTCACTGGCTTACTGCGATGGTGCTTTGACGTAAACTAAGAGGGAACGCTCTGTTCAGTCAGGCCCATTCATTTTGATTTTTTTTTATTTTTTATTTTTAGTGTTGAAGCCTGAAGACTATTTGGCATATGCAAAGTATGGCAATTGCTTTGCAGCTTCTTTGCTAGTTCAAATTTGGGCAAAACTTCTAGTTGCAATAGCCTCTCTAA
This sequence comes from Charadrius vociferus, assembly GCF_000708025.1. NCBI lineage: Eukaryota > Metazoa > Chordata > Aves > Charadriiformes > Charadriidae > Charadrius > Charadrius vociferus. The sequence continues at coordinate 2,514,472 of NW_009647846.1, forward strand.
AAGGTAACTCAAGCCATGTTTCCATGAAGGCTTACACACTCTTGTTCTAATGGTATGAATTCATGCATGTTTTCTAGGTGAGTGGTCATATTTGACCCCATTCCTGGTCTTTACACAAATTCTCGATGTTTAATACTCAGCTAAATGGCTGGTTGCAGTAGAGGAAAGCATTCTTGTCACTGGAAATGCTATTCAGTTTTTCAAATTTTTATTATTGTTGTAGTTGGACACCGCCAACGTTGCTCTTGGGTTTTTTAAGTGGATTTTGCTCAGGTTCCCTTCACAGATATCTTCACTGCTAAAATTTTCCTTTCTGCTGTGCATTTGGCCAGCCACACTTCTGGAACTTAATATACCTCATCAGTATTGTTTGTGTGCAGCATTTCAATCCCAGGCTCACTTCCCCTGGCATGCATTCTGTTGCATTGCTAATTTGGTTATGTAGCTGAGCTGAAACCACTTAAAAGCATTTTCCTTGTCAGGGCCTGGAAATGTAATAAGGTCTGTAATCAACGGGAGGGGAGTGAAATAATGAAAAGGACAGAACGTGGATCTTGACAGTCTGGAAGCTCTCTTACCCTCCTGAATTATTTTCAGGATTTCCGTGTTTCCATTGCAGTTGAGATTTAAAATTGAGGGGCTTTTGTAGAGGGTATCTCAAACATAATTTGTAGGGTGAGTGGATCAGACGTCAGTGGTGCAGTTTGGTAATTAGGGAGATAAACAAAAAAGGGGGGAAAGATTAGATAATTAAATGTGCTCATATATGGGGATTATTTCTTTCTAGCAAATCACTTGTGGGCATATCTAGATAATCTTTGTGCTTTTAGAACTTCTGTAATAAATAAATCAGATATTTATTTAAATATATTAATTATATTTGGTAATTATACTTTAAATATGCATTTAATATTTAAATATCTGTATGTAATATATACATTTACTGAGAGTGCACGATGCATATGCATTTATAGAAAGAGCTGCCAGCACCAGGCCTGTGTAGACTTTCTAGATGAAGCCACGTTGAGGGTGGGAGAAGGGGTGAGATGTATGAGCAGAATTTATTGCAAACTGTTTGGATCTCTTTGCCGAGTGTGACTTGCAGGAGGGGGCTGCAGCTCCACCGTGCCTTTCTTTTCTGAGCCAAAAAACCCCTTGAAATAGTTTGCTCGTAGGCTGGCTAGAGGATGGGTCAGCCTGGTAGACAGTACCCCAAAGGAAGTCAGGATGGAGAAGACCTGGGGTGCTGCGGGACGGTGGCGTTCTGCACGCCCAGCGCTGCCCCGGAGGGAGGGGGCTCGGACAGACTGGGGCGAGAGGGACTGGTGCCGGTGGAGCTGCCGTTCGTTAGCGCAGGAGGGAGAGATACAAACACGTTAGATGAGCAGCAACAGGGAAATGAGCTTCTGGCCTCCGTTAACAATCATTAGTTCCCACAGCCATTAACAACTTGATTTCCTTTCCTTATTGGTATCAACCAGCTAATTTAAATTCACTCATCCCTATTTCTAATTAAGGGCATTAACAAAGGAATTTTCCCCACTTGTGTCCTCCAAGCGAGCATTTCCTTTGATTGAAGGGCTCTAAAACATATGTGAGAGACGACGGCGGGGACTGGTTTCTCGGAGCTCCTGGCAGGACCCAGACCCGCAGGTACTGCGGGAAGGTGGTCAAGGCTGATGCGAGGTTAGAAAGAAGTGTGATGCTGCAGGTGGAACAAGTGGGAGGTGGTGTTGCCACCCTTGGAAAATAATAGATTGCACTTCTGCTGCTTTCATCGATGCAGCTCAGAACACTTCACAAGCAGTAATTACATTTCGTGAAACCCTGGTGAGATAGGTGAGTATAATCACACACTTTGCAGCTGGACAGATTGAATCGTGCGGGTGTTACTTGGCCAAAGTAAAACAAGAAGTTAGTGGACAATTTCAGAAAAAAAAAAATAATCAAAGATTCCTGATTCTTCACCTGTTGGGCTTTGCTTAACGCTCTGAAAATAGTTTGGTTTCCTGCTTAATTGCAGAGGCAACCAGTTATCAGTCCATGCAACCATAAAAGCAGGAAGGCCGCCCGATTGCCCGGGCTTACAGTCACGGCACCAGGGGTCGTGCTCATCTCCGGTCTGCGAGGGAGGGAACGGTTCAGGCGAGACCCTGCCACACAAAGTGTTTAGATTCACTTTCTTTGTCACTGCTGATGAGTTCTTTTGGCTCTCTGTGGTTCAGTTTCTGTGTTTCAGTTTTCCATCTGCACAGTGCCTCCCGTCTCTCAGAGTGTCGGTGCCGTGGGCTGCCGGGCGAGGGGCTCTCTGAGACAGGGGGTGTCTCGCTCCTAACACGCCGGGCGCTGTGGCGGTGAAGGAATGGCTTTCGGGCCACTGCTTTCCCTCCGTTGCCATTGGGATGACATTAAGTGTTTGGATTCCTTAAGCTCTCGCCTGCTAAAATATTTTAAAGGCAGTCGGTGGATGCTGAAGGACGTTTTGGTCTCCGCAGGTCGGGGAGAGGGGGCTGCGTAGTTAATGCACACATTCTGAGTGTCCCGAGGTGGCGTTAATAGCGGCGTCTTCACTCCCTTCTCTGGAGCACCCCTCTGGTTGTGTCTGAAGTGATCCTTTCTTCCCTCAGCCTGGCTCCATCTTGCAATTAGAGACTGGGACTTGCAACGGAACAAAACATCAGACTTTAAAATACCAGCTGTGCTTTCTTTTAAATCCTTTCTTCTTTCAAAGACATGCTTTGGGAGCATACGGAGTCTGGTGTTTTCTCCCTCTAAGATGGTCCCTGTAGGTTAGAGTTTCGAGTTTGTGATTGTGGTAGGATTAGTTTCTTTGGATTATTGTAGAATAACTTGCAAGAAGTAGTGTTGATTCTACTATCGAGAAGGAGGTTTTGGTTTTGTTTTAATTAGTAAAACCATAACTCAAAATGTTTTATTGTGTTGACTAAAACGTGCAGTTCTCTAAGTGCACTCCAAAAGGGTTCATTTGTATTTGACATCAGGAAAATACTATTCCTTACTGTCCTTCTCTGTGTTGTATATGTGTGTGTTTGTTTTTAATGTGCAGGACAGGAGCGAATTGGCAAAGACTCCCACTACGAGCAGGAGGGGAAGGTCCAGTTTGTGATCGATGCTGTGTACGCCATGGCCCACGCGCTCCACCACATGAACAAGGACCTTTGTGCCGACTACGCGGGGGTCTGCCCCGAGATGGAGCACGCGGGAGGCAAAAAGCTGCTCAAGTACATACGCAGCGTTAACTTCAACGGTGAGCTGACTGTATTGACCCGTGTGACTTTTCCGTTTAATTGCACTTCATATGTTTTTTCATTCAATGCGGATCAAGAGTATGTTATTGTTTTGCTAGAGTTGGTGGCATAGGACCATGTTTATTTAGCATCTATTTGAAAACATCATGTTTTAACCAAGGCAAATAGGTTACCGCTGTCCAAAGACAGAAATTGCTGCTGTGATTTCAGGATACCTTCCAGAAGACTGATTTCCTATGGGAGAAATAGCCTAAGCTTGTCTCTGACCAAATATGCCTGTTGAAATCCCAGAAGTTTGTTAGCATAACACGTCATTTTTCCTCTTTATTTATATGGTTTCCTGTACTTGGCAAAATCTAGCTGTGTGAAATTCAGGTACCCAAAACCCAGCGTAGCCGCATGCTCACGAGAAGGGAGAGGACACCTAAAGGGTCAGGTCCTCTTGCAGAGCCAGAACTACGCGATTCAGAGAGAGCAGTTACTCCAACCTTCGTTCCTCTAGTAACACTTCAGAGGAGACAAGACATCCTGATGTGGATGGGAGAATTTTCTGTCTTTGTCTGCTTACCCCTTATCTGCCGATGCCGCCCAGGCGCAGTGGCGATGGTTGCAGCACCAGTCCTCTGTTCCATACAGCACAATGGGCTTTCCTGTGTTTTTCTCTTCATTGCAGTGTATGAATATCAGCAAAATTTCCTTGCGCCATATGTTTTACTGTAATTTTATTAGTTTCATTAACAAACATTCACCTGCAACCGGCCCAGAGGCACCAGAGCAGATCGCTTACAGCAGCTAACGTTGCAGCAACCGAATGTTGTTTCCCCTTCATAAACCTTGCTAATGTACTTACCGGGAGGTCTTACTGCTCTGCCCGAGTTCTGTACAAGACAGAGATCTCCGATTTAACCAGGAGCCAAAAGTTATTCCTCCAAATCCATATTTAAAACAGATTTAGGGAAGTACTGAAAAAATAGGCTTTGAAACGGTCGAGGCAGCCTGGGCGGTCGCTGCCCGGGAAGAGGGGTTGGCACAAACATCACGTCCTCGCTGGGCAGCACAGGGCGGCCTTCTCTCCTGCGATCTACTAATAAACATTTTTATTAATAAACTTAACAAAACCCACGCATCGCCAACAGGACCTGGGAGATTTAAAGGTAGGAACACAGATGGTATTTCATTGTCAAGCTTGGTCATTTGTGCCAAGGATATTTTTCCTTCCTGTATAAATCATCCTATAAACAGCAAGGTGAACATGAGGAGATTTTAATTTCTTTCCTTGAAGTAAGTGGTAACTACATCCAGGAGCAAATTTTGAGATGAATGATCTGAGGAGATCTGGATCTGGAGAGTTCTACTTCCCTCATTTTGGAAGGTTAATTAGAAAGGACAAAGCTGCTGCAGAAGCAGTAGAGCATTCATGTACAGCATTGCGCTTGGGCCATTTTGTACTGAAAAGCGGCTCACACATGGTCATCTCTAGGCAGTTCTTGCATATAAGGATGCTGAACGGTCATCTAACCATTTTAATAGAGAGGAGAAATAATTTATGAGAAATTGGGTGTCCAGCTAATGTTGCCTGCTGTCCAGCTCCAAGAATTGGTTTGCACCAACTTCAGTTTCCTTATTTGCGTTTCCTTGGTCAGGCTTTTAAAAGATGAGGTTTTCTCCTCCATTTGTGGTAGATTTGCATGGCCATATGGTGTTTTTCTTTGCTTGTATACACAGAACTCATGCCCAGCACAGGGACTGAAGTAGTCATTTGCTTTGTAGCATGGAAAGGAGAATGGTGGCAAAACTGAGATAGCTCTAAACCTTTTTCATTTCTCTTGGCTCTCTGGCTGTAGGCATTTTCCTTGGGAAAAGAAGCCTTTTAAGGTTCATTATCCAGGGGCAGAATTTAGCTTTTTCTTGTCATATTCATAGAGCGTAACTGCACGCGTGTTTGTGTGCCCAGGCTCCGTGTCCAGCTGTGACCCTCCTGGGGTTCGTTCCTTGGGCTGTGGAAAGATGCTCTGAAGCCACTTTCTTCTCGTATCCTAGAAAAGTAAATTCCCAGAATTGCTGTGGATTGGTTCAGTCTTCCCAGCGGTGCAGGATAAACAACCTTCCTGTAACTCACCAAACGGACGAGGCCAGCCTGGAGAATGCAGAGGGACGAGGGAATGGAAGAAGCAGTGAGAGAGGCTGTACTGGTCTGGGTGGTGTGTTCCTCTGGATAAGGCCTGGGAGCTCCTGGGACACGGGTGCTGGTGCCCACATGTTCCTCACCCATCGTGTTGTGGTGAGGAGGGAAAGGACAGAGGAATGCGCTGCTGGGCTTGTGTCAGCTGTCTGGTTTTAGCCTTGATCTTAACCTGCCCTTCCCTGGGCCACCGGCGCAGCCGTGCAACTCCATCTCGTGAAGACTAGGACTTAGAAAGCAATAGGTGTAGGTGACCCTGCTCTGGCGGGGGGGTTGGACTAGATGATCTCCAGAGGTCCCTTCCAACCCTGACCAGTCTGTGATTCTGTAATATTTAGTCCATGCTTAAAAGACTGTTCTCCTAGTCTCCTACCTAAATTTGTAGTAAAACCAGAAAGTAGAGCAGTGGGAGTGCTTTGTCCAAACTGTGTGCCAGAGAGAAAAAATGTAGCCCGTTTTCAAGCATCCTGAGCCCATGAGCTTGAGATCCTCTTTGCATGTAATAGGTCTCCTTGTGACTGTGCAGTTGAAATTCTCCTGTCTGTACCTGATTTTGGAGTCTTTTCTTCCTTGCAAAGGTAATGACGCTCATGCAGAAAGAGCTCAAGCAACGCTTTAATGAAGAGAGACTGGATTTGTACTGGGAGCTCAGTATGAATTTTGATGTTGTCACATTACCTTGAGAAAAAGGCCCAAAACATGGAAAATGTACAACATCAAGTGCTCGTGCAGTGAGATTCTGAAAATCTCAACGTGCAGAGTGGATGTATTTTTGCAAGTGAAAAACCTAAAGATTCTGGTTGCATGAGCCCTCCAGGCCCTCAAACTGCAGAAAACGTGAACTGACTAATAAAGAAACAGCTTAGCTAGTTACACCTGCGAGCACCCTGTCCTCCTGCTAATTCATTTCTTATCTTGTGGTGATTAAGAGATCAAAATCCTACAAATTCAGTCAGATCCTGTCTTTTTTTGAGTGCATCCTGCGGGTGAAAGGGTGTCATGTACTCTGTGCCTGTGTCGTGAGAAGGCAGCTTACTTGTTGGGAAAATGCTTAAATTGTCGTAGCCTCTCAATGAGCAAGAAGCTGCGGTCTAGAGGCTGATACTCAGTTTCTGAAGTGCTTGCTGCGGCTGGGCAGAATTCTTGTAAATCTTAACAGAAGGAAAAAAAATCCTAAATTATCAAAAAACCAACTAAACAACTGTATTTTAATAATTCGAAGATCAAGGAGTCAAATAACAAATAGGATCATTTTTGAGAATACTGTTTCTTCTCTGTGATGAAAATATAAAATAATAAAAAGGAACTTGAATTGCAAGCGGAGACTGAAATGCTGCAGCGACTTGAAACGGGGCTGATGGGTCCCTACAGACCGATGGTACAAAAAGATCACCACAGCACACAGCAGAGCCCACACAAAGGTTAGAGAAGAGTTGCACTTACTAAGCAGATCCTTGGCCAGGAGTCCAATTACTCCAACTTCAAAGTCAGGAAACGGGTTGCTTCTGCTTGACTTGTGACCCAAGATTATCAGTTCTTTGCGTTTCTATAGATATTTGGCTTCCCTACAAGTGCCAGACTTTTTACAGCTTTTTTTCTGTATAATTTTAGCGCATAAATGGTGATGTACCTGAAAATACCAACAGGTGATTACTCCTGACTATCAAGTGTCCTTATCCACGTGTGAGGTTGGTGTCCCAAGGGACTGTGCCCGTAGGGGCCCCTGGAGGTGACCCAGCAGACAATGCTCTGTGGTGCTGTGGGGTCTGCAGCCCTTTAGCATCCAAGTGCACCCACTGAACTTAAGAATTATTTTAAATGTCAGTGTTTAAAAGCTGTCTGCGTGCAGCTATGCGAAGCAGCAATTAGCATTAACCTACAAAAAGTTTTCTTGCTCCTGCAAAACACAGAAATGGCGCATTTTGGAGTAACTGTTCCTGATACGTTCTCACTTTAGGACCCTTTAGGTCCATAACAGCCCCTACCCTTCCCGTCGGCCTTCTGCTTATCATCCCTGTTGTGCCCTGCCTGTCCCTCGGGCAGGGCACGGGGTCCTGCAGCACCGTCTGCGGGCAGGTGGGCGACCTACTGGGGGTGCCCGGCCGGGGGTGGAGAGACTTGGCTTTACCCCGTGCAGCGCCCTGGGGAGGCCATGGCTTTTCCAGGAGGGGTCTGGGTGACCCTCCTGATGGCCCATGAAGGGGACCATAGACGTGCTCTCAGCCGCTTCCCCTCAGCCTACAGAAGACTTTGAGGCAGCAGGGTTTGTCTTGGCACCGTTGATGTTGGCATGGCCACGATGGTGGTGTCCGCTCTCTGTCTGCCTCCTGACATGCAGCCATGCATACTTCTTCATGTCCATGCTGAGGCTTTCTCAGGATAGGGGAATCCGCGGATGTCTATGTTGCATTTTGGGAGCCTCACTTGAGCTCCTACCCTTTGAATTGTACTTTTTTGTCAGCTCTGACAAAACCAAGTTTAACTAATAATATACAGCCTTTTAAGAGTCATGATTAGCTAAATCCCATTTACCATTTGTGCTGACTTTCCAAAGGAGCCGAGGAATTACAGCCATTTCTTCTTATTCACTTTAAGTGTTTTCACTGTAAGTGTATTCTGGCTACATTAATCTGTGACGACAATTAAATATCTGCCTGGTGCTCATAAGGAATCAGTGAGGGGAGATTTCAGTGGAAGATTTTCTGTACCAGTCTTTGAACTGAATCTGTATCTGATCTCAGAGGATTGTAGGATAGACAGGAAACAATTTACCAGGGCTCCAATGGAAACTATGCTAATTCACTCCTTCAAATCTTTTCTCACTCACTGGAATTCAATGAAGAATGGGAATCATGAAGAAAACCATAATCTTAAAGTTCAATGCTACAACAGGAGAGATTTTTCATTGCTTTAGGGGAAAAAAAGTTACGCAGGAGGAGGAAGCTTTGAATATAGATATGCTGGAGCATTGTCATGATCTTCAATCTTGACACAATATTACTCTGCTGTACCAAAACCTATTTTAATATGTCTTGAAATAAATGTCACCCTTGAAGTTTTTACCTAGAGATCTGAGGAAATGCAACGCTGCTCTGAATTGCCATCTAAGAAAGGGTTCACATCCAATGCTGTGGTAGTTAAAATGCAGATGTTCTGGTGAAAACTTGCTTGAGGATCGGGAGTCGTCTGTCCCGTCGCTCGGCTCTCGGTGCACCTCCAGGATGCAGGCTGGCTTTGCTCGGCACCAGCCGCAACGGAGGGGTGGGGGGAGCATCCCTGCATCATTGCCTGCCCTGCACTCCTTCACCCGTGTTCGTCACCTTAGTATATGGCAAATGAAGTCCATTCAGGATCCTGATCCTGAACTGTTCCTGACTGAGATGCTTTTCAGCCTGTGTCAGTGTTACAGAATCTAAATAAGGGAGTACACAAGGAACAGTCTTCCTATAGCTTAGTCTGTTCTTTTCCATCCCGACTGCATGCTGATTACGGGAATAAGAACATATTGTGGAGGAGGAAGCTATTTCTGGATGCTAGTCAAGATTCACTAGACCTGGGCTGACTTCTGACAGCAGTATCTCTCAGAAGCAGATGGAACATTTTCTGGGGGAAAAAAAATCATTTAGAGGCTCCATTCACAGGAGTGATTTTCACTAAAGAACTCCCTGAGGAAAGGGAGATGGAAGGGAGGCTGGAGGGCAGGCAGAAAAGCCTTCTGATATTTCTTGCTTTGTGCAAAGCTAGAGCAAAGTGAGGCTGATCTAGTTGTGCTTCATTTTATTTTTAGTCAGTGGGTTTGGGCAGTGATAATTAATCACTGGAAGAGGGCTGGGATTATACCGCGGTATCCTGAAGTATCTGTTTTATGTGGCGGGGGTGATAGGTGACCTTTGCCTGAAATGCATTGTCAGTCCAAAAGCTCTCAACTGTGACTAAATAAAATAGATACTGTAAAGATTTGGCTTTTGTTGGTTGTTTGGTTGGATTTTGTCTTGTTTTCTTCCCCCAGGCAGTGCTGGCACTCCAGTGATGTTCAACAAAAATGGTGATGCACCGGGACGCTACGACATCTTCCAGTACCACACCACCAACACCAGCACGCCGGGCTACCGCCTCATCGGCCAGTGGACGGATGACCTGCAGCTCAACGTGAGTCTATTTTATTATTTGTTTGCACTTTTTTGTCAGGTACAGTCACTAAACCTTTTTTTCATCCTGCAAAAATTAACAGGGATCTTTACTATTTCTTTGCAGCTACATAATGCTTCTTTTTTTTTTTTTTTTGCATGTTATCTTCTTTTACTCTGTCCTGCAACCTTCCCTCTGTACCCTGAGTACCAAAACTCCTCAGACTAATAGAGGCATTAAGTGGTCATGCAAATTTTATTCCTTTTGTGTGTCTGAAGTCTCTAGTTGCAAACTGGGAAAATGAAGCAGTAACGCGTTGTGGTTTGAAACCAGTGGGCTTTCATTTGCAGATGCTTTTCAGTTTTTCTAGTTACATTCTTCAGTTTTTCTAGTTTTGGGAAAGCTGAAGCTAAATGTTTTTTTGAGTGACTCATTTTTCCGCTGTTACTTTCAAGCACGTAGCAAAGATATCCATATGAATGAGATGGCCTTTTTGTAATGACGCCTAAAGAAAAACAAGCACGTAAGAGCAGGTGATCAAAGACCCCCAAGATACTTTGATGTTTCCTAGATGAAAAAAACATGACTGGTGGCTGAGAAAGCTGGAGACTCTTGTGTCAGCTTCGTCCGTACGAGGATGGTCTGTGACATGTCTCTGGAGATCTGGGTTCAGGCTTCCCGCTTGACTTTGCGCGAGTTGCTTGAGCCTCAAATACATGGGGAAATAGGGCTGGTTTAACCTTACAGTTGTTTGACTCCTCGTGGATCATTATTAAAGCAAAAAGACTGTGTTTGCAGCTCAGTTTGACTGCTCTTCAGCAACAGAGCCTGAATAAAATCAGGGTATTCCTGAAGTGAAATGCCAGTTGCTACAAAAGGGTTTTCTTCTCTGGGTCAGAGTTCCCCCATGAGGTTATGCTGGCTCCCTCTCCTCGCGTCATCCATCCTTGCTGTGGTACGGCTCCTTCCCCACCTCTGCAGCCGCATTTCCTCGGAAAAGTGTGCAGGGTGAAAGGCAAGGCCGGGGGAGTGCAGTCCGGTCCTGACGCGCGCTCCAGAGGGGGCCAGGACATAGCTGGCACGCGGCGGGTGGTCACAGCAACTGTGGCGTGTGCCGGAGGTCTCTGCGTGTGGCCCTGGCGCTCCGCTGGCTGCCCTTGGGGGGACGGGACCCGGTAACCGCAGGGAGATCCGAGCTGCCGTTCCACCTCCGCGGCTCCACAGCTGGGGTGCGAGCCGTGGGCAACCGAGGTAGATCAAAACTCCATCATTTGGCGCGTAACCGAGCACAGGGCCCTTTCTCTTTCTGTTTTTAATGTATTCGTGTCTTTTGTTAAATGAAGTCATGGATGTGAATTACCAAGGGTCCAGTCTTGGAGACTGACCACAATATTTTGCTCTTCTTGCATTATGGCTCATTTTGATTTGCTGTGTGCTCTTTCAGTGTTTTTCAGCTTTTGATGTTCTATTTAAGGAAAACTATATTAACTTGCAATTTACAGTTCTTTTAGCAAAAATATTAATATTTTATTAAGTAAATTCTTCTTTATATAAACTATGCATCCTGATTCATTAAAATTTAAAGCTAAATTAATGGAGCTTGATTTCTATTCCTGTTGTTGTGTTAAATGTTTCCATAAAAAGCACACTTTCCTCACCCTCCTATCCTCACGGCTATAGGCTTCTACCAGTAGTTGAGATTCGCTCAGTTACTTCCCTTCTCCTCACTTATGGGTCCTAGTTCCTCACGCAGGATTAGCATTCCTGTGATAGTTCCTGTTTGTATTTTCTTTCAATAATAAAGAAAATTGTGGAGTTTAGAGAAGTCAAGGATACTCTAAAATAACCAACCAAAATAATAGCTACTATTTAATACATCCCAGGCAAAACTGCCCGAGGCTACAGTTTGTCTTCAGTAATTATTGTGAAGATAACACTTCAGGATGTGTTTCCCCAATCCTTATTTCTTTAATGCCAACATAAGAGTGGAAACAAAAGAAAGGATGTTTGGTGAGAGTGCTACTTTTAATTTAGAAAATGCTGAAGTGATGCTTTGTTTTCCGAGCGACTTGTCATCTTGGGCAGTCTGGTTTAGTTCTGTGTGTCTGAATTTCCTTGGTTACAAAAGAGAAAAGTGGTTCTGCCCTATTCTGCGGGCCTTAACGGTAAGGACACTCCGGATCTCAAAGGCGGTAGGTAAATAAGTGCCGAAGACCGTCACAGGTGAGGAAATATTTTCTTCTTTATTATTGTCCCCATTGAAAGAAGAAGCAAGAACATTTTGCCATTCTATTTCCCAGGAAGTAGCGCCGCTGTTCAGTCTGTCATCGGTCTGATCTACAACGGTGTCTGTCACCGTCCCATTCTCACAGTATTTTGAGGGAGAGGCAGAAGTAGGGGAGCACAGGGCTGATTAATCGTGGTAGCTGTACCATGATTTGTCATGTAAAATTACAGAATAACTTCTTTTTACATTCCTCTTCCTATTGTATAAGACAGTAGATAGACTGAAGAGATCTTTAACAACGTATTTGCAAGTCTTAAAATATGCTGTATCAGTTTGTTTTCATTTTGTCGTCGTGAGTTGATAAACCTGGTTTTACAAAATGTCTGCGGCTGCCTGTGTATTTCTTTCAGTCCTGAGTGCTTCTCCACATCTTTGTATCACCTTTGCTTTTTTATGTCTGGCAGAAACGTTCCGTGGAGGCAGAATTCTGCTCCCTACGCACGCGGGAGCCAGACTCTGCTCTCCCTTTCGCAGCTTTGTATGTGCAGTGTCTCCTCTGAGCCCAGTTGACTCACCCGGGATTTACATTTATGTATCTGAGGTCAGACTTTGGTCGATAACCAAGAAAATATTTTATGACTTTTCACTGCCGCAAACTTGGGATGTAATGTAGTTTTTACGTAAGGATGGTATAATCACCAGATTTTCTTTTGCTTGCTTGATGTCAGCAACCTAGCGCAGCTCTGCCTAGGACTCAACGCATGATTTAGTAACAATTTTGGCTGTATTTCACAGATATCTACGCAAGGATAAAATGAGCAGATGTCTAATTTTAAATGGCTTGGCCAGTATTCCGTGAAAAACCATTGCAGAGCTTTGTTCTCCCCGCAGTGAAGTTGTGATTACAAGATGCCCACCCACCTCCCAGAGGAGGTCATGGCAGAGCACCTCCTGCCTCCCTCTCTTTTATGAGGATTATGTCAACCTCTGTCAGCTCCTTTTCACACACACACACCCCTCCCTTTGCAGATTTAGTGTGCAATATTTATCATTTGTGTCCTTCTGCAGTTTGAAATGCTTTGCCCTGAATTTTAGGATCGGAAATTTGGCCGGCTGCACCCCCATTGACGTCCAGGACCATGACCCCCACAGCCTGTTGGACAGCAAAGATACAGCTAATGCAATCAGACAGTAAAACTGTTGACCACACTAATATCAGCTTCTGAAACCGGGGTTGTGTTTTCCTGTGCTGGTGTTAAGGGTACACGCATGTATTGCAAGGCAGTTGCATCATTAGGAGAACTGTTTTGGCTGTATTTAGCTTTAATGATGTGTTTCAAAAGCGAAAAGTGCTCATGGTGAAAAGGAGACGATCTACCGTGGGGAAAAGGAGATGTGTGATGTACCAGCTGGTTTGGGGTTGCTTTGCCTTTCAAATGGGTACCTTTTTGTTTTTTGAACTTTAGCAATAACTAGATCTCTCATGCTTGTGCTGGTGGGTCACGCGTGAAGGCAGAGTGGCCTGGAGACACAGGTTCTGCTTTCATGCCTTACGTTTCACTTCGCGTTTTAGGAAGATAATTAACTCTCTGTGCTCTGTTTTAGCCCGTGCATACCACAGATCCAATAACAACAGATGTCTTCTTGACGTGAGGGCCTTTATTTGTTAGTCTCTGTCAGGTACTATGAGGTCGCTCAGCAGGAGGCACTGTAGGAATAGAGGGACCCGGCTGACCAGCTCTGATAGGGGGCTGCCGTCTATGAGGGCAACTTCCAGTGCTTTGAAGTGCCTGAAAAGAACAGAAAGACATCTCTCCTGGAGGAACTGATGTGCCTGAAGGAGAATGAAATGGATCACTCCTAGAGGAACTGCAGCTTCTCATGGGAAATTTGGTGATATTGCTTCTCTTTCTCTATATAGAGTTAACTCAGCAGGTCCCAGGTTTATTATGTGTTCACATCCAAACCTCTGCAAGCATCCCTGGACTGTCAAAATCCAAAAATAAAGAAAACAATCCCTGTGAAATTGTTGAGTCTTATTTTTCCAGGGATTTGTCTTCCGCATACCCTACCGCAGCAGCATTCTCCATCATGTTCCCCGTGACTCCTTCCCATAGTTGCCTCCACAATTTCCCTGCAGTGCCTGAGCTCCCTCCCACAGCCCTACAGCATTTGCTGTGCAAGCGGCAGCCAGTATCGGGGCTGCCTTCGAATTACGCGTACGCCAACTGGTTGGCTGGCTGGCCCAGCCCAAAGGGTGAGAGAGATGCTCAGTGTCAGTGGATCTTTCTTCTAACTCCCCGCTGAGTTTTACCAGTCCTGCCGACACATCCTTCAGGAACCTCTGCTTGTAGCAAATGTGCTTCAAACTGGCCGGCAGGTTCGAAAGATATTAGGAAGAAGGATGGATGAGCAGACAGAACGTGCATATGTTCCACCTCCTTCAATTTTTCTTCTAAAATGATAGCAAAATTTAGAAATTTCCAACAGTTATGCAGAATGAAAAGTAAAGTAAAGCTAGACTTGTTGTTAAGTGTTTTTGTTAAAAATGTGATTTATGCAAAAGCCTTGCCCAGTAAGTAGACTGCTATTGGATTTGGACAAGCAGGCAAACCAGTTCAGTCTCTTGTATCGCTGAAGGGAGTGGCAGACTTACATTTGACCTAAAAGCCGGAGTTTTGGCCTTTCTTCCATCTCTACCCTGTTTTCCTATTTCATACTGACAAGCTTTTGGGTGTCATTAAAAGGCTGAGCTTGTTCAAAGTTTTTGGTTTGAGTGGCTTAGTCCTGGTTTGGCTGTGCCGGCGTGGCCGAGGCTGAGCCTTGAGCGGGCTGGAGAGACCTGTCCGGTTGCGTACAGACACCAGCTGCTCCCCGTCGTCCAGCGACAAAGGAGTTGTTGGGGTATTGAGATCATCCCGTGTGCTGGACTAGAGGTCTTGGCTGAGGAGCAGGGAGGAAGCTCTCCGTGGGGGAAGAGCTCCCGCCTCCGTTGCGTGGTGGAGCACCCAGCTGAGACGGGGCGTTCATCTCGTACCGTCCCTCTGCAACTCCCGATGTGGTGGTGGTGGACACGAACGCCCCGTTTCACCTTCAGCTTCATCTTGGTGAGTAGTGAAATGGTTACGGGAGACCTATTCATTTGCCATTAGAGAGGGATATCTTCCTAGAGCAAGCAAACATTGGGTTGGGGTTTTTTTTCAGTTTGAACGTCTAATTAATGCTGTACTCCCAGCCTATTAGTGTCCACATAGGGGGCATCATGTTGTTTTAATTGCATCGACATCTCCAGCTTGTCAAGTGCGCTCTTCCAGCCCAGTGTTGTGGCTCATACTGGTGCCGCTGGGCACTCGGGTGCTGATCAGACGCCGCAGCACATTTTCAGGATGGCTGAAGAAGGTGTGTCCTCCAGTGACAAAGAGTGGTGGTGGAAAACACGATGCCCTGTCCACTACTACGCTGTAGAGATTTCAAGTAGCTCTCACTCAAAACGTGTTTCTCTTCCAAAGCATCAGACAGGGTTAACTGTAAGCTCCAGAGAAAATTAAAACATTTCTCTGAGTAATTTGTTTGCAAACAGAAACAAATACATATTAAAGATGCCTAAACATACTGTGGTGAGAGACAAACAAAAAAAAATCTGTATTGTTTTATAGATGTGCCCTTGAATTGTAAATTGTTTAGTCGCATGAAGCAGCGTACAGCTTGAAACATGACTGCCAGTTAAATGGAGTCTTTTGCATGCGGCGTGGGGCGGGCTGGCTGCGTAGCAACCCCGTACGCTTCTCTTTGTTTCCTCCAGCCATAAGTGATATATTGCCGCAATCTTTCTAAACAAGTGCTTGGAAGATTAATAGTATTGATAATTATCAATAAGGTTCCATAAACACGTACGTTACATGGATCTGACTCCCCTTATAAATCCTGGCTCATGTTATACGGTGCGGAGGAGATCGCTGTGTGCTTATTAATAACTCCCTCCTCCTTGGGGAAACAGCTATATTATGTTGTTTTCTTCACTGTGGGTTCGGGCCACTATTTTAGAGGAGCGTGAAAAATGGAAGAAAAGTCTTGCTTTAAAGAAAGTACCCTTCCTGTACCGCAGAGTGTCTGGTGTGGGAGCAGAGCCTGGGCTGGGCACGGCAGGAAGGTCAGCTTTCGCCCCCGGCGGCGGGGGAGCCGTGGCGGAGCCCCGGGGCGCAGGGACGCTCTCAAAGCACGTCACTGCAAAGAGAACTTCCCCACTGCAGTTCTTTTCTCCCCTCAAATACAAATTTATTAAGTACCTTTGTAATCACCTGTGCAATTTATACAGACCCTGCGCACTTCAACGCCTGTTGAATCTGTTTGGGCTCAGACTAATCTATTTAAATGCCATAAACGGCCCTGTTACAGACTTTGGAAATAAATGTTACAAATAGCGAGGTAATGAGAAGAGTGATGAAATCCCTAACCTTCTGGCAAGAGACCTCTACGTACCTGACTTTTTTTTGTAAAATATTCAAAATGGCAATTAGATCCAAGCGACTACTGAGTGAAGTTTGATGCTCAGGAACATTGTGCCAACAGATGGTAGTTTTTCTAAAATAATGTGTTCAAATTTATTGCTGTTCATTGTTTTTTGGTTTTGGTTTTTGGTTTTGGTTTTTGGTTTTGTTTTGTTTTTCTTAGGAGTAGAGCATGTTCGGAGCAGATGGATTTTTTTCAGAATATTTTGCAGCAAAAGAGAAATCTGGCTGGAGCGTCTGCAAATTTCAGTGTATTGAAAGTCTGGGATTTCCCCAGTTTGTGGTGGAAGGAGAGGAAAAGGGCCTCTATGTAGCCAGTTAGAAGGTTTTGCTTCAAATAGAAAGAGATGAGAGAATTTCACCACAATGACCATCGGGTTGTTTTGAGGGGCTTTTAGACGCTTTTAAAAGAGTGTGTTTTGAAGCATTTATCAGAAATTTAAAAACAGAAATTTGGCACCTCCCAATGGAGACAATTTCAGCTTAAACAATTTGACCTTAGTGAAGTTGTGTGTAACTGAAAGCACAATTGACAGCGTTATCAGGTCTACCTCCTATGTGCATGGGATGTATAATCCCAAAACCCCTATTTACAAATATATACTAAAAAATTTGTTTACATGCCTTTATATGTGTACAGGTGGATGGATGGATGTATATATATACACAGACCTTTGGAATATATAATCATTAAGATTTCTGTAGGTTTGCAACATCTGAGTAAGCTTAAAATCGTAGTTCAAAGATTACGTCAAGGTAGATAAAAATTGGTATCAATTTCCTTTCTCATTTCAGTTATTGTCACATAAATTGGCCCTTGTAGTGTCATTTCCTATTCCTGTTAGGGACTGGAATGAGTGGCTGGTACAAAGATAATACATCTATATTACAACCCGGAGCCTGAAATCTTGCGAGCTGGTGGGTTGACAGGAGGTATGCATTATTCAGGTGTTAGACAGGCTCATTAAACAAATTCAGCAAATGAATTGCTGAATTTGGGTGTTATTTAAAATTAAGATTTTAAGTATTAAGCCTGATTAGTATGTTTTGGTTTTGTACGTCAGTGCAGAACCGTGAGCTTTCAGCTGATGCAGCCACTTGTTGAAAATGACCACCGTTTACGTTTTTAATGAAATTGGCTAAACCCTTAGATTTAATTAGCTCTACATTACAGCATGTTGCCATACACGGAGATGCAGTTGTGTCCAGAAGTGACTGGGTGTCTGATAGCTGCAAAAATATGAATTATTTTAGCCACTGTTGCTTCATTGACATTTTTGGAAAGTAACTGAATCTGGGCTCTTTCTTTCCCATGGAAACACTGCTCAGGCTGCGCTGCTCTCGGTGAGCTGCCGCGGCTGCTGCCCCTGGTCCTCCGCTGGGGCCGTGTCCAAGTGCAGTGGCGTTCCTTATCTCCTCAAGGCACTCTTTGGAAATGTTGTTCTGCCCCAAAAGAACTAGTTTTATGGTACAGAAAGAAGTTCTGGACTGCTTCTTCAGGCATTTATGCCCCACTGAGATGAATGAAACCTTCCTGAAGGCCCTCTCCCCCCTCATGGCACAGTTACTGACACTGCACCTTCTGCTCCCGTGACCCCGGTCCTGTCCCACCACCCACCTTTCAGTGTTGTGTCAAACTGGCACTGGGTGACACGCGACGACCGTCTCACTCATGGGGCCGCGGAGGAGTTTGGCTCTTTGGGAATTGTCTCACAGCACAAACACCACTACTAAATGCAAAGTCCTTCCAGAAAGGTCCACAGGCTGTTGGCAAAGCTCTTCGCCAGAGCTGGGCATTGCTGAGCTCAGTCTCCACTGTGCCGTCAGCCAAACAGCATGCACACTCCAGTTAGAAATTTAAAGGTGAATAATTACATCAGCGCGTTACTAAAATACATCCAGACTACATGTTTTGGCTGGTGAGTTCCCATGCCCAACACGTCAATAGCTCTAATGTATACTGTAATAATAGATGTTGTTTATTTTGTTCTGTCATTAGATTCTGTAATCTTTCATTGCTCATGTCAACCATGACCGGCATGAACACCTTTAATTATCTTAACTTGCAGAATTAACTTTCAGCCAACTGGAAGGGAATTTTTCAAACCACTGGCCCGCTGAATGGCCATATGCTAATTCCTTAGTCCTCCAGCGGGTCTCCAACACGCGCGCTAACAGGCAGCGGGGCTGAAATCACGTAGGTCCTGCTCACAAGCTGTGATCGCAGCCTGACGTGGTAAGTGCTCTTGGAATAAAACCGATGCGGTTTGGAGTACCGCAGATGGTTTTGACGCGTTAGGTTTAGAAACGGCTGCTGTAAATAATTTTTATTCTTATAAGGGCACAACCTCAAAATACGCGATAGTAACCATGTGAATCAAGCAGCACTTCTGCTGTAGCACAGAAGAGAGCTAAACAAGTCATTGCAAATTATCAGTAGGTGCAGATAATCCCATTTGTACCTGTGCTTGCTTTGGAAAAAGTTGCTGGCAGTGCAGGTTGTAGTCCAGAGAACCTCAGAGTGTGTCTCAAAGTGTCCTTCAATAGACTTGTGCCAAACATTTAACATGTGATGCCAAACTAAACCAGGAAATCTTGGGAGCAGCATGATGTTGACTGCATTAGCAGCTGCAGATGCGCAATAGAAGGCTGAGGGTTTGTAACCTTGGCAAACAGTTTGCGTGTGCGCTGCGGCATCTGGTCCCCGGGTGGTAGTCCTGCACAGTCGTCCCGCAGCAAGGTCTTGTAGGAAGTGACTCAGAAATCCTGCCAGGGTGGCACTTTTTGGTATGGGGAAAGTAACTTAGAGAACTGGAACGTTAGGAGGCTTTGACAAGGTTAGGCGTGAATTAGCCTAACAGAACCGACCAGGAGAACAAGTACCCGCAGCCCTCGGTCACCATCTGCAGAATTAGAAAATAATGCACAAAGAGAAGAGCCAGACCGGTGTGGACCCCTTGCCTGTCTGTTACGTGTCACCCTTGAAGATCATGAAAACTGTATTTTTTTTAAAAAGAAAGGTTATTCAGTGAGTTAAGCTTTCTTTATAGATTTTTGCTTTCTAAAAAGAGGAAGGCAATGGTTAAATCTTACACCTCACTCTGAAAACTAGCTCAGACTTGGAATTAAAGACATGAAATGTCATTTCCTCTTTGTTATTGACCCATTTTGCCTAGGCAGTAATGTATACCGCATGAGCTGTGCTACCTTAGGCAACGTAAAGTGAATTAAGCTATATCAGCTTTTGGCAACTCTGAGCATTGGTATAATTTTCCTCCAGGTTTAAGAATGTCACAAGGTACAATGTTTGTCGGAGTATAAATGCTAAGAGGAACCAGGCTGAGAGAAAGTCTAAGATGTATTACATATCTTTTCAAAGATAGGAAAAAACCAGAAAGGTAAGGAGCTTATAAATCTGTAATGGAAAAAAAATTACGTAGCGGAAGACTTGGTGACTTCAGAATTTCCTTTGTCCCATGTTGTTCTCTTAGCCGTGAGAAGAGAATAGCCGTGAGCCTGTTATGCTCTGAGAATGAGTAAGGGAAGAAATAGATTGTCAAAAAATAAATCACTGTGTTTTTAAAATAGGTGATGGTTTTGCTTCTACACACGGCTTCTTAAATCCTTTTCTGCAAGTCTAATGTGTTTTTGTCAGCAAATATATTCAAGAGCAAATACTTTGCAGGGATATTTTATGGATAATTAACAGGTATGGTTGCTTTTGGCAGGAGTAATAATGTCAGTTAGTGTGTTACTGAGGGTGTAATATTCTTTTTTTCAATGACAGATGTGTTTTGTGGTGTTTGGAGAAGTTCACCCCGCTATGTAGAGAAAAACACTAAATATGTGCAGCAAAGCCGCTGTTGCTCACGGAGCAGCTGCCCTCCCGGCGCCTCGGGAGCGCAAAGCAGGGTACAGCGACTCGTCCAACAGCACATCAACACTCCCCGTTTTGCAAATACCTGTCCGGTGATGTGAGAATCATAGAATGGTTTGGGTTGGAAGGGACCTTGAAGATCGCCTAGTTCCAACGCCCCTGCCCTGGGCATGACACCTCCCACCAGCCCAGGTTGCCCAAGTAGAAAACTCAGGTTTCTAGTTAGCTCCATGGTGGTGTTCAGCTGTGGTCTTGCCAGACTTCTCCATCCTTCTCCCGCCTTGTGTCAGCCCGCAGGACCACCGTAACGCCTGCTGTAGAGCTGCTGCCCCGCTTGGCTCTGCCCGTGCCTTCAGCTGCTTCGTCGCCCTCAGGGGTGCGGTGAAGGAGGGCTGCTTCTGGCCACGGGTAATCTCCAGTGGCACAGAGATGCTGGAACAGCTTGAATGTTCGCATCTCATCCTTGCCCTGGCAAAGGAAAGTTGACAGAAAATATTATCTCTGTTTAAGTCTTTGAGCTGCAGGCGGGAGGTACGCAGAGAGCTGTGATTGGCACGGTAGGCAACGGCAAGCCAAGGCTGTGCTTGGAAAAGAAAAAGGTGTCAGTGAAATAGTCATTGAAGTTCTGCTTCTGGATCAAACACATGTAATTTTTGTCTTTTCTGTTGTAAAATAAGTGTAATCTTTTGTCCTGAAGGTGGTGGCCGGCAGCGCGGAGGCTGATGTCTAGCGAGCTGTGCAGGGCAGCCACCGAGGCGCTGGTCACGCTTCTTTCTTGGACATCTCCTTTCTTACCCACTTTGTATTTCCTCTCACAGTTTGTCTGGTGCGGTGGAAGGTTTTTGGTATCGCCGTGTCTGTGGGTCGGGAGTGCCTGGTGGTTCCCTCCCGCAGATGGGGATGGAGCGGGTGGGGGTGCAGATCAAGGGTGCGTCCTGAGAGAAAGAGCAAAAAAAGTTTTATTGTTGTGCTGGAAATACACGGTGGTTGCTGGTGAGATGTTTGTGTTTCAAGAATTGGGGTGTGCTTTCCATGTGCAGCGGGGGTGTGCTGCCATCCTCCCATCACACCGCTAACCTCTGACTCTTGGCAGCAGCCACAGGCTGGCTCGATGTCTCCGTTTTTACTGAATTTGCACGTAAATTTTTTTAATGTATTGTATTAACAGATACGGGAACTATTGGCTTAAAGCTATTTTTGTAGGTCCAAACCATAATCCAGCTGGGTTTTGCAAAACAAAATTTTGTTCCCACACAGCTGCAAGCGCCAAGGATAGTAGAGCAGAAATTATGATGATTCCATAATATTGCGCCTGTTTGCTTTAGAGGGGAGAAAAAAACCCCATAAAGGGTGCTTTAAAAGCTGTGCACACATCAGAACCGTGTGAACAGTCCTCCGAGTTTCCAACATTTAAGCAAAGCATAAAGGTTCCTGACAGAGAACATGTATTGAGTGGGTCAAAAATAATCACTTTTGAAATGTCCCTGAATACGAATTTCTGTAGAAAATCGACATGGTTTGCGGCAAGACTATAACATTGGATATACAGCGTGCATTTTAATGTGTCTCAAGCTAATCGTTCACATGATAGGCAATAATCGCCCCAAACAAACAGCTGCAAAGGGTCTTTAGCCTGCTCTTAAAACTTTAGGGCAAGTCTTTATTTGCTTTATTTTCCTTTTTCATTTGTTTCTTTTTCCGCTAATCTGAAAACGTACATTCTATATGAAAATGCTTTGCTAAATGGTTCCCATGAAACAACCGTGTTTACTTGCTCGTTGCACCTCTCAGTGGCGCGGGGGATATGTGTTTGACCATTAAAAGCAGCACCCGAGCACTGGCTCCCACTGGTGACCAGCATCAGATATTTTATTCCATCCTGGGGGGTGCCTGGCGCGGGGCAGTGCCGGCTTAAACCTCCCTTTGCCAAAGCGGATCTCAGGGGGGCCCTTTGCCTCTCAAAAATACAGCTGGAGAAGGCGGCACGGGCTTTGCCTCCTCCATCCTCGTCAAACCCGGTTGGAGTTCATTCCGGATGGGTCCCCCCTCACTGGGGGGCGAATCCCACTGCCCGCTGCCCGCCCTGCCCCGGGAGAGGGCGGCACGCCGGGACGCTCGCCAGGATTGTAATGCAAATATTACCCTGTGCGTGGGGAGGAAAAGTCACTGCGTTGGAAAGAAAGCGCACAACTGGGAGCGTGTCTTATGGTTAAATATTTAGGGCGCTTGACTGGAGGGAGGGAGGGATTGGTTCCTGTCTTTCTCTTACTTTTCAAAGAGATGGAAGGGGGGGGAGAGAATGGCCAAGTGTTGTTTTACTATTGCTTTAGTATGCAAAAAATGTGATGAGGCACAAAATTTCGTAGCTTTGCAAGGTTAATGTAAAACGACAAAAAAACCTCCACAACCCAAACCAGACAACTAGAAAAAGCCCAACCCCCCCTCAGACTTTTTTTTTTTTTTCTTCAGAATTTTAGTGGAATTCCAACTAGACCAACACCATTACCATTTAAGGCAGGGTGTGATTGGAGAGCCAGTACTTTTATTCCTATTAATTTCGATATTAAATCCATGGAATGGTCTTCATTTTCAACCTACACTGCTGGGTTTTTCCGTGCCATTCCTGATGCCATGTGCCACTCCCGTGCAGACCGCACTGGTGTCCCACACCGCTTTCGGGGCAGAAGCAGCCGCCAGCATCAGCCCTGGGCCACCTTCCCTTGCAGTGACCACCCGGCACAGCCGCGTCCCCCTCCTCTTCCTCCCCCGGGTCGGTTTCAGCGAGACGCAACTGTGGCGTTGATGGAAGAGTGGCCCCAAGTGCAGAATAATTAAAGTCCCATCAGCCAACCCTAATTTTCTGTATAGCATCTACAGTTCTTCTAGGGACCGATTGACTGAGTATAACCTGAGCAGGATAATTTAATAGCATTAATAAAGCTGTAGCAATCCAATTAGGGCCTAAATGAGTTAGGTACTGAGTTTCACTCAGAATTTTGTATTTCTTTCATCTTGCTGCCTCGGCCTGTGTGTCATTATGCCATGCACGCGAGGCATGATGAGAAAATTACTGTACCATTGATGCTGATTCTTTAAAAAGGGAAAACCGGGACCAAATAATTTGACTAGCAAATAGTGGTCTTTGAATCAGCTTGGGAATTAGTAGGATAAATAAACTAAAGCATTTTGAGTTGGCAGGCACTTGAAGATAAATGCTATCCAAATTACACACATGCCATTTGGTACATCTCTAGTTATTACCCTTTCCGTTTTGAAAGTAGTATATCAGATTTGGCAGATGTATTCCTTTTTCACAATCGTAAATAACAGGAAAAAAGAAGTTATTAGCTCATAAGCAGAGATAAACAAACATAAAGGGCTAATCCTTTCCTCGAAACTTGGGTAAGGTCAACTCATGGCTATCCCGTGAAAAATAACACGGAAAAGGAGTTTTCAGGAGAAAAATCAGAATTCCTGGATGTGCTTCTGGATGTGCCATTGTCATCCAGGCTTGCTAATTAAGACTTAAACTTGCCAATCGCTGAGCATTATGAACGTGTTAGAAACAGGCATTTGAACATTTGATTTTGACTGCTTAAATGGTAAGCAGTTGCTTTGCCCTAATGTTGAGCTATTTTTGACATGCTTTGGTACTTTGGATTGCGTGTTTCTCGTCATCCTGCGCGACGACACCCTTCGGCCGCAGTGCTGTAGGACGGGCAGGGAGCAAGTGCAGAACTACAGATAGGCGGGAAGTTCTGGTGGAGCCAGTGGGCACCTGCTAAAACTGTGTGCTGATGGCTTTGGCCTCTCATCTCACTGTGCCACGGCTTTATCACACCTGACAGTGTCCTTCGTCCTGTTTATCAGGTACAGAAGTATTCATCCACTATTCATCATCTATTTATCATCTACTATTCATCATCTATTTATCAGGTACGGAAGTATTCATGCATTCATCTACCACTCTGAGATCTTTGGCTGGAAAATAGCACGGGGGTCAGCTGGGC
This sequence comes from Charadrius vociferus, assembly GCF_000708025.1. Lineage (NCBI taxonomy): Eukaryota > Metazoa > Chordata > Aves > Charadriiformes > Charadriidae > Charadrius > Charadrius vociferus. The sequence continues at coordinate 2,538,673 of NW_009647846.1, forward strand.
CATTGTGGCCTTCTCTGGTGGGAGTCACACAAAAGGTGGCCTTATCTAATTATTTACTGTAAACCTCATGACATTTAAGTTTATTTATATTCTAGCTGCGACATGGGTATGTTTGAAATAAGATACATGCGAACATGTCCAACCATCCTAAAAAGCAGAAGAAACTAAAGATCTGAAATACCTTTGATTGACAGGAACTTTAAACTAGTGTAAATTTCCAGGGATGAAGGAGGGTGATCCTTTCCTAGGATATTTAGCTCTGTAGACCGAGTCAAAGAAAGAGTCTCGGCTCAGCCAGTTTGTTGGTAAAGGTGAACCGAAACAGTGCGTGTAGAAGGTGTTTCTGCACAGCGCTCATTTTGAGTGCTCATGTCCTCTGTGCCTCTCGGCTGCTGAGGCACAGTGCTTGTCGTCTGCGTGTATGATCAGCTTTCAGACGCTGCTGCGAATGAAGGCTATTGTATCGCTTATTAGTAAAAAATGTCTGGTGCTTTCACTCCTGTCTGTCACTACCAATTTTAAATCACTGAACTTTCCTCTCTACAGATCTCTCTTGAGAAGAATATTTTTTTGAAACATTTGCAAAAAAATGTGAAAAATACTTACCCGTTTCTGAGATTCAATCTAGAAAAAATTACATTTTTTCTGAGTAAAGCTAAAGTGCTGGTCTGGCTCAAGGGTGGGCACAGACCTTCGTGGCAAGGAGCTGCACGTGGTCATGGCCATGAAAATCCATCTCATCAGGCCAAGCTGGAGGGCTTCAAAAAATCACACTTGCCATGTACTCAGCAGAGAGTCCCTTTGGCAAGTCTCACCGAGCATCCTAGTGAGTGTGGTCCTGGCTCAGGGGGATGCCAGAAATGGGGAATTGAGGCAGGAAAGCGCTGGAGCCTCCTGGGAGCGGGGTAAGGCACCTGCGAGACAGGACTTGCAGGACTTCTGACGCTGGGAGACTTCAGCATTAAGATTACTTGTCTGTGGTCCACGCAGTGTGAACCAGTAGCTGAACTAAGAGAGGTTATTATTTTTCATAATCCCTGCTGCCACATTAGTTGGATCTTTCCCCCCAAAAAAGCTTTAAGAGCATTAATGCTTTTTTCAGGTAAATTCTCCCTTGTAGCTGTGTCTCTTGAGTAACCTGCCGGTGATTTCAAGGTGATCTGTAGTACAATTGAACACTGAAGGAAAGCTCCAAGTGAAATCAGTTGGAGTGTCACTTGATGAAGGCATTTCGGGCTCGTCCCACAGTGAGCTCTCATTTTCCCCATACGAATCTGAAACTGATGTGCAAATATCCCCTTAACGCTGTGCCATAGGTTTTTCTTCCCCCCTCCCCAGATGCCTTTAGAGCACCCTTCAAAAAAAGCACAAAACCAGATAATTTGCGCTGCACAGGTTTGCTCAGTGCTTGGTTGCCGCAGGAATTGAAGGAAAGCACTTGGGGACCAAACTTTCCCCTGAAAGTTGGTTGAGGGGAAAAAACATGTTGTTGATTGAGGGGGAAAAACATGACTGCGGCAGAATGAACAGCGATAGCCAGCGAGGGCTGGTTGCATTAATTTTCAAATGAATACATGATATTCTGAAATTAAGCCCAGCGTGTGATAATGGCAGCGTTGCTCCCCATGTGGGAGATGTTATTTCCTGCATGTGAAATATTAAGGGCACCGCGAGCTTAGCCTGTTTTGGGAAACAGGGAAGACGACCATCAGACTGGCCTCTCTCTTGACCAGTTTGCCACTGGGCTGTGCTGGGAAGGAAGCGCTGGGCACAAGCCAGAGGGCAGCGGCGTGATCCCCCGACCGCCCCGGCGCTCAGCGCTGGGCTGGGAGCCGATGGCAGGAACCCGCCTTCTAAGCCACTTACTTAAGGATGAAAAATTGTCTTGGATTGCCTCTTCTTCCAGAAGCTAGATTTGCTCTAACCTATCAACTTAAATAGATAAGAATTGCGTATTATAAATGCACATTTGGAAGTACATGCTCTTTTTTAATTAAAAGAAATTGTGCAGGGGAGGCAGGATGAATACCGAAGATGCATGGTCCATCCCCTTCCATTAGGGAGAAGACAACACAAAGCTGTAGCCAGATATGAAAACATTAAAATAATTAATTTTCAGTTTTATTGTGTGTCAACAGAAATGTATGATAATAAGCATTTTTGCAAAAATTGTAGATTAAGCATTTTTCTCTGCTTCGGTGTTGTGCTAAAAATGTCCTTGGTTTAACGTAGAACAAACAGCCTTTGGATCTCATTAAAGATGTTATTAAGAGTGCTCAGCGTAACTTGCTTCTGGTGTCCTTAAAGCAGGTAAGATTGGTAAAAAATGATGACAAATATTAAATGAAAGAAAAAGTAAGATCAGAAAAGGAAAGAGAAAAATAAATGAGGTTTCTATGTAGGTTAAGAACTGCTTATTAGGAGATCACCAAAAAGGAGTTACAATGTAGGAACAAAAGTGATCTTTTTAGTTGAAGTTTAAATCATAATTAACTTAACGTGTTAAATACAATGTTGATGCAGACGCTATGCAGACTTTTATACGTGTACTCAAACACCAACTGTCCTTTACTCCAGGTGGCAAGGAGTAGTCAGGAGTAGTCAGGAGAGTTTTTACTCGTGATAGGTGACATAGAGCTGAATGTTCAGTGCGAGAAGAGCGGAGCGGGAGGGAGCCTCTCCCCGGGGTGCCTGCAGGTATCGGAGGCATTAAAATGAAATTCGAGTTTTCTTACTGGGGAAATATAGCAACAGACAGCTGACCTCCAGCATTGCGGTTTAAGCCTCCACCAGTTACCCACTGGAACACTGGTGTACCAGCCCCGACGGCGCTGGGGGTGCTGACCCAGGCGGTGGCCCGACAGCATCCCCCGCATGCCAGCGCCGCACAGGGAGCCCGCAGGAACCCGGCGAGCCCATCCGCCTCTCCCGAAAGCTTTAAGGAAAGATCTTTTCCGCACGTGTTGATACAGCACTTTGCGCCGCGGGATCCCTGCCCGCGCCGGGGCTTCCCAGGAGCTGTCACAGCAGCCATGGGAGGAAGAAGTTGGAGCTGGGCGGACCCTGGGTGAGGCTGATCCCGGGGGCATTTTGCTGGTTGATGGGTGTCTGGCTGGCCAGGTGGGAAGATGAAGCTCTGGCGCTGTGGGAATGTTGTCAGGGTTTCTTGACAGCGTTTCTGATTGGTGCTGACGATGAAAAATTGTGAGTTTTTTGGCTGGAAGACTCTGAGAAGTGATGAGTGTCCATCACCTTCAATTAGAAAGTTGTGATTCGCTCGTCCTGTGTGTGTTCATGGACAGGACACTGTCTGTTCCCACAGCAGTCGTTGTTACATTAGGGCAAAGCCAGAAAGGGCAGCAGTAGGAGAGACTAAAACAAAAAATATATAAGGCCGTTTAACTTCTGTTTATAAAGAAGATACATCAGAGAGGTTTAAGATAATTAATACAGCAGAGCAGGAATACTTAGAAGATTTTGCTCTTCCTCTAAAGTAGCTTTCTTTTGAAGTGTCCCAAGACACCTAAAAACACTCACTAGCACAAACTGCGACGTCTCTGGTGTCGGGGGGGAAACAGCGCCAGGCTGATGCTCCGTCTCGCTGATAAAGTGTCCCCGGGGAACGGCACTGAAAGAAGGGGAGAAAATCGCTGTTCCGAGGCAAGGGTGAGCTGCAGAGCTCGGGACCAGATCTCGGATGATCGGCACCCCCGTCCCAGCAGGGATGCTCTTTTGGCAGCTGGGGATGAGGTTCAGACACCGCTGTCTCTGGGGCTGCTGTTTGACGCATCATCCTTCTGCCCTGCACAGATGTTTAAAGCCGCTTTGACGTAGCTGGAGTTTGACTTAGGTTTAAAGCCGGAAAACAGAAAGAGAATGAAGAGGGGGGAGTAAGCTTGGCCTTTACCTGATTTAGGGGTGCTGGGGCGTAACTGGGCTGACACCCATGCTGAGGGCACCCAGGTGACGGGGCTGACTCCGGAGTGGGGGGTGAGGGCCAGCGCAGCCGCGTCCTGCGAAGGGGCTGGGGAGGGACCGCGGCTTCCCAGAGCTGCTCTGCTGCCGCTGCCAAAAACAGTCGTTCTGTTTAAATAGATGGGTTTTTTTTAGTTTCTGGTGATCTTTTGTGCCATCCTGAAAATGCTTTAAGCCTTCATCTCTCCAAATAAAGCGATTTGTTCATCACAAGCGAAAAAAAAAGCATGGGGATTTTTTGCCTCCATCACCTTGCAGGCTCTGTGCTTGTCCTAAGGCTTTTCTGTCGATCCCCTGTGGGCACTGAAATTAAAATAAGTTACAGTATGAGGTGATGCACCTTATTTGCTGTGTCTGGGGAAGTCATTGGAGTAGCTTCACATCCTTCTCTGGTAGTTTGGCTTATCGTTGCTGTGATCTGTTTAAGGGATTTTAGTTGATATTTTGCAGAAGGCTCTGTTGACTATGTGTTATTGACATATTCTTAGCTTAAAACCATTATCATGTTAAAGCCCCGGATTTAGAAACTAATTACCAGACATTAATAGCTAAGCCCTGAGAGCGAAGTCATGCAAATATTACTATCTGTAAAGTTGAATATACAAAAACTGTTTGAACTGCTGACTTAGTAACTGGAGTCTAAAAGCAATCTGCAAGGTGGCAATAAATCTGAGCACAATCCTCCACAATTGTTTTCTAATGTGTCCATGAAATTAATGGCACAGTTATGAAAGTCGCATCAGGGAACATGGCTATTTTTTTTCCCCGAGTAGGTTAATTATCACTAATGTAATTATTTTTGTACTGATTTTTATTTTAATCAAACATTGCGTGAAACAATTTAGTTCAGAACAAATAGCTTATTACAGAAATGTTTGTGGTGGTGAGAGAAAAAGCAGCAATGTTTAAATTATACACATATATTGAGTTACTTTATTCATTAAAATGAACAATTATGTTAGGCCTTATGAGACAGACTAAGCATTTCTTGTTAATGTTTGTTCTGTAGTGAACATAATGAGAATTTATATTGGAAATGGATCCCATCCCTCTAGCTCAAGGCACTTACGAACTGGGTGATATGCAGGAGTTGGCAGAGCTTGGGGAAAAAAAGAGTTAGAGTCACCCTCTAACCGAGAGGGATGCTGCGTTGCCCTGGGCTTGTGGGAAAGGCACTGGGTCTGGGAGGGACCTTTTCCTTTCCTTTTCTGGGTTTTGTGTTTGGTTGAGTTTGGTTTTGTTGGGGGTTTTTTCCCCCTCTGTGCTGTGTTGGTGGGGCAAACCGTAGTGTCCCACTGTAAGACAGCAGCTCTGCTGGATCCAGCTACCGTGGAGTGGGGCCAGCTTTGAAGTTCTCAGTGCTTTTGAATGTCCTACAACGAACCAGGTGTGGTTCATTTATCAGATCAACTCCTCAGTGGATGAACTATAATAGCATCCGTCTGCACCTTATACTGTTGGAGATGTGCCGCTTAACATGATGACAAGTGGATGATGGGTAGATACGTGATTTTTCAAGACATTAGACACAAGTCTACAGCATGGAGCACAGTCTAGGTTTTGCATCCTTCCCAAATCTGGCAGAGTTGCAATAGGGGAGTTGATGGTGTCTCTCAGTACCGACTTGGTCAAGTGTTAAGTTGAAGGTGCAGAACTGTTGGATCGCTGTGAGTACGCTGTGTCCGGCTACGTCTGTAAGTGCTGTTGGTTTGAGAACAATAAATTCCCTAATGCTCTGTGCGCTATCTCTATATGTGACTGAAATGGAATGTTCTACTTCAAAAAGCAGCATTTGTGTTAATTGCAAGAGTACTTTCTTATGATTTATGAAATTGTTTACTTACTGCTTCCTAGATTATTGGTAGCATTTTCAGATAATCGCTTTTGATTATGGGATAAGAGTTTATTCTATTTGCTTATAGAAGTGTAGTATTTGTAAGCATAGAGCACTCTTCCCCCATGGATCTCCAATATTTCTATAGGTCTTTGTTACAAATGTAGTTGACAGCAGCTCCAGCTTACGGGTGGGGAAATGGAGGAAAAAAAATAAAATGAAGTGCCTTGCCCAGGCTGATCCAACTGGCCCGGGGACAGGGTCAGCAAAAGAGCGAGACCCTCCCGAGTCCTGGATCTGCCATTTCTCCAGTTAATCATGTCATCCGTGCTCCTGCAGTGGCAGACCTGTAGAGTATCTGTTATTGAGGGATTATTTTTATAGCATTCAGAGCAGAGACTCTTGATAGTATGGTATTTGAGCAGTGTGTGACCAGAGGTTTTTTTCAAATACATGAAATGAAGATGATACAGGATCTATTTTGAATAAAATTAGGAAAGTGCATCTTAATCCTTCAGTTTAAAACTGGCAAACCCTGGTCTTCCTGTTTACGTTAATAATCAAGGCAGCTGATTTGAGAAATTTAGAATACTTTACTTGTGGGGGAGATAGTGCAGCCTGAAAGCATTTAGGTAACCTAAGAAAAAATAGCTGAAATTTTGTTTTTAATAACACTTATTCACATCTATCCCAGGAGATCAGGTTTTATATTTGGAAAAGCAGTACATTCGCACACAGAGAGAAGCTGGTGGAGCCATGGAAATTTTGCTGGGCAGCTGAGTTGGTAACTGATGCGATGAATTGGTGATGGGAATGTCAGAACCTTCCCAGTGGTTCCAGTCTGGACTATTTTAGGGATCCTCCAATGCTAAACCTCCCTTGTTCCTGGAAACTGGTTAGTGGCTTTAGTCTGGAATATTTTTAAATGATTTGTGAGTCTAATTTTCTGCAGTACTTGGGAGCCGTTGTGCACATACTTTGGAGTTCAGGTTTCTTAAGACTACGGAACAAGTGAGACTTTCCATTTATTTAATATAATCATTAATAATTTGCATTCCCAGAAGCATATACGGTATTTCAAAAGCAGAATGTGACTTTGAAATGAAATATTGTCTAATTATTGCATTTTTCATTGATGACTATTTTCTTTGTCCTTCGTATTTCTTACATGGCTCATATTGCAGATCATGCCACCTTCTCACCGATTCCATGCCCTATATAAGACACATTTTCACCTCATTTATAATATTAGTCCGGTCAGTAGTAGTTCCAAGAAGGGAGCTCCCTTGTTCTGGTCTCGGTAAGAAGCCCCAAGCTCTAGGTGCATGAAAAGCAGTTTTGTGAATGTAACTGTTGCTTCCCTCAAGTCATTGTCGTGTTCTTATTAATTTTCATGAAACAAGGAAGAGGGTTACTCTCCACTGTTCTATCTAATGTTGTGTGTCATTCCACCGGAATTAACTACTAATAAAAATGAAAAATGAAGGCAGTAAAGACAGTCATGTATCAGAGTGCCATGCGAAGACACTAGCGTGTGTAGGTCCCGGTGCTTTTCCAGGTGTCTACCCTGCGTAATGTTTATCCATTTGGTTTTCCTCAGTTGCAGGTTCCCTCTTGGTCCTCCCCTCTTCCATTCCCACCCCGACTGTCTGACAGTAACGTCTAAATAACCAACCTCTTTCTACTTCACATGTCTTGTAGATCGATGAAATGCAGTGGGGCAAAGGAGTGCGTGAAGTCCCGTCCTCGGTCTGCAGCCTGCCGTGCAAGCCAGGAGAGAGGAAGAAGATGGTGAAGGGGATGCCGTGCTGCTGGCACTGCGAGCTCTGCGACGGCTACCAGTACCAGGCTGACGAGGTGACCTGTCTGCTCTGCTCATACAACGAGCGGCCCAACGAGAACCGAACGGGATGCCGTTCCATACCCATCGTCAAGCTGGAGTGGCACTCGCCCTGGGCTGTCATACCCGTCTTCTTGGCTATGCTGGGAATTATTGCCACCATTTTTGTCATGGCAACGTTTATCAGATACAACGACACTCCCATCGTCCGGGCTTCTGGGAGGGAACTCAGCTACGTCCTGTTAACAGGGATATTCCTCTGCTACATCATCACATTTCTGATGATCGCCAAACCAAACGTTGCCGTGTGCTCCTTCCGGCGTATCTTCTTGGGCTTGGGGATGTGCATCAGCTATGCAGCCCTGTTAACTAAAACAAACCGCATCTACCGCATATTTGAACAGGGCAAAAAGTCAGTGACAGCACCTAGGCTTATAAGCCCCACATCACAGCTGGCGATCACGTCGAGTTTGATATCTGTTCAGCTTCTAGGTGTCTTTATTTGGTTTGCGGTTGACCCACCCAACATCATCATAGATTATGATGAGCAGAAAACTATGAACCCCGATCAAGCCAGAGGAGTTCTCAAATGTGACATTACGGATCTACAAATCATTTGTTCCTTGGGTTATAGCATTCTTCTAATGGTTACGTGTACTGTGTATGCCATCAAGACTCGGGGTGTCCCAGAGAATTTTAATGAAGCTAAACCCATTGGATTCACTATGTACACTACCTGTATAGTATGGCTTGCCTTCATTCCAATATTTTTTGGCACTGCCCAGTCAGCCGAAAAGGTAGGTGAAAATGAACGAACGTGCCCCTGATGTATCAGGATTCATTGCAGTTATAAATTACATACTGATGTTCAGCTTCACTTGGATTTTAAAATGAGCTATCCAGTTAGCTCATTACCGAGACATGTGCAATATATAACGCTATTTTCCTTCTCCATTTAGCTGGTGGGCTATTCATTTGATAAACTGGCAAATGATCAATAGCAATCATATTAGCCATTAGTTTTATTGTTGCATCCGTTTCTATTGTATCTTTTCAGTTGGATAAGTGGGAATTAGCTGTCATATTGTCCAGAGAGAGGCATCTCTTAACTAAATCGTTTTGGATACAAGATGTAAGCAAAAAAAACATCAAAAAACAAGTCAAGTAGACTCCTGTGCTTCTGGAGTTCAGCGCTGAGGGCAGTGCTCAGTCTGAAGAGTGCTGTGCTTTGGTACCAGCAGCCTCAGGGCACATTCCCAGCGCAGGGTAAACAGTCTGTCCTGAGCTCCAGCTCCTGAGAGTAGACCAACACTCTGTATTGGTTATTTTTAAACTAGCCCAGGTAGGATCACCCTCATGGCAAGGGTACAGCCAGAGTCCTGGGATGAATGCCAAGTTGCTTCTCTTCATAAGTGAGGTCCACTTAAGCCCTTGGAGTTTGTTCACCAAAAGCCAGTCCAAAATGTTATGGAAAAAGCATCCAAACATTAGGATCTAATCCATTAGTTGGATTGTTATGAAAATTAATTACTCCAAAGCACCATCAGGCTCGATTAAAAGATTCCCGTTGGCTTTGAGGGGCTTCAGATGGTGCAGAGGACCCTGCGGTGTGTCCATCCAAGGGCTCACGTGCACATAGCTTCCATCCCGTGCTCACAGCCCTGCGGGCACGGCCACCTCAGGAAGGGAGCTGGGCACCTGAGGGAAATACGTCCCAGCAGTCGGAGCAGCCGTGCACGAGAAGAGATGCAAAACTTGGTCAACTTTGGACTTTGCTGCCTGCAGAAATTGCATTTAAAGTGGTTTTTGTAAATATATCGAATCAGCTCAGCTGGGACCAGCAGCTAGCTGGGATCCCAACCCAGCGCGTTGCAGCCGATGCTGTCATGGTTTAGGTACGAACGTTAACAGCCTCTCTTATCTCACACAAAGGAAGAAGGAGAAACTCACTCCCTTCTTCCCATTATATTTATTGGTAGGATGGTAGCCTTGGAGAAAGACAGCAGTAATAAAGAGCCAGAGGACAATACAATTCATTTTCCAAAACATTGCCGGAAGGTCTATGGGCAAGAAAAAGAAACCTTTTCAGAATTGCATGGAAGATATTTACGAAGGGAGAACCTTAGTTGCTCTGTGCATTTTGAGCAAACAGTGTTCAAACCAGTCTACCATCCTGATGTCCGGGGCAGCTCCAGCTGAGGCTCGGGGATACCGATCTGGTTTTACTTCTCTCTTAATCTTGTTTGGAGCTAGCTGAAATTTCAGAGCAATTTGGCAAACGCCTGCGACTCTAGGGAGAAATGAAAATATTTGGCTGTCCTGAGCTGCTGTCAGACTGCTTTACCCTCCCCAGCCCTCACCCCATCTGCTTCCCCAGTGTACCCCAACTGAATTGCATCAGTGACCTCATCTCAGATGCTCTCCCACAGATCTGGCATGGATTTAGTAGCGTACTGTCAGTTATCCCCACTTACTGAACCCAAACTTCCCTGTGCACGAAGGAGCTTTGGCTTCTTGCTATTTTTTTTTCCCCTCTATCTTCATTTAACATTTGTTCTTTAGCACAAGGCTTGGGCAAGGTCACCACTGTGGGTAAAATTATTGCATCTTTTAAATGAGTGAGCAAATCTCAGATCCCAGCTAACACATCTCATTTCGGGCCAGGGATATAATTTCCAAATTTGCAGTTGTTAAACTTAGGGATTATTGGAGTAAAATTGCAGGAAGACAGGCGGTGTCGTTCAGGCAGGTCTGCGCTTTGGCTGCAGGTTTTCTCCATAGGAAGGTGCCTGCACCAGAGCTTTGTCCTTTGCCACTCAGGAGGTTGGTTGTACAGAGATTTGCAATGTTTTGGCCTCAGTTTGCCGGTGGAAGAGGGGATCGCCCAGGAGGAAGCAGAGACTATGGCGATTTTCACGTATCGTCTCCCCTCTGCAATGGGCTTTACAGGCAGCTATTGCATCCCTAAAGGGAATTAATTTCAACTGGAAAGGAGGTCTGCCAAGTCTTAGAAATGCTTCAGACACCTCTGCTCTCCCTGTTGAGGGAGAGATAAGAAACAGCATAAGCGGCTTTAAACACAGTCGGGCCCGTTTGTAACTCCGGTGGGACGTGGGGAGTAGAGCACGGGTTTGGAGCTCCCTGCCCAGGAAGGCGCAGCCCCGCAGCCCACCACGCTGAGTGCTGTAAATTGTTGTCTGCAAAGATTTAACCAGGTGATAGAAAGACCCAAAGAATTTCAAAGGCTGCTGACAGCGCTGGAAATCATTTTGTAGCAAAAGCTTTAGGTTTCCGTGCAGTCACAGAGCTGAATTACCCTGTCCTCCTTTGAAAGCATAAGATTCTTGTACAAATTCGTGTAGGACAGCAAAAGAGGTGATGATGAACTGGATTTCACAGAGAGCTCAGAGGAGGGCACTGGGCAAAGCAAAGAGCCCTTTGCTGTGCTGTGCTCCAGCCCAGGGGACGTCCCTGCCACCACACAGAGCCAGCGGCACCGGCCGCTTCTCCTCGCCACAGCCCATGGCCGGGGAGGGGGGTGCTGGGGCCGGGGATGTTGGG
>NW_009647846.1:2550281-2556580 GCF_000708025.1 Charadrius vociferus
GCCGACAGGGGGTGGGTGCGGCGCTAGCCTGGCTGCTTTGCGTGCTTTTCAGACTCTCTTTTTTTTTTTTTTTTGTTTGGAGTGGGGGTGAGGGGGAGGGCTGTACTTTTTTTGTGATCGGTAGTGATTTCCTGTCAGGTATTTTCTCTGGGAAATATTGTTTAAGCTTAGCCACGCAGGTCTTTGCTGCAATGGAAATTGCACCTGCTGAAAATCTCATGCAACGCCATCTTTTAAACTGAGAAATGGTGTTATATATAATGTTGTGGTTTTCATTGTATGGATTTGTTTTATTTTATCAATACGTACAAGCATAACGTTGTTTGGTAGAAAGCATATCGAAAATGCCTGCCTTGTTCAGTGTAGAAAATAACAACAACAACAAGAACTAGAAGAATGCTGCAAGTGCTTCATAAAGGGCAAAGAATTCAAGCAGTAGCATTTGCAGCAGGGAGGAGGGAGGCGGTGTGGTTTGAGGAAGGCCAAATATCAGAGTCTGTGCTACAGCATGGAGATAAAACACTACATGCATGGGAGGAGGCACATGGAAAAAGCAAATTCCTGACCTTTTTACAGCTTGTGTTTTACTCAGCCAGTTTCTTTGTCCCCTATCTAAAAATTCAGCAAACACATGGTCAGTTGTTTCCAGGCTGAGGTTGGTAATGCAGCGTGTCGGTTCCTAGCGGGCACGGAGTAGGGTTGTCCTCACCGAGTTTCACCGTTCTCCGAGTTCCTTTGGCTTTGATGCAGTGGTCACGTTGCTGTCGCTCCATCCCTGTGCGCCGCTGCTGGTGTCTCGGTTTGGGGGGGTGGGTTTCGGGGTGGGGTTTTCTTGTGTTTTCCTGTAGCTATTACTATATATTCTAAAATGCTGATGTAACCTTTGAGGACCAGGACACAGTACTGGGGACGGAATCGTGCCATGTCTTTGCTCAGAAAGATCCTTCCTTTACTATGTACTTGGCAGAAAGCCACTAAATATAGAGAGGAGTCCCTACGGAGAAGAGAGGGTCACTTACTGCTGAACTCTGAGCAGCTCCTAATGATCAAAACCATCATCATCTGAAGGGTTAGTGGGGTTTTGGGGGTTGAGGACAGGGGACAGTGTCCATGCCCGCCTGCTGCCCAGCTCCTGCCTTGGTGTTGCTCGGCTTGTTAACCCGACCGTTTGGGGGGAACTGTAGGGATGAAACGCTGCTTTTATGCTCCTGGTGTAATTGTTTCTGACAACAAAACTATTTTAAATTCTCCGCGGATCTGTGGGTATCTTATCAGAAACAAAGTGGCCTCAAAGAGCTGTTAAACCAATTATAGGAGTCATAGCTCCACAGCAGAGTCAATACAAAGTGGCACTTGAAAAGAGCACAGATTGCTCTGTAAGGTCAGGCGAAGCACGGCGGAATCAATAAGCCAAATTGAGTCAAAATTTTAGAGTACAAAAGTGAAAGGATGTGGAGGGATGGAGGTGGTGCGGGAAGGCATCCCGCGGGAAGCTGTGCCCCACACAGCCCCGCGCCGGAGATTAATTAGTCCCCACAGCCTCTGGGTTGGTTGTTCATCCAGGTGTACTTTGATTATCTCTTTCTGATTTTAGCCCCTTCCCAGAGGCAGGGCGCTGCAGCGGGGGGTCGCGGGGGCTGGTGGGGGCGCAGTCCCCCCTGTTTCGGGAGATGCGTTTGAGATCAACCTGGTTCCACAAAGTCCCGTGTTTTCATTTCGTGGTGGTTTTTGGTTTTTTTATTTGTCTTGTTTTCCTTTTTCAGATACTGTAAAGAGCAACAGCATGGCAGAGCATGCGATACGCTCTAACGTGTCTGGGAAGCGTCACTTCATAGGTGGCAGTAAGAGTTTGCTTTTTTATTGTTAGTCTCTCTCGTAATGTAAATATTTTTGAAACTTACACCATTGAGGATTTCCGGAGGCAATACTTTCCTGGTAAAAGCAAAGTGAAGGGGAAAAAGCTAAATCAATCTGCTATGTAGAGTTCTCAAAATGCTGGTTTGCTTTCTCTGTATATAAAAGTCAATTTATTATTAGGAAAAACAATACTTTTCAACACTTCTTATTCCCATTTTTTTTTAACCTCTGTCAGGTAACCTAGTTGTATTTATGACTGACTATTAAAAGGCGGCTGAGACAGGCGGTAGGAGCACGTCTCCCAGCCCGTGCGGGGCATCCCCAGCCGGTGCCCTCAGCAGCGTTAGCAGCCTAAAGGAGCAGTAGCCTTCCCAGAGGGGCTCCAGCCCTCTCCTCCTCCGTGATTGATGGAGAATCTCCTCAGAAGGTAGCTGAGGTAAAAAGCACGTCCCAAATGAAATGTAAGTTTTTGGAAAGGCTCTCTTTTTTTTTTTTTTAACAAAATTTGCACAGGAAGGATGCGATAGGAGATGAGGGAAGTGTTGAATTTGGGTATATTGGTGGTGGTGGTGTACGGAGATGAATAGCGCGGGAGGAACTGGCTGTGGGTTTGTGTTAAATAGCCTTGGTTAGGGTGGGGGTTCACTTGCCGCTGTGTTCTCCCTTTCTTCTAACAAAGTTCAGCTGTGATTATGAAGGACTATGAGATCACAAGCTATTTTCTTCTCTATGGTTATTTTGTATCCATGTATACATATATTTTTTTTTTTTTCTGTTGCTTAAATTAAATTTCCTGAGTCCCTAGAATGTAATCCTGAGAAATTAGATCCCTTTATGGCAAACCTGAGCCTCAATCTGCTTTATGTAGCAGACATGCCCGAATCCACTGGGGTACGTGGCGTGCCCAAAGCCGAACGCTGCTTTGCATTACTGTATGAGCGCCTTTGGCATTTACTCAGAACGACGGCACCCCTTATTAGCGTGTAGAGATGTATGGCTTCCTGTGTGCGTGCTCTTCAGGTTTGGAAGGAGGAATGCAATTTGGAAATTTGCCAGAGGTATAGCCGTTAGATTAAAAGAAATCATTGTCTCCGCAGGTTTGAAGTCCGTATCTGTACTCTTTAACTACGTACAGATGTAGATGTGTATGTTGAATATTCCCCTAAGATCTTATTTTCTCAAATTATGTCATTGAACTAATATAGAGGGATATGTCATCATTATATTTTTATGTTTCACAGATTTTATTGCCCTGTAGCTGTGATTACTTTTATTTAGTAATTGCTAAGATTAAAATAATACATTTCTGGATATGTCTACAAGCTAGTAATAACTGTCAACCTGCTCCTGAATATATTCGCCAAGAGGGATTTTTTTCTTGAAGTATTTCAGGACTTTTTTCAAGCTAAAAAAGTTGTAATCGTGAGTCTGAGTGGGTGATGATGGTTTCTCAGCCATTGTGGTCTTCCTGCTTGGGAGCTTTATTCAGCCTGGAACAAAGAGAATTGGGGAAAGTTGCCCTTGCAGTCGTTGTTTGCCATCAGCTTATTTTTGCATCCAGACTGTACGAACCCTTGGTTGTAGAGGGTTTTCTTATTGTAATACAACCACTATGAAATGTGGAGTCCATAATCCTTTCTACTCTTCCCCCTTCCCTCTTGTTTCTCTATTTTTATAATGCCCATTTTATTCAAATCAATAAGCAGGGCAACTCACGTATACTTGGCAGCAACATTTTTACTTATTGTGTTGAATGTTACATAAATACTATAATTTGAAGGCATATGCGAAGTGGATTCTTATTCAGATTAAATAATGTCACATTAAGAGTGTAGCACTTCAGTATATGTTCTATTTTTTGGTGAAACTAAGTTACCCTTCAATTCTCGGTAACACAAATACCGATTAACCAGGTAGGACACACATTTATTTTCTCCCCTGCAAAGGCTTGAGATGACAGTTGCTATAGCAACTCCGTATAGGTGGATTTTGGAGTTATGAGGATTTTAATGCAACATTTGTTGGAGTTTTATACTGTTGGATGGTGGAGAAAATCAGGCTTTGAGGCTCACAGGGAATGTGACTGAATCTGCCATGATTTGGGGCTCATACAAGGACAGTTGTGAATTGTAGCATCTGTTTGAAGAAGCATTCTAGTAACAATACCTGCGTAAAACTCATTAACCGCAAATATTAATTTCTCATTGATATGTTTTCAGTTTGCCCATCGCTTCATTATAGTAGGAATCTGCATGTCCAGATGCAGTCTTTAATTTTATCCAACCTGAAGACTGTACCTCTGAGAAAACCATGGAATATAATGATCTGACATTAGAGTGTGCTGAGAGGAGCCTGAACTGAAAAGCGCTTCACTTAATTTCAGTTGAGGCCCTCCAGGCTGGAGCTGTAAGATCTGGAGATACTCCAAGAAAAGGAGTATATAATAAAGTCCACTTTTGTGGAGTCTGGGGCTATTGACAGTGAGTACATCGTGTTTCATTTTAATTGAGAGAAAATTAAATGTTCTTTGAAATCAAGAAATTAAACAATCAGTGGATTTCTTTTGGTCATAACTCTTATTACAAAAATGATCCTGGTGGCCTCTATTTTATCAGGATATATAAAAGCGCTACTGTAAAGTATGTAAAAAACCTTGTGAATACCTTTAAGTGTCTACAGAGTTTCAAAGTTAATTTCTGTAGAACTAATCAAAAATCTTAAATATATAACTTCTCGTAAAGTTCTCAATGAGATTTATTTTATTACCTTCTGCATTCATTTTATCTTCCAAGTGAAAGGGATGCTGTTACTCATCCAAAAATAGCACAAAAGGCTTATAATATGTCGCTGCTGCTAATGATTTAACCCTCAAGAAAAGAATATCAGTATTTACATACGCATCATTGAAGCAGTGAGAGCTACAGGAATTTTGAGCTCTGGAGTCATCGATCCTTTGCCACACTCCTGTTTCTCTGTCCCCGGTGTTTTGGTGGGCGGTTTTGTCCCTAAACAAACCGCCACTCATAGACCCACCACTTGCTGAACATCGGTGGCTTATGGCCTTTAGCAGCTAATTTTAAGAACTCCCCCGGGAGAGTACAGCTCAGGAAAAATAAGAGTGCTGACTGGATTGCTTCCCAGAGTTTACTGAGCGCTTCGGGAATGAGATGGCCTCGGAATACCAGGAATACTGGCCCCATCTCCCTTTGCTTAGTAAGGTGCTGCAAGAAAAAAGGAAAGGAAAAAAAGAACCAAAAGGGGAAAAAAAAAAAAAAAGTGAAGCAAAAATATAAAAAGTGAAGCAAAATTATGGTAGCCTAAACTGGGGCACCTGGGATTCCTGCGTGTACCATACCCGGACACTTCGGTACAGCAGAGAGAAGTGTGGTTATTTGTCACTTTTATTTGACGTGATGGGAAATGGCTTTGGGCTCATGAAGAGAAAGCCAAATTAAAGCTGAGATAGAAAAAGTTGTTAGACTAGTTGATGCCAAAAAGGCTGGGAGATTGATACCGGAGGTGCCCCGCTCTGCCCGCTGCGGCGGGGGCTGGGGGATGATTGAGTGTTCGCCGCTCGGGTTGGTGATCCGGAGGCTGCTGTGACATGATGGTGTACCTGCTCCCGTGGAGGACGAGCGTGACTCTCATTAGCGGGAGATGGATCAGGTGAGGGCTGTTCGGCTCCGAGATTCATGAGGAGATGCACGAGGGAAGATAGATTTACTTCTGGGTGGCGGCTGTATTCTTAAGAATTAACTTGAAGCTATTTTACTTTGTGGCTCTGCAGTGTGTGCCTGAGGCGATGTCTCTAGATAAGACGGGACATTTTATAATTTCATTGCCTCATCTCAAGCTTTAAAGGTACCTTCCTGCTTGCCACAAGAGAGTTGTGCGTGGAAAGTGGAGAAGGTGGTTGTGTCTCTCTGCACAACTGCCCGTGCCCCAATGTGTCAGTGCTGCAGGAGAAGGAGCCAACAATGTGCCAGAAGGCCAACCGGCTCCTGGGCTGCATCAGAAGAAGTGTGGCCAGCAGGGCGAGGGGGGATTGTGCCCCTCTGCTCTGCTCTGGGGCGACCCCACCTGGCGTACTGCCTCCAGCTCTGGAGTCCCCACCATAGGAAAGACATGGACCTGTTGGAGCGGGGCCAGAGGAGGCCCCGGAGATGCTGGGAGGGCTGGAGCCCCTCTGCTGGGAGGACAGGCTGGGAGAGTTGGGGGGGGTCAGCCTGGAGAAGAGAAGGCGAAAAAGGGGAGAGCTCAGAGCCCCTTCCAGTGCCTAAAGGGGCTCCAGGAGAGGTGGGGAGGGACTTTTTACAAGGGCATGGAGTGATAGGACAAGGGGGAATGGCTTCAAACTGGAAGAGGGGAGATTTAGATGAGATATTAGGAAGAAATTTTTCCCTGTGCGGGTGGTGATCCCCTGGGGCAGGTTGCCCCGAGAA
>NW_009647846.1:2556917-2599476 GCF_000708025.1 Charadrius vociferus
GCAAGCACTGCTCTCGCTGCCGTGCCGGCTGCTGGCACCCGCCGGAGGTGGGAGCAGGGCGAGCGCTCCCCGGGGCAGGTGAGGCAGTCGCTCCGTCTGCTCGGACACGAGCTCTGCGGGGCCCGCGAGGCATCTCGGAGAGGAGCCAGGTAGCCGGGGGTCTTCGCAGAAAGCAACACGCACACACAAAAATGAGCAATTGTGGAAGAAACGGAACCTGACTCTTGGGACATCCAAAGGCAATCTCATTTTCACCAATGGAGCTACATTCCCATAAACTGGATTTGACGCTCGGTATTTCAAAAGCACTTTGAGTCGCTTTTGTAAAGTATTAAATATTTCCTAAAGTTTTGCTGCTCTTTGAAGTGAGACTGGAATGGTATATTAATACGTGTTGCCTTGAAATTTCTTGTAATTGCATTTCTATGCTCAGTAGAAAACAATGAGTGGTGGGAAAATATCTCTGTATATTTAAATGTGTTTTAAAAGCTTTAATTTTTGCTTATTTCTGGAACTATATAATGATTCTAGATTTTTATCCACCACTAATTTGTATAATGTTCAGCCAGGCAAGGATTGGACTCTTTCAGAAATGAATACAATAATAACAGTAATAACAGTTCCTTGCATGCAGAAGAAACCTAAAGCGTTTTACAGATGGATTTAAAAACTGCAAGTCAGGAGCATTGTGTCAGCTGCTATGTCATAATTTTAGTAGCACTCAGAAGTATAGTTTAAGGCAGACAGGAGAGTGTAATTCTATATATGCTCTCAGGCTCTGTTCATCACTGGGGTACGCTGAGTGCCCTCCAGGGTCGGGTTAACCACATTAATAATGGTGTCATCAAGTGGGGAAGATCGGGATATTCAAACCGGGCAGAAAATAATCAGCCAGGATTGGGCCAGGACGTGGGAGCTGACACCTCTGCTCTTCAAAGAGGCATCTGTAATGACTGGAAGGATGAAGAAGTTTTGGTGATAAATATATTACCCACAGAGCTGCATCGTATTCCCAAGTCAGGACTCTTCTGGAAGAGGGATCTGGCTCCTGTCTGGGAGGTCTCCCAGCTGAGCATCCGGCCGTGTTCAGCACCTTCTAAGTTCAGCCAAGCCAGTGAAAGGCTGTAGGACCGCTAAAATTGCAGGTCTACGTTGTCTCTATTATCAAGGCAGGTATTTAAAGCTAGGTAACAGGAAAAAGTGCATGCTTAGGGTGAAATAAGAGATGATTAGAGTAATTAGATCCTCCTCAGAAGACCATAAATTAATGGTGATTATGATTCTTGAAACAACAGAAGCATAAGGTACATCTAACATTGATCTGTTTTATCACATTTGCTGCATTGTAATGCTCCTTTAATGTTAATATGTACTTTTGTAGTAAAATCTAATTGAAAACACAGTGCAGGCAGAGCCCAAGGCCACAATCATGTTCCACATAATTACCTAAGGAGGAGGGTGTACATTGCCAATGAAGGGATGCCACCAACCGTTAGCCAGGTATAGCGGTGCGCTCATCGTGTTCGTGCTTATACAGTACTTGCCTTACAGGAATATATAGGTGAAAGCTAAAAGATAATTAACAATCGATTCATTTTGGGAAATTTCCAATTATTGAGGCAGGTATCTTCATAATGGAGTCATAATACTATATTTAAATTTGTATGTGGCTGTCTCATAACGGAGATGTATTCATTTAAGCAGAAATTACTTTAAGTTAGCAACCCCACGGTAGTTCTGCAGTCTCCAAGGGACTCTTTGAAGCCTGTGAGCATGCTGCTTTGATGTCTGAGGTAGAAAGTGAGGGATCTCTTCGCTGTGATAATTCTAGCCTTTTCTGTTCCTGTCTGTGGTGAGGAGAGAGAAAAAAATCTGATTCGGAAGATGGAAAAATAAATGGAGCCCAGAAAGGGGAATGCACTACAGCGGGGAAATACCCCCACCCAAATCTGGGCAAAGTCACCAGTTCTGTGACCGGGGCACGGTGCGACGGGGCTGCCAGGTTCCCTGCTGTGTTCGGTGCTCTCCCTCTCTGGATCACTTAAGCAGACCAAAAATGCGTAAGTGAAAGTACCCTCCCCTTGAAGAGACACCGCAGCTCTCTGAGAGCGCGGCACGGCGTGCTGCTCCAGGTACCATCTCGGGCGGAGGAAGGGGATGTTCTGGGGCAAACCCATAAATTAATATTTTTTCATTGGCATTTGAGGAGAACCGTTCTTCCGCGCCGCTGGTGCAGCGCAGAGCAGCCGGACTGCTGCTGCCGGGCATCGAAGCGGGGAGTCAAACCCAGCTCCTCCTCCTCCTCTTCCTCAGCCTTCCGTACTTGCATTTTGCCCCGTTAACCCAGAGCCGCAAGTGATGAGCGATCCAATCGCCGGGGACAGCAGACTTAGCAATATTTTTGGTCCCTTTTCACGTTGCCTGGTCTGAGCCCCAGAAGCGGCAGGGGGACTTGCGCAGGTCGGTGCGGTGCGCGGCTGCTGCCGCCCTGCGGGTGCGCACAAGCGCCCGACTTACTGCGCAAAGATGCCACGGGGAAATCTGGAGGAAGGGTATCTCTTTGCTCTGTGATTTCTAGTGCATACCTAACTGCCTCTGGCTAAAAAGCGACGTAATTTTTAAAGGGAAAAATGTGTGGGTGTTTAATGCATAGTGTTGACATGTACTTTTTTGGTTCCTTATTTTTTTTTGGAAATGTAGAACTGCTGGGAGAGTTTTACATATGAAAAGCAATCTGTGCATAGGCCCCTGTCAGTGTTACCTAACAGGTTTTATCTGCAGCATAAACTGACAACACCTCAATGTGAAATAATTGTGGTTCCATTGAGTCCAGAAGAGTAATTACTTTGTTGATGAAACTTTTCTCTTTGCTTGCATTTTGATATCTCTGCAATGTCAAACCCACTTGAGCTGACAACATAATTCCTCCAGCAGAGCTGTTGCACCGCACCGACCGTGCAACTGCTGCTGGGGGTTAGCGGGGGATTTTTTTCAAGCGCGCTGTATCCCAGCGCTGGCAACGGGGAAAATTCAGTCTTGCAAAACCCTGTTTCGTGAATAGCGCCTCTGAATAGTGCGAAGAGTCACACATCCCTCAAGGCAGCTACATGTATGAATAAGGGGTAACGGGATAATTATAAAATAGCTCTTCAAAGTTAGTACAAGGAAGTAATCATTACATTATCTCATTTGCTCAGAACAAGGAAGGGTAAGTTTATTAGAAACACAGAGTTTCAATTTGTGATAATGTATTTTAATGGTTATTTTGAATTTCCTGTGTATGTGAGGCTTGAGATGAGTACATTATGAAGATGATGTGGCTTCCCAGAGGTATGGATGGGTTCCTGCAACCCTGATTCTCTTCTAGCGCGCCTTTTTGGGAGAGTCCTGTTTCAGGGATTCGGGTGGGATGATTTGGGGCTGTATTGAAAGGTCATTCCCTGTGCTAAACTCTGTAGGATTTTTCCACAGCAGGTGGCCAGAGGGCGGTGTGCTCTGCTAGGTCTATGCGATGTACAGTGCAGTTTAATTTTTGCTGCCGAAAACCTCAGTTCCCATTAATGCTCCTTTGTTTGAACAAGAGTTAATCATCTTTTCAGAAAAATCCTGTAGATCACGGCTAACGTTGTAAGCCAAACGCTAGGAACTGAAGTAGCGTTTTGTGAGAGCAGATCATAACCAGTTTCTGAACCCCACGGGTATTGTAGAAACATAATAATGTTATTTTGAGTAAGAAATAATGGCTGCTGATTCTAAGCTCATCCAGGAACAAAAAGAAAACCATGAAGAGCTTATTCAATACAATGTAAGTTATGCAGATGTTTCTCAATTTTCTTGCTGAACTTCTATGCTGGTGTCAGGGTTTCGTTTGATCAAACCATTTCAGCAGAAAGAATGGGTCCTTAAGCACTTTTGTCATTGTGCGTGAATGGCTTATGAAAGCGGCTGCGGAAGGGCACGAAATCGAGTCCCCGTGTCAGTCTCACAGGGAAGGAGCATCCTTCATTGCCCGTGCCTGGGTCACACGTTCAGAGCTAATTTGTTGCTCTGTTCATTTTAGAATAAACAGAAACAAAATGGATGCAGAAAACAAACCTGCTTGGAGGGAGAGTCGGACGGTTGAAGTTTTGCCACTGACTGGGTGGGAGTGAGCTTGCGGGACGGGCGTCACTTCCACGTGTGGTACGATTGTATTACCCTGCACCAAACCAATGAGGAGAGAGAACGCGCAGCTCTGGAGCTGGGAGTTCAGCTGCTCTTTTACCCAACAGAGTAAGGCCAAAATGACCTTTCTTCAAAATCAGTAAAAAATCCAAAGTTGCAGGGACTGGTAAGGAAATCTCCCCCGTCGCAAAGCAAAACCTCCGTTGGTCATGGAGATGGTTGCAGTTTGCTCTGAATAAGATCCTCTAACACAAAAATGTCAGGTCCTCTGTGCGTACCAGTGAGCTAAATATAGCTGGATTTGCAGAGGAAGAAAACAGCTATTCTTGAAAGTGCATTTTCAGTCTAGCAAGGCCAATTTAATGCAAAGCAAAAAATAGGTTTCAGTATACGTAAGCGATGAACGCAAAAATATTGACCTGAAGGATTTATTTGTTGTCTTAAATGGTTTAAGCAGGCATGTAATAATAATAAAAGTAGAAACCATCATACTCGGTCAAAGAAATTGCCTTGTATTTTGTCTTTGAGGCATAAGCTTAGCAGAAGGTTAAAAAAAACAGCAATGAATTCTTCTAGACTGAAGCAAAACTGTTGTGTCCCAAGTGTACCCCGTCAAAAGTGATTTGGGGCATGTTTATACTCCTGCATTTTGAATAATGGCTTTTTAAAAATCTGTGTTCGCATTCATCAAAAACAATTCAGCAAAAAAAGCCGGCGAGGTTCCCTCTTTGCCAGGCAGCAGAGCTGGGGGACTCCTGCGCACCCAGTCGTGCTGTGCCAGTGCAGAGCCTGTCTGTGGCCCCATGGGCAGTGGGGCTGCCGGGCCCTGGGGAAGGACCACAGCCACCAGCAGGTCATAGCCACCAGCAGGACGCATCCCGTGCTCCCTGGTCGCCTCACCCCATGGTGGCTGAGCTGCCCTGACGCCGTTTAGCCTGGCTGTGGAGGGACTGAGGAGTCCCTGCTCACCAGTGAGCGCAAACAGAGCCCTCTCCGGTGCCTGGAACAGAGATGTCACCGGTTCCCGCTCTGCCCTTGCTTCCCAGGTGGCTTTAGAAATCCGTGATGTTGTTTATATGGCAGAAAGCGGCTGAGAACTATTGTCAGAGGATCGATACCTTATGACAAATGAAAAGCCGCTCAAAGAGAAAAAGGTTAGTCTGCGACTGCCAAAACCAAGATGCCTACAAGCATATACAAGAGGAGCTGCTCTGATGCATGGGCGAGGAGACAAATGGGAAGAGAAAAGGGAACCTGGGGGAAGAGATCAGAGAGAGAGTATTTTTTTACTGTTTTTCTCTCCTATTAAAGAAGGGGTCTCACTGGGGAAGTGCTCTGCTCAACGTGGCTGAGCGAACCTTCACGAGGTGGGAGGCACAGCCACAAAGCAGAGCTGGAGCTCTCCTCATATATGGTCCATACCACCACCATGGAGGGCTTGTGGGTGCAGAGGCCAGGTCTCGCCTGTGCCCGTAGCAGTGGCATAGCCACCCCCGTGGTCATGAGTGATGGCGGCTGAGTGTGATGCCCTCTTCAGATAGGGGACAAGAGAAACGGGGAAGACCCTTTTCCTTCTGCAGTTTGGTGGTGTCATGGTTTCAGCAGGGATGGAGTTGACGTTCTTGCTTAGCAGCTGGTGTAGTGCTGTGGTTTGGGTTTGGGGTGGGAATAGCATCAATAGCGCACTAATGTATTTGGTTGTTGCTGAGCACTCGAGGCCTCTTCTGCAGCTCACACCGCCCCACCAGCGATGGGCTGGGGGTGCACAAGAAACTGGGAGGAGACACAGCCGGGAGAGCTGATCCCACTGACCGAGAGGACGTTCCGTGCCATGTGATGTCATGGTCAGTACATAAAGCTGGGGAACAGGAAGAAAGGGGAGGACATTCAGAGTGATGGCGTTTGTCTTCCCAAGTAACCATTACGGATGATGGAGCCCGTTCTGTCCTGGGGACGGCTGAACCCCCTCCTGCCCACGGAAAGCAGGGAATGAATCCCTTGGTTTGCTTTGCTGGCGTGTGTGGCTTTTGCTCTGCCTGTTAAACGGTCTTTATCTCAACTCAAGTGAGTTTTCTCACTTTTCCGGTGTTTTCCCTCATCCCAGCAGGGGGGAGCGAGTGTGGTCCTATGCGCCACCTGGGGTTAAACCAGGACAGGGGGTTGGACATCGTGTCCATCTGAAACTCTGTCTTTGCTGTTGCTAACGTGCCCGACGCCGTATTCTGCCAGCGTCTGACTGTATTCTGCCAGCAGCAGAGACTGAAGATCCATGTTTTCTTCCCCAGACTGAGTAGCGGGGGGTGGGAAAGGGGTAGGCAGCAACTGGGAATGTACCCAACGAGCTCTAGTGGTGCAAAAGGCTATTTTACAGGACAAGCTGCCTTATCTGGCAGACATTTCCCACCGAAGCTTTGTTGCTGGGGTCAGCTGCAGTGGACAGGAGAGCCTTGTTGACCTCTTTAATTGTCAAGGCTTTATGAAGGTTTTTTTCAGGTTTAGCACTTTTCAGCTAATGATGTCAGGCGCTTCACCAAGAGATTATTCAATCTGTGTAGGCATTTGGCCTTTAAATGGCTGAAGTATCTGTGGTGGCAAAACCCAGAGTGGGGGAATGAGGTGAAACTCCTGTTTGCAAAGAACAGGTTACTGGCTCAGCAATAACCGCTTTTCTTACACTGCTAATTGCCCATTAAATGCCATTCATTCAGCCATTAAGTGCCACTGCCACAGTGAGGAAACCTGAGGTTTAACCTTGCCGGTGCCCCTGAGTCATATGGTTTCACTGATTAAGTAATGTTTATGTAGTGTTTATAACAACTAAAAAATAATGTATGTGTTGTAAATTGAATATCTTGAGCATTCACAAGATCTTCATTGGACTCACGGTTAGAGGAGAGACATTTATTTAAAAGAATGCAGAGGGAGTAGGAGGACAAAATATGCGATGAACAATATGCTATCATCTTCCTCTTGTTCCCTGTGATTTACATTTCCAACATCAGAGCAACCTGTAATGTTTAATGGAGATAATTAAATATAATTTGAAGACAAGATAGCTCTTTTTAGTAGTGGAACAGATCCTGCTAACAAACTTAACCAGCAACAATAATTCACCAGTAAGTTGAAGACTAAAATGCATGTAAAAGCTTAGCAGAAGATTGTGTTAGGTGATGTTAGCAGAAAGGAACGAAAATCAATTAGTTTAGCCAAGGTGCTTAAAACATGATTACTGCTGGAGAGAAAGTCTTGTGAAAACTGATATTAGGTAGTAGTTCAGATTTGTTCTTGTCCCGTAATTGGAGGACCAGGGAAGTTGAAGCAGAAAGATCAAGTGATTTGATTCTCCAGAACTTCAAAATCAATGTAGCTTTAGCGTATTTTATTGACTGGAAGATGAAATCTGTTAATGACTGAAGATAAGAAAGAAAGGTCGGGGCCTCTAAATATCCCTGTTGCTAATTGCTGCGTGTGCTGAGCGCTGCCAGCCGCCTCCGAGCACGGCCCCATGCTCCAGCCCGGCACCAGGTTCAGCCCAACCTGGACCTGAGCAGGGACTTGTTTGGGCAAAAACACCCCGTCTGGTGGGTGTGTGCCCAGGCAGCGTCCGCGGGGACGGCTCAGTGCCGGGGGACGGGTCACCAGGCTCAGGAAGGGACAACCTTTATTCAAGTGAGCGTCCCTGAGGGAGCAGGACTGGCTTGATTTGATTGCAGTCATACACAGAAAAATTCCTCCTTTGGATGCTTTTTCTCCCCGAGGCCGAGGGCTTGCATTCACTGACAGAAGGTATAGTTTTTCACAAATTCAGCCTTGTATTTACAAGCTTCCTTGTGGCTTCCTCATGCGGAGACAAGGGAACTACTAGGTATTCAGCATTTATTTCTTGGTACATAGTAAGGGGTAGAAGACAGTAAACAAATCTCAGTCAAATCTAAAAGCAGGTCTGCTGTGCAACTGTGAAAACAGCAATAAACTGTTTGGTTTTTTTTTATCCTGTCAAAAACATATTTAATAAGGTATAGATGCAGAGTAGGGTTTGTGGGCCATTAACTTTTGCCAGACAATGGTTTAGTCAAACGTGTGAGCTGATTTAGCTTAAAACTCACGTTTTTCTCATCCTGGAATATTCCGGATTGCTTTCTGTATAAGTACCCCAAATGAAACTGCTGATAAGGAACTCTAAATAATTCATAGCGACTTGTAATTTTTTCTCTGAGGTATGACGCAGAGGAGTTAATTTCTGAGTTAGCTTGGAGCTGGTCAGGGGAATTGCGCGCTGTCCCGTCCTGCGGTGACACAGGGCGCGGTATCACCTCGTTAGACTGTGTTGGAAAATGGTTTGGATATTGCTGCAAATTGTAATTGTAGCATCAAACTTGAGATGGAGATTCGGTTTATTCTTACAATAAAATAAGTGCAATGTTTGATAATTAAGAGAGGAAGCTCTTCCCGGTGCTCTGGATTAGCACTGGTATGCATGGATACCTCCTGACAGTAAGGGGGATCATGGAATGACTGCAATTTGGCACATCCTAAAATGATAGAGTTTTTGTAATTCAATCTCATTTAAATGAGCACCTAAATCATCTCGTGTTCTGGGATTACCCGTTCCCAATTCAGCATAACAATAAACGCCCATGTGCGCGTCACGGGGTTGCGTAAGCCGCAAGCCAAGCTCGCTCCAGTTTATGAATTATGATAGATGGAGCAGTTGCCTTGGCAACAGTTTGTTCTAATTGTGATACATTAGTAGCAACAAGAATTGGATGGCTCGAGTCATTTAGTTAATTAAATGCAAACTTGGACAGCTCTGAAGGAATAATAGAGAAAATTAACACCTACTAGTGCACACCTGTAAAACGAGAACAATTTGTTGGACAAAAAGTCCCCAAGCGTTTCGGTATTCTTGGCGTGTCTTTCCTGGCCTTGCGTGTTTTCCCGTGGGATGTGGTGTGGTTTATTCTGAAGCGGTTGCCGCGGTGGGGTGTGAGGGGTCGGGTGAGGGCAGCGCTGGACGTTGGCCGGGGAGCGCGGCTCGGTGCGGCCGCGCCGGGCGAGGGGACGGCTCTGCGAGGGGATGGGCTGCCACAGACCTTTCTGCGTTCACACGAGTACCTTCCAGCGCCAGAGAAGGCCCAGTCTTTGTCTGCCGCCCACGTCCCGTGGCTGAAATCCTTTTTTTGAGTTGTGGGGGTTTTTTTTCGGGTTGGGGGAAGATGGTGTTGGGGTTTTGGTTTGGGTTTTTTTTTTTGAGGATGAGAAGGTTTAAGTACACGGCTGCTGTTGTTAAAACAATACACGTGAACCATTCTGCAGTTCTGGAGGAATATAGTACTTTGAGAACCAATATATCACAATGGAGTGACAGAAGCAATGTTTTGGGCTCCCTGTGCAGTTTTCTGCCCCTGAGTCACTCTGGCGGGGTTACACGGCAGGACGGGGGCTTACGTCCTCAGGAGAAGCAGAAACTCTTCTCCTCGTGGATGGTGGAAACCGAGACTGTGTGAAGAAGTCCGTTCCGAGAGTGGCACAGGCGACAGCCTAGCACTGCTTCTCAGGCTGCTCTCTGGAGCGGTCTCTCCTGCAGCGTTTTTCTTTGCCCATTGATGCTTTTGAGAAATTAGGCTCCATCAAAATAGTGAAGTATCCTCAGGTAACTCACAGAAAAGGAAATTTTTAAACTTTTTTTCTTTAATATAAGGAATTTATGGTTTTCTTTGTATTTTTCTTTATTTTGTCAGGGTTTACATTTGTCTTTGTTTTGCCAGGGTTTAAATTCCTAATGATAGCTGGTTAGGAATGAAGGTTTTGCTGCCATGGCTTATCCTCGCGTGAATCCAACCATTCTTTTATGCAGCTCTAACTCACTCTCTGTTCACTTTTACACTTTAGGACATAAAAAAATTTGCATGCTAATAAATAAATCAGAACCCAGTTAAAGTAACTGATTGGCTACAATTACGGACTGATCTTTATACTCAAATACAGCCTTTAGATCCCAAAACACATTGGAACTGCATGGTCACATACAGTCGGCGCAGCACTGTGATAGTGTTGATAGATAGAAAGGTCACTTCCAGCCATAACAAGTTTATTTCTAAGTAGCAAAAGCATAGTAAATGCTCTGTTTTAAATAATAATTACATTATAATTTTAAAAGTCCATGAAAAGCTGGCTTGCTTTATATATATATTTGTCAGTGCTTTTTAATAACCAATGTTCTACTCTAAAGGTCTTAAAAGAGAAGTAATACGGGTAGGATTAGCCTTTTTCTTCCCCTCTCCTCCGCTGACACAGGCTTGCACTTTGAATGCCCCTGAAGGTCTCCAAGCAGAATTAGATCTTACTTTGTATGCAAATATATGGAATATATTCTCAGTATGGGCCCGGGTCATACCTCACTGACGTTGAAAGATTCCCATTGACTTTTCTGGGGTTTATAGCAGGGCCGCAGTGCCGAAGGAAACGAGATGACGGTAACGAGCACGGGATCCGGCAGGGCTGCTGGCGTAGTTCGGTTCTCTGATGTGTTGGACGGGCAAGGTATCGTTTCTGGGATTGGTTTGAGGTTTTGCCCAGGGGTTGTGCTGGTGTAGAAGAACACTTGGTTACTTCAACAACCCGTGTGAAAGCCTCAGGTGGAGACCTCCTTCCCCGTCAGCCAGGTGAAAGGCAAAGTAGGGACAGAATGCATGTGTACATGCAATAGATGCTCCCGGAGATGAATACGCTGGCAGAGGAGTTGACTCGGCAAGAAGCCGATAAAATTATGAGGAAATCAAATAAATTCTCCAGAAAATGTTAGCAGATGTGGTGATGCAGGTGAAATAACTACCCAGGGGTTGTGTAGCATGGCAGCACATCACTTCGATCTTATTTGGGTGCAACCTCATAGAAACGTCTTTAAGAAATCCAGAGAGTGTCACCAATGTGTATGTTCAGAATTACATAGTTATTAAGGACATTGCATCCGGCTGCAGAGAAGAATAGGTCTTGTTCTTCTGGGAGGTCCAGAAGATTTCTGTTTGGAGGGGGGATGGTTTGGGGTGGGTTTTCTGTGAGCCGAGTGTGTTGGTAGATTGAGGAGGTTCAGTTGCTGAAGAGAGTGGATGCGAAGGGAATCTATGAACCAGACTGTCTCAGGAAAAGGGGAATTTTATTTCAGAGACTGCCTTCCAACTGGGTGAGAGTGACTGGATATAAATAAAACATTCGTATGGCTGGATCGGGGGAGACAAAATTGAAGGTGAAAGGACAGAAAAAAATTTTGAAGCTTGCTCTGTAAAATGAATCTTCTGCATGGAGCCCTGCTTTTCATTAGGAGCAGAGCATGGGCTAAAATATCTGCTTTTTCGTTGCTTGTTAAGGCTGCGAAGTGACAGCTCGGGAGAGCCTAACCTCCACAGAGCAGGATCGGCACGGGCACCGTGCGCCCACCGTGTCCTCTCTGCTCCGTCTGACCCCGCAGTCAAACCTGGAGAGACGCCCTGGTGGAGAGCGGCTCCGCGGTGCTGGCAGGCGTTGGCCCCTCTTGTACAGCGGCTTTGGGGCCTGACTTTTTTCTTTTGCCTTCCCCCCCCGTGTTAGCTTACTAGGCTACTGTGTGTTATTATAAATCTATAAAAATGCTTATATTTATTTAGGATTATAAATTTAATTTTGCAAGACTTGAATACATTAAATGAAAGGGCTGCTTGCCGTCGTAATGTAAGGCTGACTGATTTACCGTGCAATAAAAATAAAGAAAATTGCAAACCCCAAAATGGTTAACAGCATATAGTGGGGAGAAAACCATTAGGGCATTTGCGCCTCTCTTATTTCCAGGCTATGAATAATTTTGGCAATATTTTTCAGCACTGTCAAGGCAAAGCAGCAGTTCGTATCAGCTGCATTCGCAGACGTTTCATTGCCATGACAACCTCGTGCAGATACATGAGCTGCTGTCGATTGTCAAGCCCGTCCTCAGTTGTGACCTGCAGCTTGACAAAGGAGCCTA
The DNA here is from genome assembly GCF_000708025.1 of Charadrius vociferus. Classification (NCBI taxonomy): domain Eukaryota; kingdom Metazoa; phylum Chordata; class Aves; order Charadriiformes; family Charadriidae; genus Charadrius; species Charadrius vociferus. The sequence continues at coordinate 2,569,078 of NW_009647846.1, forward strand.
CCTGCATAATACACACCCTGTTATCTCATTTGCCCACACTGATAAAAGTATACTAAGTGTAAAGAGCCAACCCGGGAACTAAAGGGAGTTTGAGAAGCTCCTGCTGTCTCTGGGTTTCCATCCTGCTTTTCCTTAGGGGGCGATTCTTCGCGTTTTGAGAGGCTTCATGCCTTGCCTTTCTCATGCAGCTTCCAAAAGGCTCCGTGCAGCTCCATGCAAAGGATGCAAGAGGAATGTTTGGTCCTTCTGCCATGGGTATCCCAATGAGTTATTGCAGTGAGGTTGGAATATGTTTCCCTTGGCAGGTCTGGTGTCATCCTAAGCACACAAGATCCATGGGATCTGTGGTGTGCCTGGAGCTCTTCGGTCCTGCTGTGCCTCTGAGTGCCCAACGTGCAGCAGCGCTGATGGGCCGTGACTTTCCGAAAGCCCTAAGGCTGTTTCTGGAAGTCAGATGCCCTGTGGGGAGGGGAGGGTAAGCTGTATGTCCAAAAATACAAGATCACTAATCGCTTTTTTGATGCTGTAAGTTGTGTATTTAGATTGGCTGAAGAGAAGGTCAGGAGAAGTTTGGCTGAAGAAACTCATACTTCAGGGCTGATGGAAAGTTTACTCCCAACTGAGAAGATCTGCTTCTAGCTGAACAGAAAGGTCATTTATTTGTGCTTTCCGCATAGAGAAAGAAACGGTGCCGGAAGGTGTTCTAAGGAGGCAAATCAAGTTAGCTGGCTCATCCACTGTAGGGGAGAACCTGGAGCTCTTGATTGCGAGAGACCTGCAGCACCTGCATCGCTATTCCGATCACACGTAACCAACAGTTTGTGTGTTGTTCCTAAGGGCTACACTATTACAGCAATGCTAAAATAGGCATATTTTATTTATCTCCAGCCGTTGCTCTGCTGATATGGCATCCATGTAGCCTTAACTCAAGCCAGCATTGTATAGGCATAAACATTTTTGCTTCCCCATAGAAAAGTAACATTTAAGAAGAAATGCAAATGAGATTTACTTGCTGATTATTATTCTGCAGCTTAAATTTTTAGCATTTGAGAAATTAGCATGTGTTATTAGCATGCCTCAGTGGTTATTTCAGGTAATTTCTCGTTTCAGTCAGTCAGTGTTCCCCTGTGAATCCGGCCATACGTGAAAGCTCGTGGGCCGTGCCGTCATTCCAAAGTGATGCTCCCCGTGTGATGCACTCTTTCAGCAGGCCCTCGCGTAGCCTCAGGCAACTGATGCTTTGCACATCTGTATTGCTGTTTGTGGAAAGTCTTTGCACTTGGTACATCATGTGGTATGCAAATGCCAATTTGTGGTACAATTGTCTGAAGAGGTTTTTCTCTGTGTGTTTGAGCTACAGTGATGAACGCTGACAGGGCAGGACAGTCTCCACCATGGCCATGCTTAGTTGTTTTCTCTTCATTTTCTCCAAACTTTGGGTTTTTACTCCAGGGAAAGGCATCTCCAGCGTGGGAAGACAGATAAACCTAAACATTACTTCAGGTTTTCCTGTCATGAGGAATGAATGCCAGCACCTCTTTTGGTCTGACAGAGACCTCTTCTAAGAAAATTTAAATTTTTAAACTACTGATCAGAGAGGTTTACCTTAACACTATCAGCATAAGATTAAACATCTAAAGTTTTTTGTTTGTTTGTTTGTTTGTTTTAAAAAAGAACAGCTTTTTCTCTTTGTCTTGAACTATTAATTAACACCATGTAGCCTGAATGACTGCAAAGTAAAATTCCAGAAAGCTCTGCAGCTCCTGAGTGGAAGTTTCTTTACAATTGTTTTATTATGCGTGACTATTTATGAGGCCATAATATTTTTAGTTCCCCATCAAATTACCCATCTATATGTTTACTTATACACACATTAGCTTGCAGTTTGTTTGTCTTTTATAATCAATACCTTTCACTGGATATTCACTCTTGCTCATTCCTCCATCTAACATAAAGGGAATTGTCTTTCTTTGACCTAAGTTTATTTTCTATTCTAGAATACGTTAATAATTTAAGAAAATTTGTGAGATAGCTTTGCCTCATGTTCACTCAGCAACTATTTGGTGAGGAAAAATTGTACGTGTGGTAAGGCTGGCTGGTCTCTGCCGTTACGAGCAACGTTTGATCCCCACGGGATTCCTGGGAGGTTGGGGGCCTCGCCGTGGCCGTTCCTGCTGCGCTGGCGTCCCCCCGCATTGCAGCCGCTCTGAGGGTGTGCCTTTTAACACTTCCACAGATTTTCTTTTGAAAACTGAGGATAGAAGATAGCGATTTTAGTAATCTCAGGCATTGTATTGCCTGGAAAGAGTCAGTTCCTGATCACACATCCCAGACTTCAGGGTGAGGGTTTGAGCGTGGCCGGCTCTTGGCACCAGCCCGCGGGTCCTCTTGCCAGGACCCCCCCCGGGGTGGCCGCTCCTCCCGTGGCGCCGGTGCCGTGCCTGCCCTGAGAGCTCCCTGCTGCAGAGACGGTACCCGGCGCTGTGTCGTGGACGCACATCAGGCTGCGGAGATACAGCCCTGCCAGTCAGAGGATCTGCACTTTATTTTGCTCAGAATCTCAAACTGAGTATTGCAGTTTTGGGGTTTTTTTTTCTTCTCCTTTTACATTGAATTATTCAGTGGTTGAAGTGAGTAAAATTAAAGATTTCTAGACTAGTGACGTTTGGAATATAAGAAGGATAGCAAAATCTATTTCATTTGAACTCTAATCTCTGGTCATGTATAAAATGAATAAAATGCAATAAGTGTGGAGAAATATGATTTATAACAGCAGCTGAAGTCTGGCACTGAATACCCTAAAATGCCAAGATTGTATGTCAGTCAATTTAGCAGTGCAGCGGTGAAGGTGAAGGATGAAATGAAGGCTTTCTCCGATGATGTAATCTTTGGAAAAAGTGACAGATGAAGAATTATTTCTAGCTCAAAAAAGCTAAGTGCTCAGCCAGTGAGAGAGGGAAAAGCCATTATTTTAATAATAGAAGTTGGGGATGTGCATTACTTCTGTTGCACTTTGTGTTTGTCTCTTTCAGCGATGTGTAACTTATTTTATAGCTATTATAACAAACATGAATGTCAAGCAAGAGATATTAGACCGTTCTGAGGATTGATAATGGGATTTCTTGAGCTATTCGCCTCTGTCTGTGCTTGAAATGCAGCCAAACTCAGCTGTCACTGAGATTTCTTATCACCTGAAGGCCCTTTAGTGACCCACGCGAAATGATTTGGTGGGTCTCAGGACACTCCTCCCGTGGACAGGCGTCTGCGCTGGATAACAGCACATTAGCGGAGATCCCTATGGGAAAACTTGATCCGTTTCATCAATTCTTCCATCAGCTTATGGACGTGTAATTAGCACAGAAGAAAAATACAAGGAGGGGTACGTGTAGGTGTTTCCCAGCTCTCCATCGCTGGTCCTCGCTGTCGCCTGGAGGCGGGTGGCAGCCTTGCCCCCATCTCTGGCTGCCCACCCACCACCTCACCCCATCCTGGGGGCAGCACCATGTGCTGTTTGTCCAGCAGCAAAAACAAGAGAAGATGAATCCAAAAGGAGACAGAACTTCATCTTATTTCAGTGGTGGAGATGGATGGACATCGCTTCAAATGTTGCTGTCCTTGCAAGAAGATTGTTTTGCTGGGACACCCTTCTGTGCCAAATTCCTACTTCAAAGGGAAATCCTCGTAAAGGCAGAGGACGCAGTCAGTTCCAGGGAGTCACAAATTCGAAATAACTTTAATCTTTTGTTGACTTAAGCCAGGGCCATCACTGTTCATTTCTTGGCTGAGCAACTCCCAAATGATTGTAAGTAGTTCACGGGCATCTTTATTGTCTCTGTAACTGATAGAGAAAGTAAAGACGGCTCCTTTTTTCCAGCAGATGTGGAATCTCTGCTGAGTATAGTCTGTATAAACCATTTGACTTGCGGGATTGTCTTTGATAGTGTTTCAATTTCTCTTTTAGCCATTTGATGCCCTTTGAAAGCAGCAACGTGCTTTTCCATCGCTGCTCTGTCCAATTATCTGAATAATTTAATTTCCTTCTAGATAAGCTGCTGGAGCTTCTCTCAAAGGCCGGAGAGACAAAATTCCTCCTCCTTCTGCATCTGCATCATAACCCTCAGAGCAAGTGCTTTAACATTTGGTATTTTGAATTATCATACAAGTTATGGATATAACCATAAATATTTATTTTTTCTGATGTATGCAGATTTCTTGCATAAGGAAGTTCCTATTATAAGGGAACAAGCTGTGTAAAATATTTAGCTCAAACAGCTAAAATATATTCAAAATACATATATTTACTTCATCTTCACTCTGCATGTTTGCCTGTGAAATGCAAGCTGAAAAACTAGATGCATCGGATGCTCTTAGGACATGGAAATTTAAGTTGGCTTCGGCAGTGTGACATTAGAAGGAACGGTTTTATAGTGCAGGCAGAGGGAATTGGAAATTAGTCCTTTTAGACCTGTTTACTGCTGTACATTCTGCCTTTGCATTTGGCCTCTGCAGGTGGTAATCTTTCAGAATATGACCCCAATTTTCCCTTCGGTATGCTAAGCCTCCTGCTGCTAGAAACATATTGGAACATAATTCATCACACCCATTACCTGCATAACTCTGGTGTATAATGTTGTCGTCGCCGAGCGGGTAACCACCAGGAGCAGCGAACATGACGGCGTTTGCAGGCACGTCCAAGGGTTTATCAGCATTATCACACTCTCGCTCTCTTCCCCCAGCGTGATACCTGTGCAATGGTGTCTGTCATGTTTCGCCGTATCGTCAGGAGGGAACGAGATCCCATCTGGCACGTTTGTGACAAAGGGAATTTCACGGCTCTGGGCACGTTCTTCTCCCAAACCTCTATTTCGTGATGTGACTTCAAGCAACTTTTCAGAACATCACAGGCTGTCGTCAGGCGGCCAGAAATATCAGACCTGACATCAAAGCTTGCTTTAGCATTTGCTAACCGTCGGCGGTCCCTTTGGGCAGGGGAGACCCCCTGGTTCTAGAGCAGCCGTGGTTACTCTGCGGGTCGCCTCTGCCGTTGGCAGCGTGTGGCATCCAGCGGTGGTGCTTCTTGTGGGCATCCTCGTCGCTATAAGCTGGGGCGAGAGCCATCCCTCCTCCGCGGCCACGCGTGCTGGAGAGGGGCACAGGCATCCGCATGCTGGACGTGAACACAGACCTTTCACAGCTGAATAATTAAGGTAATGGGGGGGTGGGTTACACTTCTGTTTAGAAATGCTGTTCGTAGCAACTTGGTGTAGGTCCCACGGTGAGGTGGGGTCACAGCTACGATGGTGACGTCTCCAGGAGCATCCAGCTCCTTGACTTGACTCTGATTTTGCCCTCAGCAAGTTGGTCTTTTAGATGCTTCCATTTGAGGCATTCTCATTTTGTTGGTATAAATACCGACTGTACAACTTCAGCTGATTGGCCTCACGGAGCATCACAGCTGCGCAGATGCTTCAGGAAAGCGCCCGTCAGTCTCCGGCTGAGCTGGTGGAGCAATGTGCCGTGCAGGGACTGCTGCCTTTCAGGGGGGTCCTGCCCCATTGGGGTAGTTCCTAAGGGCTCTCCAGGTAAAGTAGAAAGATCTTCTTCGCCTCTCTGCAGGTATATTTTGAAGGTGGTGCGTGTCGGGGAGAAGACAGCATCAGTGAAGTAGGTTGTGTTGCATCGCGTGTTTTACCACAGGTTGAAAGAGCGTCTGAGTGTGTAAGGTGTGCAGGGCGTGCAGCGGGGAGGCTGTGGGTTGTGGGCACGCTCACGTTTGTGTCAGCCGTTGTCCCCAGCGGCAGAGCTGGGCAGGGACATCTTCAATCCACCGCCGCTGCCCAGCCCCAGCCCCAGCCCCACGCCGCCTGTTGCATTTACTGCGCCCGTGGCTGCAGACAGACACTGAATTTTACTCCAGAACTAGAGCAGAACTGGGCAACAGTGAATGGTTATTTATAGTCCTCGAAGCCAACATTTACAGAAGTAATTCTTAGGCTGAGTCCCCTGTGTGTTTGCTTGTCCGGGACAACGGAACATTGACATTAAATGGAACACTGCCCGGTAACGGCCGCTTTGCTTTCGGTCACCTTTGGAGATGAAATTGTGGAAGCTTAGCTGATGAGTCGGTGTTGCATTGTACGGAACATGCGAGGCTTGGCTAGTTCCCTGAAGAGATTAATGACGATTTCGTTTCTGCTTCGACGGTGGCGATTCTTCAAATCTGAATCTTTTCTCAGCTCTCCCCTTGTTCTCTTTGTAGGAATAACAATTGTCTCTGGTTAAACACATGAAAGAAACTCCTGTAGGCACGCAATGGTTTTGTGATGATCTATTAGTTATTACTTCTGTAGTTTATTTGGAACTCTGAATTTCTGTTTCGTAAGGATAAACACAGCGATCACATCTGAAAAAAAAGCACAGAACAGTGTGCTATTTAGTCATTTTATTATTAGCAAAGAAAAAATAAGCCTTCAAAGGCATATGAACCCGCTGGAAGAAAGGGTTGTCTTAAACTGCCCTGACAAAAAAAAAAAGAATGTAAAAGCAAAAATGTTTCTCCCCACCTGTGTGAGAAGGTTTTCTTCCGGGCGTCCCGCGTTCTGCACTGCCGCGCTTGTGGCGCGCGGGGGCGGCGGTGCGGTGCCTGGTCGGGGTTTGGGTTCTGCGTCCCCTCTGGTTACTGCTGAGCTGCCACCACGGGACGAACATCTATTGCTCCTGTCGCTGGATTTCGGCAGTGTGCTGGTATCACCTCTTGCTTAGCGAGGGCCATCCGATAGCTGATGACCTCTTGAAAGAGTGAGATGTGATTGTTGTTAGAGGGTGTAAAAGCAAAGTAATTTGGAGAGCTACTTTCCAAACTTTAATCTTCTTTATGTTCATATCTCTGAGGGAACTGTGATGTTACTCTGCGGGTACTTGCTGTTCCCGTGGAACTATTTTTGTTTTTCTATTACACTGAATTATATCCACAAAGTTAACCTGCAGTTTTTTCTGATCTACCCGATGTAATATTATGAGAATTTCCAAAGGGCACTAACTTAATAGACCAACTCTTTCCAGTGATGAAAGCCATCCAGCCTCAGGTCTGCTGCAGCCAGCCGGGAAAATGGTTCCTGCCGGGCGCACGAAGCTCCGTGGTGAGCTGTAGAACAAACACGGGGGTTAGCTTGAAAAGCAGCTTGGGGAAAAAAAAAAAAAAAAGCAATGTATCTATACATAGTCTTCAGCATCCTTCCCTCCGCCTCACCATTCAGCACCACACACATACTCCCTTGGTACCAAAGTTACAGCGCGGCATTATGCAGTTCACATAATTATGCAGCTGTAACATTTAGCATACAGCTGTACTCTTTCATAAGAAAACAAGGGAATATACATGGGGCTGCACACAGGCCCCAAAGCCATGGTGTCCCCCCGTGGCGGGGACGCACAGCCTGCCCTCTGCACCCGGAGCAGCCCGGGCAGGGACGGCCACGAGCAGCGCGTGGTCGGTAGCCCGCCCCAGTGCTGTCAGCCTGCGAAACAACCAACCATTAAGGGGAAGTGTTCTGAAACTAAAATCCCATTATTTTCTTCAGTGTCACCTTTCGTATAATTACTGAGCACGGAATTTATAATTAAATGGTATGACTGATTCTGTGACATTCCCATAGACGTTTCACAAAGGCTATTTGCGTGCCTTGCTATTTTGTACAGTAATAACTGCAATCAGCATAACTACTATGATTTGTTTATCACACGTCCCTTGGGTAGCATCCGTTGTCATTTGTGAAACTTAGTGAGCATCACGATTTACATACCGTTGCCTGTCTGACGCTGCTGTTGGGTTGCGCTTCTGAAGAAGCACCACTGATGCTCACCTCTGCGGCGGAACACAGTTCTCTTCCACACACAGCTGCACAAATAGGCAAAATTTGGTAAAAAACTTACACAGAAAGCAGGCGTTACATCTTCACAAGAGGGATCAAAGGGTATACTTACTGAGCATCGGAATGAACAGGTTGAAAAGTGAGGAGAAAAGAGCGTGTTAAATAACGATCCATTCCTACCCCTGAATAAAGAGAGTCCTGAGGAGCGCAGGTGTGATCCCGCAGTTGTTGGCTGTGTCACAGCGCCCGGTTTGACATTACAGCCCTTTCCCTGCGTGACGTTGCGACCTTCAGTGTTTGTCCTAAGTACAGACAACATGTGTGTTGGCATGTGCGTGTATCTTTTGCCTATAAAATGTTCAAATGCTATAAAAGTATGACGAACTACCGATGTAGCGTGGATTATATTAATACCATTAGGAGCAGTAGGTCAGCACAGAAGATAAGTGGTGTAGTCACTGCCTCTCATCTATTAAGTGACCTCCTGCAACTGGAAATCCCTGTCTTCTGGATGGTTTGCCAGATGTTTGCCCCTTTTGTCCAAAATGCAGAAGCCTGGTGTCCACCGGGGGGGTGGGGGGTGGGGGGTGTGTATGTGTGATTTATTTTTTCTTTCCCCAAAATAATGTTAGCTTAAAAGAAAGGGAAAACGCTTTCCCTAAGCGCTTTTAAAACCTTCTGATCTAGGAAAAGAGTTTGGGGGTTTTTTTCAGGCTGCTCTATTCTCCAAAGGGCACAGCTAAATGACAGCTTGAGCAGATTATGATGCTTAAAAGGATGGGGATGGAGGCAGGGGTCCTGGAAGTCGTCAGTAGATAAGCTTCAGGGCGGTGTGGTATTATCTGCAGTTGAACCGGTACCATCCAAGTGGAGAAAGCGAGCGTACGTCTGTATCCGTGGGAGCCGGCGGCGGCAACCCGGGATGTGCACGGGCTGCTGGAAAGCCCCAGTGGGGCATGAAAAGAGGATTACTGAGCCAGGTCGGTAAAGAGAGCTGACAGGACTGCTTCACACATAATATTTTATATTTCTGAGACAACAGAAGTGTACAATTCTTGTGGAAAGACATGGTTGCCTGGGTAAAGTTGCCGTTGCCTGAAACATCCATAAATCAAGCTGTCTAAGGAAACGAGAGCGGCATTTGCTTTTACAGCTGGGTTGGGTTTTTTGTTTTCAGTTGAGGGTCTTGTGGTGCCCAAAGGAGGGGGTCGCACTGGGGGACCCTCACCCGCCCCAGCCCACGCGGGACTGTGGCCGCAGCCCGTCCTCCCCGCCGACGCCTCGGTCGGAGGGGCAGAAAGGGTCCCAGAAAGGATGCGGGCAGCTGCTGCCTCTTCGTTCTCTCTTGAGTTAGCGCAGTTTTAGGGGTGCTTTGTGACTGGAGGGTTTTGTACAGTGACATCCGCCCTGGGTCCTGGCCGTAGGTCACTGCGTGCTCACAGAGCAGCTGGGGTTGCTCTGTGAGAAAGGCGATGTACCCCTCGCGGCGGTTTGGGTAACAAACGGCCAATGCCTCTGTTGGAGGGAGAAGGGCGGTGGTTCTTCCTAAGCAAAGCCAATTTGCAGTCAAAGCCCAGAAACGCAGGTTTCACTGGAAAAAAAAGATATTTTGCTTTTCTTATTTGCCTTTAAAATGATGTGGTAACGTCGGTGGGTAGGGGCATTAGGCACTAAAATGTCTGAGAATGCATTTATATTCAAGTCTTTTTACTTTCCATATTTTCCCAACCATATAATGCAGTGGGAGCTAATTTTAATTTTTATTAAAAAAATGTTTCTCATTCTTGTATTTGCACAACATAATGTAGAGAATGAGACGAAGTCTTCCGATGACCTGGAGGTCTTCTGGGAGAGTTATAAACTGTCTACTTCATACGTAAGAACATTTGTTTTAATTCTTGTATAAAAGTGAGATAAATTGGTTTGTGATAACACAAGTCCAAAAATATCCCAAGTTACCGCTTTATTTCCATATTACAAAATAACACAATTCACTGCATAATTAGAAAGCTGAATTAGATAAAAGGAGCAGTTGCTTCTGATTAGACTGTGACAGCAAAGCATTAGCCTACAAAAAGTATTTCTGACTCCTAAAGAGACTTTTCTAAGATCTGCAGCTATAAGTTCCGTTGTTATGGCCCAGCAGCTGGAAATCTATCCGCGGGGTTAGCGAAGACTGAAAGGCCGATCCTGCAGCGCTTTACTTCTGGGAGTAATCCTAACTTATGCAAAATTGTCCATTGGTATCATTTGTTCTATAAAAATTGCTGGTTATTAGATGTGCGTATTCAAGACCAGTCTAATTTTCTCTCAAGGTTTTGAAGGTAATTTTCATCATTTGCATGAATAAAGCAAGAATCTGGAAAACTTAGACATCTAAAATTCAAATGGAAATCCTTTATGTAAAATAAATGATAAAATCTAGGTGCCTTTGCATGTGAATGATATCCTTAGGGTTGAGTTTTCTCCAATGCACTGCTTCAAAGTCTGATGCGTTTGTAATGGCAGTGTGTTAAGTTTAATATTAAGTTAAATTTTGTCAAAATTCAGAGTCTGCTTGAGAGAGAGAAGGAGGGAGATGTGAGTGAGGGGGACCCTCCAGAATGACTTTGTCCTTACGTGGCGGCAAACGTGGCCTCAAACCCTCCACGGGAGTGGGCGTGCAGAGACCGACACAGCATTGGTTTTCGAAAGCTTTGATTTCCACTGGCGATACTTAGCTCAGTCCCAGTTCTCATTCATGTCAAGTTCGAGCATCTGTCACTAAATCTGCATCTTAATTTCTTAATTTGATCTCAGGTTTGGAAACTACCGGGTTTCACCAGCCAGCTGTAAAAGGCACGCATGAATTATTAGACTCCTGTTGTCGGTGAAATCTTATCCTTTGTATTTTAAGTCACCCATTTGCATTCATCTAAAATGCTTTCAGAGAGTCTATCAGAAGAAGTGAAATAAAAAATGAAATAGTTTCATGTAAACTGCATTTTTATGTTTGACTGGTAAAACCACAAAGCAGAGATAAAATACATAAAACTAAGGCTCTGCATAATAAGCATATCTATTAGTTTCCCTTATCATTTTAAAGCTCACATTTGTCATGAGAAGCATTGTGTGTCACTCATCTTGCCTTGTTCTACAAAAGCGCTTTTCTCCCTTTCCTTTTATCTCCCATCGGTGTTTGCAAGGTAGGAAACTTGGCTGGTGTGGTGCTGCAAAAGACCCCGTTCGCTAAATAATCGCTTAACCTTCAACCCCGTCATAGCAGAAGGAAATAAAAATTAATTCCTGTCTGCACCTAGATAAAAATGTTACTGGTTGCAGCTTTTGCAATCGCGGCAGCCCAGGATTAAGGGGAAACGATTGGGTCAAACCATCCCCGGGGTAAGTCGCCTCCAAGTCAGGCCAGATCCCCTCTGCTGTAGCCCATGGACAGCCCTGTGGGGAAGCTGCTGGCCGTGGCACGTGGCTGTGGCGGTGCGTGAGCACCGGAGCAGAAATCTGCCCTCTACTCTCCAGAGCAATCTCCCACGATGTCTGAGGGAACCTGTCCCCACCCGCCCGAAACACCCGTGCTGGGAGCGGTGGCTCGGAGGACAGCGACTGGCTCCGAGGGTGGATTTTTGCCAGTGGCCGATGGTACTGGCAAGACCATGAGCCCATCAAACGGGGTTACCCGGTTCCTGAGCCGGAGGAGGTGGCCTCAGCACGGGTTGTGTGTCCTGTTCCAAAGGAGCTTGCAAAGAGGGCCCCTTCTTCTCTTGCTGTGTATGATCTTCACTTGTTCTTCTCTTCCCTTTCTGAAAAGGAACATCACTATTGCATATCCAACTCATCAGCTCTTCCAAAACTCGGCAACTACTACGTGTAGGTAACAAATACTTCTCCTGAGGGCCCAGTGGAAAACTTCTTGCTACATAGTGCTTTTGAAAGTAGCTCTTACTCAAAATGCACCTTTCCTTCTGATTTTCTAGGGTTTTTGCTTGCCGTCACACACAGCGTGTCTATGAGCGTGGTGATATAAAGTTATTTTTCTGAAGTTCATCATCCCCCATCTTAAGGGGAGCTATTGTGTTCCATGCTGAAGAATAAGTAGGGTTTGGGTGGAGAAAATCTGTAATCAAACATAAATATGCTGTTTCTGTCTGTGGAACATAAACAACTAACTATGTGTGTTGTGCTGGCAATGCTGTGCCATTAGATTCCCCCCCCCCCCCCCCCCCCCCCTTTTTTTTTTTTTTTCCCTATGGTCCAAATTCCTGCTTTCTGTATGACGTTCTTATTTTCTCTGGGAAGGTGAATCAAGAGTTAGTTGCAAAACATTACTGTGCATTTTTCACCATACGGCTACTTGACCAGACTGACTGTGAGTTCACGTCGTTTGAGACAACTGCTGAACAAAACACCGCTTTGAAGTACCGATGCGTCTTCTGTGGTTGTGACAGATCTCCTCACTGACGTGGATCTTTTCTAACCTTGTAGGAATGCAGATCTCATTCAGTAATACTGCTTAGTAGGTGTTCAGTGCCTGTCAGCTCTAGCTGTATATCTCGTGTATAGAAACAGAGGTAATTATTAAACAGGTTTTACAGAGCCGCATCCTTTTCAGACTAAACCAGAAGAACTGCAGACATTATTTAAGCAAGCTTCCTTCCCACGAGTTAGCAGAGAGACGTGTGGTCTGGATACAGAGCTGGGAACCGGACGGTCCCGAGGTGTGCTGTCACTTGGCAGGTGTGCGGTCCTCAGCATCTTCCCGGCCTACGGAGGTGTCGGTACCTGCAGCTCCTATAGCAACTGCAGGAGCCTTCTGTAAAATACAAGTAATTACCTAACTTGGCAAGGGTAAAAGCTGGTAGTAAGTTACAAGCACTCTGAAGATAAGGAGGGTATCTCCCTATTTGTCCTTCAGCCCTTAAATGTTATATTTTATACATTTTCCTTCTAGCTATTAAATTTGTTTAATAAATATTTAGGTCCGTGTTCCTTATATCACTGCAATGCAGTTGACCCTGATGGAGTTACAGCTGATTTCTGTGAACATAAGTGAAAGGAGGATCAGCTCCAGGGGAGCAAATGCATTGCGAGCTGTCTTCTCTTCTAAATGTTCTTATAAGATAAATAGACATAGTCCTTATGTACAGAGAAATAAAGGTACAGAGTATATATCTGTAGTGCAACAACAATCAGCTGCAAGCTGTAAGGCGAGGAGTAACCAGCCAGGGAGTAACTCTGCAGCGAAGAGCAGCAGGCAACAACGCTACCTGATTGCGACAATAAACATCGTGTTTCATGGCAGTGCTATAAGGTAAATGCAGACAATAATCCTCCAGCAAGGAGGCTTCTGTAGAGCACCACACTGGGTTCGGAGCATCGCATCTCCATGAAGATCAACGGCCGAGTCCAGCTTAGGGGGAGAGAGAGGGGCCTGAGGTCTTCCCAGTGGCTGAAGTTGGGAGACATTACCCCATTATCTGTTGAAGGCCAAGGGGCAACATGGCACCATGCTGATCTTCAAAAGTTCTCCAAAAGACAATAACTATTTAAATATATAAAAGAAGGTAACAGAGGGCACGGTGGCCGCCTGCTGTCCGTGCCACCAGGAGAGGACAATTAGCAGCTTCGTTCAGGTGCAGACCGAACATTTTGAAGGGCTGAGCACCCTGCAGGAGTTTGGTGAGCCGGCGGTGAAACCTCCGTCAGAGGGTGGTTGTCGGGGTGGGCTGACAGGGTGATCTGTCAGAAGTAGTTCTGCTGTGAATGGTTTCTTCTTGGGAGGGGTTTTGATGAGGAGACCCCTTGGGCTCCCTCCCAGCCTTGAATCGTGTAACTTGGCCCAGCGTATCTTCTCACCACACTCGATGGGTTATGTCCCAATGTTGTGACTCTGGCAAAATCTCTGACAGCATGGGTGTCATTTCCTTCTGATAATGAGTAAACAGAAACTGAGAAAGCGCTTTAGTTTCTGCTTGTGTGCATCTGGATGGAGACACATCCGTGCGCAGCACATTTGTGTTTTCTGTAAGACATTTTATTGCTTCCAGCGATGGTCTTAATCACTCTAATAGCAACTGTTATGCAGGTAAAACTAGCAAAGCTGGAGACATTCATATTTTTCTAAATACGGGACTTTGGAAATACCTGGGCAGAGTCAGCACTTTACTCTGCCATTATATTTATTCATGGAGTTTTTCCATCAGAAATTCAGACTGATTAGCACTGAATAGGAGAAGAGGAAATAGTGTTTTGAAGAAATCACCCTCAATGTGGAATGATTTTCCCATCCATATGGATTTACTGTATATTTAATTTTTGAAGAGGATCCGCAGAGACTTTGCTCCCTCTTCAGCTCCCTCACACCTGTATTGTGCTGTCTCTGTGCCTTTTAACTGTGCCTAATCCTCTTAAGTCGCGAGAATTGTTCTAGTTTATCTATTAAGTGTGTCCTCTGAAAAGATAATTTAAAAAAACAGGGGAAAAAAGGCTTTTCTATCCCTGTGTATTTGCAGACTGCCTTTTTGAATCCTTGTCGTTGCTTTGAATACTCGTCTCATGGCAGTACCTGGGCTCTGACTTGCGTATATGCTATTTTTTCATAATAAGCATAGCTGAATATCGTGAGCACATTGTGTATTCTCTGCAAAGTTATTTCAATGAGTATAGTAAAACCAAAAAGATCCCACCTTCCTCAATTTTTTTTTAAAAAGTAAGATTTTTTTAATGATCTGTATCGTTACAGTTCCTCTTATATAACTTACAGTAGACATAAATTTAAATTTCTACCAGCATTATTTCAATCCAGATCTGATCTTCACTCTAAATAAACGAACGCAAGCCATGCCATAAGCATACAGGAGAAACTGGATTGTTAAGGACACTGAAAGTTTCTCACATTGAGCCTCCAAAGAGGCTGTTGATATATCAGGTGGCTGATGTGTGTTGGGCCTCACGGTGGTTTGCAGAGCAGAGGTCTCACCTCACACATCTTTGGTCGCAAACTCATTAAAAATTGCTTTTCAATGGTTACTGACTGTTTGAAATACTGCACCCCTCTCCCCAGTCATCTTATTTGTAATAGTGTCTCATGTGTTGTGTCTCCTAGCTCTACATACAAACTACCACACTTACAATATCCATGAACTTAAGTGCTTCAGTGGCCCTGGGGATGCTTTACATGCCGAAGGTGTACATCATCATCTTCCACCCGGAGCTAAACGTCCAGAAGCGGAAACGCAGCTTCAAGGCTGTGGTCACGGCAGCGACCATGTCGTCACGCCTCTCGCACAAACCCAGCGACCGGCCCAACGGCGAAGCCAAAACGGAGCTGTGTGAGAACGTAGACCCAAACAGTAAGTACTGCCGATCTTCTGTTCCTTGGCTGGCCGGGGGCTTTGGAGGCACTGACCAATATTTGAATTTTAGGGTCTTTGTATTATTTGGTCTTCTCAGGTAAAGGTTTTTGATGCCTCTGGTTTTTTAAATTCTCTATTTCCTCCTCGCTTTTCTGAGTTGTGCCAGTTGGCAGCAACCCCTCACAAATGTTTGGTAGCTGTAACTCCTCCTCCTTTCCCTCCTCTGTGAGTGAGACACCAGCAGCTTCCTTGAGAACCAGACCCTTCAGCCCATCTCAAACTCAAACTCCTGACTGTGGCGGGTACAGTTTCCAGGACGAATGGAGGGACAAGGACCAAACACATTGATAACTCTGCTCACCTGAGTTACAATTTTGTTCCATGCGAGGTTTCTTTACAACAATCTCACAATCCTTGAAGGTTCCCATTTAAGGATGTTATCCGGTCCTATAAGAGTGAATGCAAATCTTGCCACTGATTTAAAAGGAAAATAGATCGAAAAGATGCTTCCAGTTGCCTTAATGTGCATAGCATGGTATATTGTAGCACAAAATTACATACTGAGGCCATCAAATTTGATTTGCATTTGAATCTGGAAGGAGTTGAGGAAGGAGACAGCTGCACAACTTTGTAGCATATTGGAAAGGTTTAGACATGTCTGCAGTTTTTATGAAAAACAGATCTGAATGTGGAGAAATGCCCTTTCCTTGCCCATGATCCGTTCATCCATTTGCTGCTGAAATCCCTGCCACTTCTCCTCTATTAACTGCCGTCTGAATATCTGCCTCAAAGCAGAAACTCTGCTGTCAAAGCAAAGTGGAAACAGCCAGCAAATTATTGACACAGCACTTTTCCTCCCTTTATTCACCCCTTGAGTATTTTTCCCTGATGTCTTATCATGCAGGTATACAAAATATATTCTAACTGGAAAAACAAAATTTGTCTTCGGAAACTGAACTAACTGAACTGTCTGAACTATGATTCTGACATAAGGCAGTAAGGAAATGCTTCTCATAAATTAAGGACCATATTATGCCCCCTCCTGTCACACCGAACAGAGCCCTCACTGCAGGAAATGAATGTATTTCCCGCGTTAGGATATTACCCAGCAAGAGTGAGAGTTGCGGAGTCCTCTGCCAAGTCAAATTTCTGGCCAGGGCGAAGGAACCCCTTCCACTGTCTCTGGTCTCTACATCTCCTCCTCCCCGTGGTGCTGCTACGGAGGTCCGACCCTCCGTGTGCTCCTTGAGGTGCTGGGGCAGCATCGCCCCCGAGACGGCCGGGGCGGAAAACGGCTCTGAGGATGGAGGGAGAGAAAGGAGGAGGAGGAGGGAAGGGGGTTTCGAAAGGCAGGGGGGAGAGGGCAGGTGAGTGCGTGTTGCTGAACTGCGTTTCACTAACTGCTCTTCTGGTCAAATGGGTTGGAATTAGTTTTTCCGCCAGAAAAAATCAAAATCTAAACATTTCCACTCAAAGACCTGACCAACAAGACAAATATAAAAGTTCTGATGATGAAATGTTCAATGTAGAAACAGAGGTAGAGCCCTGTGGGAACTGCAGCTGGGGGGTCTCCTGCTCCAGGTTTCCCTCCAGGTCTCACTCTCCTGTGCTGCGTCTTACTGCTGTTTTCAGACTTCTGAGAATATTCCCCCCCCGCCAAAGAGCAGGCATTTTTCCCTTGGAAGGCGATACACTTATTAAACAGAAATATTGCTCAGTTAACCCACCATATTCCTGGTAAAAGACCTTTTTTTCATCCAGGACTATATACTAGAGCAAGGTTTTGAGAGGCAGGCGAAGGACGGGACAGAACCCCCCGGCTTGCCAAGAGCTACCGGATTCTGCCTTACGCAGCCCGTCTTCGGTCCCGGGTTTGTTAGCGCTGATTTAAAGCTGGGCTAAAGTCCGCTGGGAGCAAAACCCTCACAACTTTGAAATGAGTGTGCGTGAAGGAAGAATGCTTTCTGTGAACTCGTTTGCTTACGCGTGGGATTCTAAAGCATATAAATTTGTTTGTTCAACCTAGGCGGTCAGGCGACATGCAATAGTATTAATTTATGTCTTTCTCCAAGTACTGGGCTTTTACATTTTTTATGATTTGGTAAACAAATTTTCTTTTAAATCTTTTAACTATTTATATATCTAGTAACATCTGTTCATATTACCAGCCGCACCTACTACTACTTCTTAATTCCCTGGATATATGTGTTAATAAAAATTATTAGAAAATCAAATGAAATAAACTACTGCTGTACTTAAAGTGTTTGGGTATGTTTAGTCCCAGAGTAGGCGACTAATACAGCTAATGGGACCTCTCCTACAGAGTTCAATAGGTTGTCAATTAACCCCCTAATTAAGCAACATTCAGCAGATATGTCTACACAAGTAATTCACTGAATACCTGGATTGAGTCTCTTTTTTAAAAATCTAAATGTTTTGTTTAAAAAAACGTTTGCAGTTCCATTTTTAGGTCAACAAATTGAAGACAACAGTAATGAGGTCAAAAAAAGCAGTGTCATCCCAGCAAAACTCCCCACGTTTTCACCGAAATTTTGAAAATGGTCTCTGTAGATAAATAAGGTTTTGATGCTTTCAGAGCAATTTAACTGGGCAGCACAGGGATGGGAAGTCCTGGTTGTTGGTTCTGCACCGGGCTCCTCTGAAACTCAGTAAATTAGGTTGAAAGGAAGTTAGTTGAAGGGGATTGAAGGCTGAGTCTGAGACTGGTCAGCACTGGGCGCAGCTAGCTGAGACGCAGATCTGGCTTAGCTACCCAGCGTCGTCTTGTAAGTGCAAAAGTACAGTTGGGTTTTCCAGTTTGATTTTCTATTGTGTTTCCTGGTGCTGCTGCTGTTGATGGCTTTGCTCAGGTACTGGAGACTGGAGTTGCCGTTTCTATTGAAAACACACAGATATTTCCTGTCTCCTAAGAACCAATTAACACTGAGCCACCAGCGTGGGACTCACGTACCTCCAAACACTGGGGACTTTGGTGACTATGCCCAAACTTATGGCCTGTGCTACCTATGTGCCAAAGTCAAAACCAAAAGTAAAATGTGGATGGTTTTACAGAAAAATAGCCTTGAAAAGAACCCTCTATGATTTAGTAAACTTTAAAAGGCTGCCTAATGAACTGAAGCCGTGCACGTAACACTGGAAGGGTTATAAATTACCTCAGGGGCTTCCTGAGAGCAGGTGGTCCTCAGCGGTGGTGCTGAGCGTCCTGCGGAGAGGCTGCACGCACCTTCGGGTCATCTGCAGGAATCTGAGCTCAGAAAAAATGTGCAGAGTACTTAGGAGGGCTGGGCTCAGTGCTGGGGGTCACGTGTGAGGATAAAAGAAGAAACTGCGCTAATGTGGGAGGAAAATCACTTGATGTGCAGTGACCCCATCGTCAGGGGGAATAGGGCCTCACTGCACCCCAGCTTTTTATTTAGGATATACGGGAAGGAAGAAATTCCACAAATGGAGCTCCCCAGCCATGTCCTGGGGGGACTTTCGTGCTGAATGGGATATATTAAGGCCAAGCTTTTCAACCTGAAACTGCATTACTTACGAAAACTCCCTTAATCATTCCAGTTTGCCATCTGGCATGTGCATGCTTTTACTCATTCAACAGCTTTTTCCTGCTAATACACGTTTGCGGCAGATTCAGATGAGCAGAATTTGGTGCACAGCAGCTTCCATCCATGTAACGAGTTCATCCTGCTCTCCTGCGTCTTTGGTCGAATTTCACACTATTTGAGAAGATGCTTCTCATCAAGTCTGAAGTTGAACAGATAGTGAGTCCTTCTGCTCGCTTTTCTGCTTGTGTTTCTGCTGCAAGAGCAGAGTGTCAGACTACGAGAAAAACATTTGAACCTCCAACCCATACTTCACTTATAGTAGGATTTACCCGTAATTACTCCTTTTCCCTGGCAACTTGTTTTAATTCATGGCTTTACCCAACAGAGCGACAGGGGAATCAGCATGTGGGTTGTGGGGCGATGAGGAGGTGGTGTTCCGCGGGCCGGACGGGCAGACCGTGCTGGAAGGGCGTTTGCTTTCCGGCACGGCCCTCTGGAAGCAGCCAGGAGAAGGAACCCGCACTGCCCGCTGCCTCCTGGGAGCGGCTCTTCTGGAAGATGCTTTCTGGCAGGAACTGGGATGGGGCCTTTCAGGACTTGGCAGCACAGGGAGTGTTGGTCTTCCAGTGTCCCCATTTCCAACCTCACGGGGAAAGTCTCACAGTCTCTGAGAATGGCTGTGGTCAAGTTTACACACACCCCCCTCACCCTCCTTTTTTTTTTCCTCTGCTGTACCAGTACAGCTCTGGGATCACGATGGGTGTTGCGGAGTAGCCCAGCAGTATACAGGGTGGAACGGGAGGCACGCAGCGTCTCTGCGGCAGATACCGAGTGCAGCAAAGTGGCAAATGACTATTGGAAAGAGAGAGCAGCTCTTGGGAGGAGACCACTTTCCCCGAGGAGTTTAGTTGAGATTTGTTGAGAAGTGGCAAAGGAAAGGTGTCCCAGTGGACTAGCCAGAAAACTTTAGGGTCTAAAAACTTATAATTTTGAGTCTAATTTTCAGTAGGGTTATAAGTATGTGGACTTCAAAGTTAGCAGGTGTTTTGATGGCTCAGTACCTGTACAGGCATATTCAAGATGATTTTTTTTAGCATTCAGTACAACTTTCTTGGCAGCTGATTCAGTTTTCAGTGGTGAAGTGCAATCGCTGCCCCTTGTCCCCAAACAGACCACGCATCGTTTGCACATTTCCATATTAAAACAGCGCTTTCCTCTGTCGCAAAGCAGTGAGAGCAGCCTGTGTCCATCCTGGCTTTTCTCCACGCGTTGGAATGGACGCTGACTTTGTGGGTTCCCCTCAGCAGATAGTGTGTGTGGAACACAGCCATCTCCTGTCTGGGCCAGACGTGCAGACACCGCTGT
This sequence comes from Charadrius vociferus, assembly GCF_000708025.1. Classification (NCBI taxonomy): domain Eukaryota; kingdom Metazoa; phylum Chordata; class Aves; order Charadriiformes; family Charadriidae; genus Charadrius; species Charadrius vociferus. The sequence continues at coordinate 2,589,229 of NW_009647846.1, forward strand.
GCAAATGCTCCGTGCTGTGCCCTGCTGTGCTTGTCATCCGCGTTCATCCCCAACATCACTGGCATGCCATTGCACATCCCATCTTGCTGAAGCAAAACCCTACAACAGCTCTTGATTACGCCAAAAGACCCGAGAGTGACAGCATGGGTGAGGAAAGACTGGGGAGCCTTAAATTAAAGCCAAAATGTTCTAGAGTTTGTTCAAGGGAGAGGAAAAAAAATAACAAATTGACCAGACCTGCTCTTTTCTGAGCGGCTGCTCCCATGTTCAGAGGTACCTGAACTTCTACGAACTGGTGCATTTATTTCCAGCCCGGAGTTAATTTTGTGAAGTGGTGCCTCTCGGCTTTCCACTATCGCTGCTCTAATCTGAGCTCTTCACTTGGATTAATGTCGTGGCCTCCATGACAGGGCAAAATATGAAGAGTTTGTTGTGAACAGACGCATTATACATACCAATGTATTTACTTTTCCTGTAGACTGCATACCACCAGTAAGCAAGAGTGTTCAAAAATCTGTTACTTGGTACACTCTTCCACCTACTGTATAGCTTTTGCCTGCTTTCCAAAAAGGTAAGGAAAAATCTAGCTTCTTATTATTTTATTCTCAAATTATTATTATGATTATTATTATGTACATGAATAAATGAGGAATGTGCATTAGTGCGGCTATGTTAAAACAAATATCTGACTTAAAAATTGTTCACACACCCCTTACCAAAGGCTCCCCTGCGGAGGGTTCGCTTTGAAAGGGGAGGACCAGGACTCGGGGGATTGTACTGCCCGTGCTGTGCCCCGGCAAAACGAGGGACGGGTGGTCTCCTACGTCCCACCAGCGGGGGTGGATCCCGATAAAGCCTTTGAAGATGTAGACATTGGATAACAATTTTAAAAAGGAACAAACGAATCATCTGGCAATCAGATCTCGCAACTAACAAAATACTTTCTGAGTCATTTCTAGCAGCTTTACCAGCAGGGTTGCTTGGCAGTATAAAAATAAAGTTTGCTAAGGTGTGAGCAATCTTCTTTACTCTAAAATTATAAATGGCTCCAAAAACGTTTGCAAAATATTTTTTTTTTCCCCTGTGGGTGATCCCAGTGACCACTCCTGAATAACCACGAGTGAACAATTTTTGAGGGCTGGCTTTTTCTGAGTGTTGTGACTGCCTGCGTGGTGATCTTGTGAGCTGATTTTGTGTTTGTGACTTCATCAGCCAGGAACTACTGCTCTTCTGGTGAAACTGGGGGAATGAGAAAGCACTTGATATTGGAGAAAATTAACTAACAGCCATTAATTATTATTTCTCATATCTTCAATTCCATGTGTGTGCTCCGACAGCTTTGCCCACTCCTTTAAGGTGTTGCCCAGGTATGAAAGGTACCGGCCTGGTTTCTGCCGCACCGCGCGGCTGGTGCTGGAAGAAATTGCTGTATACTGCCTTCAAAATGTTTAGCTGATCTCTAATAGGTGAGAACTTATATCAGCAAAGGTAGGAAAGCTGCTTGAATTGAGTCTCTGAGTCATAGGGAAAAAAAAAAATCCTAATATCCTTAGCTGGTGTAAATTGCCACAGCTCCAGTTGCAATTCAACTCGAGTTCTTGTGAAGTGTTCAAATTGCTTTTTATTGTATTTGAATCGTGCCCATTATTCTAACTCACCCAGCTCAGGCAGAAAGCCTTATTTAAGGTGTGAAGCTCTTTACCAACGGCAGAATGACCTGTCTCAGCGGAGGGCTGGAGTCAGAAAGGTTGGTGGTGGCTGGTGTCGAGGGAAATATGACAAAGTAGTGGGAGAGGAGAAGGGGCCACTCAAAGTATTATTGCAAATCAAATGTGAAAGAGTAAAGGGCAGCTACGTGAAGATGAAATCAGTAAAGGAAGGAGATGAGAACAATAGGAGGAAGATGGAAGACACCCTAAATCTCAGGAGAAATCACTTTTTTCAATATAAAATTTAAAATCTATTTAAAATTTAGAGAATTTTGAGTTCACACAGATTTCTAAAAATTATTTTTTTCTGTGTAACATTATTGTATAGTGTAAGGAATTGCTCTCTGCAAAGGCAGACAAATACTTTTGTCATCCATGTCCTATAAAAAGTGAATGGCCATTCAGGTTCTTTAAGCAGATTTTAAAATTTGGGCCACCCCAAGCTGTGAAAAATGCTACAGTCGAGGATGGTTTAGGCTGGTGGTGGTCTTGCCCACACCAGTGCTCTTCTACCTCAGGTACTGCTTCCCATTTCTCACGGTGGGTGTTTCTGTTCCAGCTGGGCTGGTTGCTGCAGCTCTGGTTGTTATGTTTTGATTTGTTCTTCCAGGAATATAAAACAAAACCCAGCAAGAAACAATGTACTGTATTCAAAGCAAAGCAGTGATATCAGGAAAACATCAACCTAGTTGTAAATTGACACTTGTTTTGCTAGCATAGTATTTGTATCTAGGCATGAACGCAGTGCTTAAGCCATTACCTGACTGTATCAGTTTCTGCTATGTGATGCACGGAGAGATGCATTTATAATGCTTTTAAATTGTTTCCTGTGAGTGACAAATAGGACTTCTTTACTGTTGAGACTGATGAAAACACAAGGCTTGAAAAACTCTACATGGTATCTGGGTCAGGGCAAAAAAATTGTCCATCACGTGAACAAGGCAAATAAACACCAAATGCTTTTGTAGAGTCACATTTGGTACTGTAGAAATATCTGCAGCACTTTTCTCCTGACCCATCGCCAAGCAATGCGCTTACGGGTCGGGAGGAAAAGGCAGTCCTGTGGCTCAGTGCTTGTGATACCTGAAAGACCTGGATCCATCCCGGGGGCTTTCAGAGCCTCCGGGGGCAAGGCTGGCGTGCTCCCGGGGATGACGATGGGGAGACCCTCGCGCATCGCAGACGGGATCGTGTGAGTCCCAGAAAGACAGCTCCTCTCCTCGGCTGCCTCCCGCCCCTGATGAGCAAGGCCCATAAAGTTTTGAGGGTAGCACGAGTCTGACGCTTCATGCCAAGGTCAGTAAATTATTCTTCTAAGCTGGGGCAGAGCCTCTGTGGCTTTCTTTGGCCCGTCCCGTCGGCACGCTGGAGTTCCTGAGCGCTTGGCCATGTGTGTAATACATGGTGTTTAACGGGGATTCGCTCCAATGCGAGAAGGACAAAGAAAACCGTGCTGTGGGTTACTTTTTTGCTCTGGGAAGGGACTGAGTGATGGCCACGAGCTTGCTGTGCTCCGAAGTCTGTCATAATATTTATAAGCAGTCAAGGAGAGGCTAAATGGAGAGTGTCCCGCTGCTTTTTCGGTTGGATTGTTGTTACTGGGCATTGTTATTTCGGTTGCTTTTCGCAACAAAATGGTACTGGTAGTCTTTCAGCACTTAGAGCTGTTTTAGCAGAGATGATGGTGAAACACTGCAACTCACCAGCAACCTTTTATCATTTGTCTGTCTTTTCTGCTGAACTTTGACTCGATCTGGGCCAGGTGCTGAGCATGTCTAAACCACAGTGGTCCCATTGCTTTGAAGAAGAAATGTCAATTGGTCTTAGCGGAGGCTCTGGCCTCAGATTTTCAAAGAGTGGCTAACCTTTCCACCTTAGCCACGTGCCGCAGCGCTCGCTGCGAGGGGTTAAGGACACAAAGAGGAGCAGGTACCTGCTCAGCAGAAATGTTTTCTGAACTTTGTGCTGCAGCTGGCAGATCCTTGAACTTTGCGTTCCTCTTGGATTCACGTTGGGTTTCCCCAAAGCTGGCCCTGCGCGCTGCTCTGGGCAGTGAGTAGGTCTCCAGTACTAACTGCATTAATTTGAAAATGCCAGTCACTGTACCTCTCTGCAGGGGCAGAGCTGGGAGGGTTGGCTTTTACACAGAGCGGGCCATTAGCCCCCCTGAGGCTGTTAAACAGTTATAGTCCTGTTAGGAGCGAGGGTCGCTCAGCCACAGTCCGCGGCGGGGTCTCTGCTCCCACGGCTCGGGCACAGTGTGCTGCTTCCGAGAGGTTTTCAGTTTCTTTGCAAGTCATTTTATTTGCTTGATCTGTATGCAGAGAAATTTCCACGGTGATTGCAAAGTGTAGAGATTGTTTGGAAGGTATGTGCAGCACCATGTTGTGTGGAGTCATTACATTTCTTGGTCATATCTCCCCTGGAATAGATACGCAATTATTTAGATTATGCTATAATGAAGATGTTGTGAGGTGAGTCATGACACGGTTTCAAAACGATCTTGGGCTTATGGTGAAAGAGGTAAATAGTTCCAGTTACCCTCTAGTGCCAAGGATTTTCTGTGCCTCTCCTCCTCCTGCGCAGTCCCAGGGCCCCCGGGGCCGCCTACGCCATCCAGCAGCAGCGTCTCAGGGACCGGGCAACTCTTTGAGGTCTTTGGGTCCGAGCTGTGTGATGTTCTGTAGCTTGTCACACCTTAGGGTATGTCGCATAGAATAATTATTTTCTTGATTGAAGTGTCATTTTTGGTTTGAATCTGGCTGGTTTCATCCTGAGAAAGTGCTCCGTGTTTAACCTCACTTGAAGGATTTTCTATTCAGTAGAGACTGCTAAGAAATTAGAATTTGCGGTCAAAAATGATAAGCAAAAGACTTGCAGGGCAGGTCTTCACTGCATCTATTTTTATTCTAGAATTGCTTACTGAAAAACTAAACACTTACCATAAATTTCTTCTAACGATGATGTACTTATTTTAAAAGTATTGCACAGAGGTACATCCAGGTAAGCCCGTGCAACACCCCAAATTAGTCCCTAATACGTATTTTCCTGTTTCCCAGGTTGTAAATGATTTTATTGAGATGGTAGGTTCCACTTTATTTGACTGGTCATTGGGTGAGTCGCGTTGGGGGTGACCCCTGCGGAGCCCCAGATCTCGCCCTGGGTCTGCGCAAGAGCGGTGCGGGAGCGATGGCACAGTCTCTGCTGCCCGGCACGGCACGGCGTCACCGCCCACGGAGTGCGGCCACCGCGGTGGCACCCGCTGTGCCACGGTCTGTAAAACTCCATCTGCAGAACTGATTACAAGCGATAGCGGAGGCACTCAAGCATAAAATGGATGAACAAATTCACTTCCCTTTTTAGCAAGTTTTGGAGTTAGAATTGGTTTTCCCTCACCCACTCGGGGCACGCTCAGCTCTTGGGGAGCACAGGCTCCCCCGGTTGCCTCTAGTTAGAAAACGTGAGTGCTCTGAACTACCAAAATGGGATTTTGGGGTGAGGAGTCGGCTCGTCCCGTTCCTCTGCAGGAACTCAGATTTGCGGTTTGTTTTCAGCTACTTTTTACCACAGAACCTGAGCATTTTTGCTGCTGTTTTCAACTGATACTTAAACTGCTTTTTGCAGTTGTTTTGGAGGTGGCACGAAGGACCATGCCCTGCCCATGGCGGGGAGTTGGACTAGATGACCTTTAAAGGTCCCTTCCAACCCAAACCACTCCATGCCAAGGCAATAAATGGGAAATCAAGGGAACATCTATTTTATGGCCACAAGGTCGCTGCAGCATCGGGGCTGGTGCCTCTCCCTGTGTCATACACTGGGTCCCTCACCCCATCGTCCAAAGGGGAGGACCAGGATGGGACTCGCTGCGCTTCTCTCGGGAGACTTGCAGGAATACTGCTCGACAGTGATCAGGCAGCGCTTCGTAAACCTGTAGCAAAAACGTGTTTGCAACAGACCGTATTGTGATTGCCCCCGCTCCGAAACGTTAGTCCTTGGTTTTATGTAACTTTGCGTCGCATAGTTTGATAAAGCCGATAAAACACAATTTGCTGTTGTGCTACACCATGAACCACAGGTGCATTTCTTATCTTCCATTTCCTACAGTTCGGAGGTGATTTTTTCCCTCCCTTTTGTTGTAATCACCACCTACTTTTTCTCCGGAGCTGCTTTCCCCGTGGTCACTGCCTGTTAGGAACGCGTCTCTAAGGCGCCCACGCTGATGGGGAGATGCCCACAGGTCCCTGCTACGCGCTGTTGGTGTCCTTGCACTCCGGTACTTTTGCAAATTTAAGCTGGAAACGGGCATGTGAGTATTTATTCCAGAACTTACTTATTCATTAGCACATATTTGCCAAGCTGTAGCCCAGCTGCAGTTGATGGGGTTGAACAGTTGAACAACCTTTAATTTTGTACACACCGAGGGGTATCCCTAATGAGGCCCGTTTTCCACGGGTACAATTTTACGGGTTTGATACTGTCTTATTTACTTTCTAAATGAGAAGATTTATACAGATACAGCCTCAAAAGAGACGAAGACACGGAGGACTAAAGTGCCTTAAGACCAATATGCTGGAAAGAAAATACAGTTTGCTGTGCTGTGAAGAGCATCAAGTGAAACTTAAATGTGCTGTTTGATGTCATTGGCACATTCATTGCTTTCGGTGAGTTCCCTTTCCCGTGGCCCTCGGACCCTTCACCAGCGGCATGGCCGGGGGCTCCAGGGCAGAGCAGAGCCCTCCCCACTCCCCACGGGGCAGCGGAGCAGTACCCCATCCCCGCAGCGACCAGCGTGGGGCCTGGTTTCTCCTTTAAAAAAAGGAAAAAGCAGGACTTTTCTTCCAAAAACGTAATTCCTCCTCTCCACTCCATTTGCATTTGCACATTAAATTTGCATTTTAATGTTTACCGGTTTCCCAAGGTCTCAATATCCATTTGAACCAATGTTTTCCTTCAGGTTTGATATGTCCATGACAGCATCCTGTTGCCCAGCAGCCAAAATAATGCCCGAAATGATTCTCTCCCTAACCATCTTGTGGGGATTGCCATTATCCTTCTTGTCAATGCAAGGTTAGACTCTTCTCTTGACATTTCAAACTGTGAAGGGTGTCCCTCACAATGGGTATATATTTTTTAAACCATGACAGCACTTTACATGGCTGAGAGCAGCACGTGTTGTTTAAATGCTTCTTTTAAAACCACTCAGAAATAAGTTCTTTGCAACTATTGCTTGAATGAGACCTAAAGGTAGGTCAGGGGAAGCCAGGTGTTCATCCTTTACACTTTGTTAAGCACAGCTGGACTCCAGCTACTTATGAGATTGGTTTTTTAATTAATACTATTATACAGCCAGGAAATTTTGCTGGAGAAACTCAAAGTGTGCTAGTAACAAGCCAGTAGATGCCATGAGGTGCTGGGGGGTTTGCAGCCTCCGGGACAGCGCGGTTCCTGCGGGCACCTGCGGCTCTTGTCTGAACACTTGGGGATTGGTTACTTTCTTTGTACATCTCCAAATAACTAGATTTGGTGATGCACTTTAATACATGCACGTAATTGCATGCTCCCATGTTAATTATGTTGCACACCTTTTATGACTTACGTGATACAGTACTTGTAAATATGCAGGAAAGTGTCAGACTGTTTTAAGAACTGGAATTCTTTATGCACTTAAACTATCATCTTATAGTTTGAGGTCTGAATAATGCTGGTTAAAAACCCAGTGCATGGCTATAAGTGCTTTGGATGTTAAAAGCTAGGTAGCCAGATATACACCTTTGACACACAAATGAGTATTAATTAGTATATTAGTATTAGTATTCCTCCTTTGTGCCATTGTTTCTCTTTGTCATTTTATGTGATCCTTTTTCCTAGGAAATTTGGAAGAAGATCGAGCTGTAAATTTTGCATATATTGTTATACCTCACGGACCAGTCCCTCTCTCGCTTTTTAGCCTAATAAACTCTTAGTAGCGCTGAGTTATCCCTTTGACTAATTTATCAGTCCTTACATCCTCTCAGGGAGAATTTGTCAAATTCATAAATTGTAATATCAGGGAAAAGACAAAGACTTTTGGCTCACTTTCTCCCGAGCCGGGTAAATGTCACCCTGACAGGACTCGCCTGATGCTGTTCTCACGCTGTAGCTTGCTGTAGTCTCTTACGTGCACTCACATCCTCCTCTGTGTTAATGAGGTGACTCAGATAAAGAGTTGTAGGACTATGAAATCAGACCTGACATTCTCCGTGTAATTTCACTGCAGTCACTGGAATTTCCCCAGGCTAGGACACTGCAATGTTTGGAGTCATATTTCTACCCAAGCAACAGGAAACATTACAATTGCATTTTGCAGCTTTCACGATGTCTACTCTTTTAATTGTTATTGCTACTATAATTATAACAAAAGTGTGCCCAAGAGCAACCATGATTCGTAACCTCAGGTGCAAAACCTGACTCAGTATAATCAGGGAACTTCCACACCGAGAAAGATTTACAAACTCCAACGCGCATTGCTGTCTGGCCACTGAGGATAAAAGTGTGGACAGTTTGACTACAAAGAGCTAAGAAAGAGATTTTAGGAGAGTACCTAAAGAGGGCCTACAGGAAAGCTGGAGAGGGACGTTTTGTAAGGGCATGTAGTGATAGTATGAGGGGTAATAGCTTCAAACTGGAAGAGGGGAGATTTAGATGAGATCTGAGGAAGAAATTGTTGGCTGTGCGGGAGGTGATCCCTGGGGCATGTTGCCCCGAGAAGCTGTGGCTGCCCCATCCCTGGAGGTGTTCAAGGCCAGGTTGGACGGGGCTTGGAGCAACCTGGGCTGGGGGGAGGTGGCCCTGCCCAGGGCAGGGGGGGGAACTCAATGATCTTCAAGGTCCCTTCCAACCCAAACCATTCTATGGTTCTATGATTCTAACAGCTAATGACCATTAAGTCCAAAACTGAAGGAAGCATGTGCTAAACTTTGCACTGTGTTTTGGCCTCTGAGGTAGTATGGAAGCTGAATTTGAGGTTTTACAATTTAGAGTCTACAGATTTTCTTGATCTTGTTCACAATTGGTGATTTTTGATTGCTAGAAAACTGTTTTGCGGCCATTTTAGTTTGCCTGTGGTTACTACAATCAGTTAACTAATTATTATTATTAACCTTTAGACAGGCAGCTGTCGCCAGCCGACGCCACGGATCGATTTCCACGGCAGTGCACGTGGTATAAGCCCACGTGCTCGCCCTCTCGCTACGCTGCCTCCACGGCAAAGCCCCGCTGCAGTTAAATATTGAGCCTCGGTATGTGGATAGGACAGAAGAGAAAGGCCTTTGGTGCATGCTTGAGATGCAATATTCTGGGAAAGAAAATATTTCTAATGGACTGTGAAGTGCAATGGTTGTGGCTAAATTTGACGCTCGGTAGCCATTCCCGGTGTAATCCCGTTACCTTCAGCTCAGCGCTGGTGGTGAGGGATTTCTGTGCTTACGCGCATGGTCCTGCTCAGCCCCGACCAGCAGCAGCCAGTAACACGTGCCTCGAGGTATACTTTTTATTTTCCTGTTCAGCAAAGCAAGGTATAATTTTTCCTTTTTTTCATAAAAAAAAAGAAAAACCAACCCACTCCTTCAAAAATTCTGTGCTGAATTAAAACATCTATGAAGAAGCTCTGCTTTGGTTCCCGTGCAATGGTTTCACAGCCATCGGCACGATCAGCTGTCACATACTGCGGGGAGCGAAGGACAGCAAAATGAATTATTTTAAGGACGTCTAACATCTGGTTTAGAAGTGAGTAGCTTACATTTGTGATGAAATCTGTGTGGACGATAAGGTTAGGTGCAAAACCTGTATTAAATGAGTGACTTCAATTTTTTTTCCCCTCAGGTATAAGAGAGGTCTATTCATGGCTGCCACTGAAGTAACAGGACTGAACATATGTGGCAGAGAAGTTGTCAACAAAACCCCCACCGGCAGATCTGATGGGGGAGGGCTCCTTTGCACCTTTTCCCTGCAGAAAAAGGGAACCGCGGCTCGCTGGGAACGAGCGGGGCCCGTTCCTCTTGGATTTGCCTGTTGGGATTGTGGTTCTGTGTTCGACCTGGTGACTTTGCCACTGCGTTTTTACTCAGAACAAAAGATGGGGTTTTTTTCTTTTTTTTCTTTTGTTTATTTTTCTGAGATTAATGATCTTAGCGATCGTTGGAGTCCAGTCTTCAGTGGAAGAGCTCTCCAGCCAGCAGGTACAAAGGGTTTCCACCAGCGGGCAGAACCAGTGGCGCTGGGAGAGCTGAAAGAGTATTTGTTCACAAACCTATTGAAAATTGGGTAAGCGAGTTCAAAAAGCTAATCATCCTAATAATAGAGTAAAAAGGCCAGGAAAGCTAAAAATAAGCAATATTACAGGTAAATTAAGTTCTCAAAATAAAGGCGTGAATCCATGCAGTTTTCTGCGTGCACGAAGAAAACTGTTCAGAGGCTGTATAGATAAGAATCGAAAAAAGCCCTTCGTTGGTACCGAATGGTGTGCTGAGGGGTGCCGCAGCCAGCAGGAGGAGAGAAGAGC
>NW_009647846.1:2599799-2602760 GCF_000708025.1 Charadrius vociferus
GGGCGGTGGCTGTCACAAAAGCAAACATACCCCAGCAACTGCCCGTCGGCAACCGTCGCATTCGCAGGACATCTGTCACGGCTCTGGTCGAGGTATTTCGTTTGCAGTACACGGGCGCAGGTGTCGTGAGGTTACACAAGCCTGTTCCTGCCCGCAGTTGCGTATCTTTGGTGATTTCACCCAAGCCTTGATATATTTTGTCACCTTGTGGAAAACAAACCCATAGAAAATTTCGGTGTGGCGCTCGGAAATGACAGTGCTGATGAACTGAAGGAGCGTGTGAGTAAAACGAGCGTGAGGCACAGCTGAGCATTCATTTGTCACTGACATAAAATAATACTGTAAAATGAGATCGATATTATTTTGTGTTGACACAGATAGCAAACAGAGAATGTATTTGTGCAGCAGGGGCCTGGCTTGGTTTGGTTTTTTGGGGCCAGTGAGCAGCAGCAAATCAAAAAAATGACACGTAAGAAATTGGTGTTTCTCAGCGTTTGTCTCTTGTTGCAAATAGGCACCACTTTTGCACCCAGCGCCTCTGGAAAACATCACTGGGGTTTTCTCTGTGTCGGCTTCAGGAGAGGAAATGTGTGCATCTCCTTCAGTGACGTACGGTGACGTGTTAAAGAGGAGAGCATCCTTTTGGTGATGAAAATAGGTGTTTTGGCTTTGGGCTGAGCTTGTTGGTTTTGATCTCCATCTGACAGCAAGGAACAAAGTTGTGTTTTTATTTTCTAGCTGTAGTGCAAAAAAAGGAAGGGAATTATGTTAATGGCTACATACATGCAAATGCCCGCGGACACACATGATAGGAAAGAAAGGCATTCCAGTCCCGGGATCTGATATTTGGCTTAGTTACTGCTCTGTAGCTCAGAGCACCAAGTCTTACTTGGGAGAAGAGTCTGGCACTGCACCGAGTGAGATGTCTGTTCTTGCTGTTCAGTGGAAAAAGAAAGAAAAAAAATATAATTGCCATAGTTACACCACTTGTCATGGTGCTTATCATGTCTGTGGAATAAAGAGCCTTATATTAAATCTGTACTCATATTAATATCGGCTGTTTAACATTTCCAGGATATTTGAAATCAAGACTTTCAGCAAAAAAAAATTACATGTTGATTGCAGCAAAATTGTACTGGTTAACCATGCAGCTCGGAATGTAATTTTGTTAGACGCCGTAGTACAGAATTATATACCATGAATAAATTTTCCAGTGAATTTAGCCTCTTTGCACTTCATGAACATTCTTGATCTTCTGTTAAGATGTTTGTTACTTGCGACTCCTTGCCAACTGGTCGAAGCAGGCCAGCCTGGAGAGCAGGAGGGGAGGTTTCTCCTTTCGGGTGGGGAGCTGCACCCCGGCAGTGCTGCGGTGTTGCGTTTGCTCCGTTCTGCAGTAATTCAGCCTTCCCGCGTGAGAGGGACGATTGCTGGGCACATGCATCTGTCCTCCTTTGCTCTCCAGGGCAAACGTCCCCCAAATATCCGATTAGACTAACACACACACACGCACGCGTTCTCTGTGGGAGAATCGGGAGACCGCATCATTTTAAGGCCAAGAGACCTGCAGTTTAATGTGGTATTATTCTTCTGGTTTAAGCTGGTGTGCAAAATTAAAAAGCGTTAGAGGAATACAGTTTAAAATGTTTTTTTTAAATGTGCAGCAGAGTCTGATGTTGAAAGAATGTCTTTACTGATCTCTGATGACCCTTGGGCAGCCACCCCTGCCTTTTGGACTTTCTCATATAAGGTTCTTCTCCTTTGGGGCAGTAAGGCAGTGTCATCCTCCCAGTGGTGGATCTCACCAGGCATGTCCCGTAGCCAAATGTCCCCGTCCTACACACGTGCCCATTTATATGGTGTTCATCGTGGCAGCAGCTTCACAGGGCTGGAGCTCTGTAGACCCCATCTCTGGAGGCAGAGGTAACGGAGTCCAAGTCTTGCAAGCAAAGCCACCCCGCGCTTGCGCCAGGTCCCATGCAGCCAGCGGGGCATCCCCTGGGCTACCGGGGCACCTGGAGAGCAGAGGAGCCAACCAAAGTCCCCACCAGGCCCTGCGTGTGTCATAGTGGGACGCAGTGTGGTTTCCTAAGGAAATGACCTGACAAAAGGTTTGGCACCAGTTTCCTGTGGGATTGTGCTGATGCAGAGACACGGAGACAACCCAGGAAGGAGGTTTTGGTGCAGGGTGAGTACAGAAGGAGACCTGTCATGGGTTGGAGACCAGTGTACAGCATGCTTCACGGAGGACATAGTCACTGTCCCAAGCAACCGGGATGCGCTTGGGTATGTGGAAAGTCTCCATAAAATGCTTCACAAAATACAGCTTTGTATCCGGTGTTTATCAAGGGAAAATCATCTCTTCAGAGGAGAGGATGTATGGGGTCAGAACCAGCTACCCACGGGATGGTGAAGTGTTTGTTTGGTCTTTTCTGTCATTACGTTTTCCTGGAAAGAACAAACGGAGCAATAAATATGACACTTATTGTTATTTAAAATAAAACTATGAGCTGTTTCTCTAACACAGGGAGGTTTTATTCAGTGTAACCTTGTCATTCACATCCAGTGATAGCTTCAGATTAACAGTCCTTTGGCGAGGTGTTGTTTTTCTCCCCGCTGCCTGGTTCCCTTGTCGTGCACGTCAGGAGCAGAGCTGGGGTTTGCTCAGAAATGTGACTGACGGCATGAATGGGCAGATTATTGACTGGGAGACTGACTTTAGCAAAATCCAAATTCTGCAAAAGTTTTCTCTCCAGGTGTCCCCTTGGTTTCAGTTTTCTATTGAAAAATAGTATGTGTTTCCAAATTGTGAGTGATACGAACCTGGTTCTGACTCCGTGAGCACCTGCGTTGTTTAGTTCAAATGGGCTGATTTGTTTGAACCCGGGTTCTAATAAGGCTTTTGGTTTGGCACTGCACAGAGACACAGGTACTGCAGTCAGGGGGCAGTTTGGAGGGTAA
>NW_009647846.1:2602819-2603634 GCF_000708025.1 Charadrius vociferus
TTCATTAAATGAGTAAACAGAAAATACCTTTGTAATCTAACTCGGTATGAAACCCATAATTGAATACAGTTGGGGGAAAAAAGAGAAATAATTGTTGTTCAATCCTATGTTGCCGTTCTTTGGCAGCTGTGCAGAATTTTAGTTTTCTTGAATTTTTGATTAAGTACAATGATTAATTAGAAAAAGATTTTCAATTCTTTGATCACTGAATGGATAAATTAGGTAGACCTATAGAGCTGTATTTACTGAACGTGGGTGTAAGTGAGAAAATGATTACTTGTGTGATTACTTTATAACCATGTATTTACTTGTATATCTGCGGGGTTCTGCAGGGAGAAGTGCCGGGGCATTGCTGGGACAGGGACTGACTGAAGACAAGTGCTGTTGGGGCAGTGTCAGAAATGGGTTTGGGTGGGCTTTTCTTGTATTGGTCCTCAGTAGTGGGAAAGAAGTGAACGATGCATTGCAGGAGTCCAGGACAAATGATGGAGAGATGTGCATCTAGCTGGAAAGCATCACCCCGGTGCTGGGCAGAGGAGGGCAGCGGCAGAGCCCCCGATGTGCGAGGGGCAGGGAGGGGCGGCAGCAGCGCAGGAGGGCACAGGGCAGGTGGCAGCAGCAGGGTCATAAAATCATAGAACGTTTTGGGTTGGAAGGGATCTTAAAGCCCATCCAGTCCCCCCCCTTGCCCTGGGCAGGGCCACCTCCCCCCAGCCCAGGTTGCTCCAAGCCCCGTCCAACCTGGCCTTGAACACCTCCAGGGATGGGGCAGCCACAGCTTCTCGGGGCAACCTGCCCCAGGGGATCACCGCCCG
>NW_009647846.1:2603877-2618021 GCF_000708025.1 Charadrius vociferus
TGGAGGCAGCACTGCAGGGGGGTCTCCCCAGAGCAGAGCGCAGCAGAGGGGCACAATCCCCCCTCGCCCCGCTGGCCACGCTGCGTCCGATGCCGCCCGGGGTGCCGGGGGCTTTCTGGGCTGTGAGTGCATGTTGCCGGCTCATGGTGAGCTTCTCATCCACCAACACCCCAAGCCCTTCTCCTCAGGGCTGCTCTCCGGCCATTCTCCACCCAGCCTGGAGTTGTGCTTGGGACTGCCCCTGCCCACATGCAGGACCCTTCACTGGGCCTGGTTGAACTTCGCGGGGTGTGCACAGACCCACCTCTCCAGCCTGTGCAGGTCCCTCTGGGTGGCATCCCTTCCCTCCAGCGTGTCGATCGCTCCACACCGCTTGGTGTCACTGGGAAAAGTACTGAGGGTACCAGAAGCGGAAGGGGCAGCAGCACAGGGTGGTGGAGGACATTTAGGAGCCAGTTCAGGAACAAAGGCAGGAGGTAGAGTGGAATCGTTTTCTTATAGCTCTGACTTCAGGACTCCTTTGGGATGTTTTAGAAGATCACTCAGGTCATAATTTTAATTATGTTTCATGCAAACTGTTTTCACACTTGGCTTTAACAGCTCTCAACAGAGCTTGGCTTTCCAGGTAAGATAACCAAAGTACTATTAATTGCTTTGTTTTAAGCAGGTGAAAATAATTTGCTACTATTTGTTATCTTTCCAGTCCACAGCATTCAAATGGAAACATTTTAAATGTGGTTTAAATTAGCGTGTTTTCTGTACTGTCGGCTCCAATTAAGGAGTAATATGAATTGGCTTTGTTTCTCCCCTGCCATCGTCTCATAAAGATTTGGAAACACATTTCCTTCGATCCTGTGCCCTCTTCCAGCTACGCGATGGGGCTGGTGGTGTCGGTGGGGCTCCTGCCTGCGGAGCTGCAAGGGTTGGTACGGCGACTCTGCTGGGACCCCGCGCTCCCTGCCCGCCCCCTGCCCGCCCCCAGCCCAGCCGGCATTTCTGCCCCGAACCCCCTCTCCATGGCTCTTCCTCCTGCCGGGGATTCTTTAAACCTCGCTGCAATCTTTCATTTGCTGGGAGCATTGATAAGACTTTCTGCTGTTTATTCTTTGATCCCAGCGTTGCAGATGCTTTCAGACTTCACCTGAGCCAGAAGCTTTTATCTGCGAAGCGGACAAGTGGGAGATAGGAGAAGGGGCAGCCAAACGCGCTCCAGATTGATGTTCTTCGGCAGTACAGTGCTTCGTTGATTTTAGCTTTTATTTAGGAGGTAAAACTCATCCTTTGCTGTTGCGATCTTATTACTCGACTCAAAGTCTCAATCTTACAGTTATTTTGTAGGCAAAAACATGATGATTTTTCAGGCCCTAAACAGTATGTGTCTGGCTCTGTTCTTTGACTCAGAGACACAATTTCTTTTATTTGCTCAGATGGGAAAAGTAATATTGACGACAACCTTGGAATTTGTCTCTGAAGGCAACTACCTTAATAATACCTTGCAAAATAGTCAAAGGGGTGGCTGATAAAGATTATCTTCTAGCCCAGTCCTGAGGAGGCTGAGAGCAGTGTCTGTCACCGCAGTGTCTGTCATCTTTCCAGCTCAACAACAGGAGTTTATTGATGCTGACAGAGTTATCAGCATAAGCAGTTCAGAGGCAGGGACATGAATGACATGCTTTTTGTTTGTTTACAGAGAGCTATCACTTTCATTGGTAAATATTCAAAAATGATGAATGCCATATCTCGCCGTTGCAAAGAGGGAACATGTATCACCTGCCCCATCTTTAGAGTTTGTAAAAATTAACATGGGTGCATATCTTTATAATATTATTCAGAGGAGTGAGCTTCCTCCGAGACTCAGTTTTGCCCTTTCCACAGGTGTCTCCCGTCAGAGGCTGTTTTATTTTGGTGACGTTCCTGGGTGATGTGTTTTGCCCGGGGATGGCGCCTGGCCCCGGAGATCCGGGCGGTGGGCTGTCGGCGGGGCAGAAGGGCCCCGGGGCACACGGTGCCGTGCAGCAGAGTGCTCGGGAACCACAAGAAACACAAAAGTGCTGTCGGTGCACAAGTGGAAAAGTGCTACAGAAGCCCCGTAAGAAACCAGTAACTCTCCACATTATTTTATCCTGTACTGTAGATTTTTATGGCAAGCGGTAGCGGCTGTGCTGACCTCGGCAGGCGCGCTGCCCTCGGCTCCAGCGGCAGTGGGGTTTCAGCCGCAGAGTGCCATCGGAGTGCCGTACCACCCCTGGCTGCAGAGCTGCAGCTTAACTGGGGAGTCCACCGTTACACCATCTTAACAATGGAAAGTGTATGTTCTGTGCTACATTCTATAGGATTTTTCTGTACTTGTCATTACAAAGAGCTTAAATTTGCTGTCTGCAGAGCAGCGTTAGAGAAGTGTAATGGTTACCCCGTGCCATTAGGCAAAACTTCCAACCACATCCAGCTGTATTTCTTTCCCCTTGTGCTAGAGAAGTGTGGATTTGAAGTCAGCACATGAGCTAGACTTCATTATTTATCTAGTACACGATATGAAAATGTGCCCAGCTTTCAAATAAGCAATTCATTCTTCTCTTCTTTTTCTAAAGAGGTAAGTGCCATGTGCAATGGCGCATACTGACTTCGCAGAATAATCTTTACATCATTTTGTGGGGTTTAGGGTGATCGCTATGATAAGCTTCCCGTCCTTTCTGGGATTCATTGCGGGAAAGCCTGCTTCGCTTAAATTAATGGGTATTATTCTACTCGAAATGAAATCAGAATTTTCTAGCTTTGTACTGTAGCGCAAGCATCTGTCTAATACAATCACTTTCCCTGCATTGCCTCAGCTTAGAGTTTCTTCATCCCTATCCAGATAAAAGTTAAATAGCAGACGGGTCTCAATCCAGTGCATTTGCGGAATGACCAAGCAAGCACATACTTTATTACTCAAACCCTAACAAGCTGTCTTAGGCTATAAGAATGTTGTGTCGTTGCCACTTTGACCTGAACTGATTTCTATCATTATGCCATTATCTCACCCAAGAACTGCTTTTCGTGTTCTTCCTATTGGATGCATACTCTGTTCTCAGAAAAAAGGCATCATAAAAAAAACCTGATGAATTAAAAAAATACACCTCTGATAGCAGCTACTACTTGAAAGCTTTATAAGCTAAAATGGACTTTTGTTTAAAGAAAAACCCACTTCAAATCCCAATGTGCTCTGGGGTACTGGCAAGGTCGTACTCTTGCTTCCTATTAAATCCTTCCGGGAACTTTAAAGCAATCCGCATTAAAAGAACCCACTATATTGAATATTTGTAATTGTTACTTATGGCCCTGGCACGACTCGGTACGATGTTTTGCCAGTCCCCGGGCTTCAAGGCTCACTTCAAGTGTAGCTGTGTCATTCACTTGCGTAGCTGTGCAGTCTGCGTTTGCTCAGGGGCTGTGTGATGGACAGGGTAAATGTCCGTTTCTAAAAGGGGTAATAATAAGAAAGCCCTCAAGGTAAAATGTAGCCCTGGTTAGAATATGAGGAATTTAGAAGTGGGAGCTGTGTAAAGTGACGGACACGTGAATGCTTTTTAGATAGAAATACACCGGCAGCGTTTGCCCAGCCCCGCTCTGAACAATGCATTTGCATGCATATGCATAAACATAATTATTCTAATAATTTGAAGTAATCGTTTTGTTATTAATTGCATTCTGAACGCAACAGAGGTGAAAGGGGTGAATCCGGGGCAGCGCATGGATAGAAAGCAGCGCCGAGGTGCCAGATTGCGTAGGCTGTTTTTCTGATTGTGCTCTCTTGGCATTAATCGCTTATTCGAGATTTCCATGCGCTGGTGTTCACCTTGGCGTCTCCCTCTGAAGCGGGAGCTGATGAACATTATCAGCGGTTTGCAGATTGGAAGCAAAGACATGTGAGTGGCACTGGGTGATGTAACTAGATAGATTGGGTGGACGTCTGGCTTCCAGCCACCATCTTCGCGTTAGCAGAGTTGAGCCAATGGGCAACGTGGCCTTGTCTTGCGAAATTAGTGTGCGTGCACATGTGGGGGAGGCTGCTTTGGTTTTTTCTTTCACAGCAGTTAACATTTTTGTGACAGCTCGTTAGGCTTCTAACCTTAAGCCCTATATTATGTGTCTACGCGAGGTAAGAATTTGTCCATATGGCCCAACCTGACTCGTGGTGGTTTCAGCCAGCTCTGGGAGTTTCTTCACCACTTCCCATTCCACCAGATGAGCTCTGGAGTGTTAAACCCCGTGCGTGTGCGTCTTCCTAGCGGCGGCGGGTGAATTACAACTGTGGGATGCTTTAAAAAGCCACCGCCACCAAGTTGCTTTTGCTTTCCAAGTAACGGTGGGATCGTTCTGCCCATCCTCCATCCGTCTCAGGGTATAGTCAAATGCGGACATAGAGGTTCTCCTGGGCTGGTGGTGGGAGCGGTGCCCGCGTGGACTCGCCGGCAGGTTCCGGTGCGTTCCCACGGCTCAGGGCAGCGGCCAGGGCGGGCACAGCCTGCGCTTTGCAGGTGGTGTACAGACACAAGGCTCTGGAAGGACATGCGGCACGATGCGGGAATGGATCCTTGGCAGATAGTTGGTGTGGTTTCTGGTTCAGCTCTTTCTCTGGGTTAAGGCATTGACCAGAGTGTCACGTTATTGACCCAATGGGGGCCCAAGAGAGTCAGCTGAAGGGTGCCCCCCCCCGAGATGCTTGGCTGTCACAGCTCTGCCAACACCAGCGCTGGCAATGCTGTTCCTGCCCGTTTGCACGGGGACAACGGGCCGCAGGGGCACCATGAGCTGCTGGTTTCGCTCTTCGCATGGCACGGGTCAGCTCGGCCTCGGCAGCAAATCAGGCTCTGCAAATTTAGTTGCATTTTGGTGCAAAACTTCTAAATGCATGGAACTGGAAAAGGAGATGGTCATATTGTGAGAATTGTGAAGAAAATATATATTATATTTTTTAATGCCCTGAATATATATTTATAATTTTTAAAACCAGATGAATTATTTGTTCAACATTCATCCAGTGAACCTGGTTGTTTAGAGTTTTTTACAGTTAAAATCTGCGGGACTTTTTTGTTATTCATATTCACCTACCAGCTGTCCTTAATTAGTCTGAAGAGTTAGGCTTCAGAAACCTTATTCCATGATTTTTTTTTTTTTTTTTTTTTTTTTGCTTGTGAGCTGTTTGCTTTATATATATCTTTGCGAGGCTTTAATCTTCCTGACTACAGAGATGTTTTTTCTTCCTCCCTGCTGGCAGGAATGTCCCAGCTAAGGCCGTCGGTATTACATAGCAGGAACACCTCGTGCACACCCAGAGCCCGCTGCAGAGAGACCTGACTCCTGGCTGCGGGGGGCACAGAGGCGGCTGGGGGGTGATTCAGGCTGCAGTTTGCCCACATCTTTCAGTATCCTTTGAATACTTCGGCCAATCTACTGAATGTCAGCAAAGCCAAAACAAATATCATAATGGCACTGGAAATTCTTGGATACCAAACTCATCTTTCAAGGAACATCTGAAGGAACATATTCCGATCACCTTTGGAAGAATTTTACAGCTCTTCCTGGTACCTGGGGCATTTTATTATTTTGGTGGTCATTGCCTGGCAACCTACAGCACTTCAGTTTAAGTGAATAAAACTCAAGAAGAGATTAGCACTAAAAAAAATCTCTACGTTCTTAAAGAAGGCAAACCCCCCACATGGGAGCAGCTGCTCCGGGGACTGCCCGTCAGAGCAGAGAACGTCTCCCTCTCCCCGGGGCGGGAGTCCACGGCTGTCCACTCAAGCGGCGAAGGCAAACATCAGTCCAGCGTGCCAGTAGATTTTAACGTTCTCTCCCCAGGAGGATGGTAGCGGACTGTAAGGAAGCGTGCCGTCAGCAGTGGGGAAGGAGAGGCCGTGGTGGGGAAGCGCTGCTGGGTCAGGTCTGGCTTCGTCGTACTCCAGGCAAGACGCAGCTTTAAAATTATTTTTTCTTCTTGCAACAGATCTCTCTTATTTTCCGTAGTGAAGCAGCACAGTTGCGGATGCCTCCTTCCTTCCCAAGAGAAGGTTTTTGCTATAAGAACTCCAACGTCCAGAGCAAGATGTGCCATCTCTGTGCCATCCCATGCACAGGGAGGGAGCACGGAGGGGCCAGACCCAGGGCAGACGTGCGGCTGCTCTACCGAAGGCCATTGGGACACAGTTTACACAAGCGCGACCATAATTAAACTCCAGTTACTGCAATTGAACTGAAGGCCACAGTGCAATTGTGGATTGTGTAACTCCCCTTACCGCCTCTGCAAAAGGGACGGAGCTGGCCCTGAGCACGGGCGGTGGTGTCTCACACTCGCAGGTATCTGCGGTGGGACAGCGGTGACAACGTAGCGGTGGGGGAACTTGGAGAGTTGGTGGCACTCCAAGAGGCTGGACGATGGCTTTGGCAGCCCTGCAGACAGCCGTGGCACTTCCATCCAGGAAAGTGTCTGCTCATTAGCAAAGCAAATTAAGAAAATATAGTCTCTGTGAGTGATGAGCTTTTAAATTGAACTCCTCTACCAATAGAGGAGAACAGAAATACACAAATCTTATTTGGTTCCTTCAGGGACCACCCTGCAAGCTCAGACTGAGGTTTTGGAGGAACCGATACCATGTGCGTGGAGGTTTTTGTCTGCTGTTACCTGAACCTGTTGGAGAATGAATCTGTGGTAGATGAAGAGGATGACTAAGCCTTCCACAGCATTCAGCTTTCCTTGTGACTTTTCTCCAGAGGAGAATCACCTAACGGTGTGAGCTGCACTGGTTGTAGGAGTGCGAATCAGAAACCGCAGTGAAGCAGCCTCAGACCTTTTGCAAACCCATCTCTGGAGCAGATCGGTGCTGGAGCAGGTCATCCCGGCCATGAGCAGGATGCTGATCACGCTCCGGCTGGTGCTCGCCTGACATGGCCCCATGGTCTTCATCACCACTGCACCGAACTGAACGTGTCACACAGAGAGACGGAAAAGCTCCTTTACATTACAGCCAACGACTGTCGACGGTGCAAATGTGTCCGGACTCGCATAATCCACCCAAAAAGGTGGCGGTTGCTAAGCAACGTGGCCCCGTTCTCTTTTTATGCCATTTTAGTTCCTTCTCAGCTTTATGTTCCATGTCTGGGGCTGCTTAATTTGATCCTATTTGCAGTGACAATTTAGGGTCTTGTGCCTTGGATACCAATTCACACAGAATGTACCAATTGTCACACTTGAAAATCACATTTGGTTTTGGAGCTGGTGAAGCTGAAATGGGAACTGGGGTTTGTTTCTGCCGTTGCAAGCCCGTGCCGTACTGTCCTGACACCACTACCTCCCCCCACGGCCTCCATCCTCCCCTTTGGGGGTGTTCGGTGAATTAATTACACTGTTCACAGGTTCTGGCTTTTCCGGAGAATTAACCAGCCTCAGGCCTCTCTCCCTCGCTCCGTGTGGTTTTGCTGCAGAACATCCTGCTCCGAAGCCTGAACCCGCGTTCCCCAAGTGTTGGTTAGGTGAAAGTACTGACGGGACAGGGTGGGAGGGCTGAGGCAGCTGCAAAGCCGGGTGGGAAATCAGTAGCATTAACAATGTACGATACCCAACCAAATTAGAGAAAAGTTATTTTTTATGAAGACAAACATTTGCATCTCTCACAAAAAGGTTGTGACAGGGTGGGGTTCCCAGGGCCTTGGGTCTCTTCTGGGTGACCCCCCATCAGAGAGGATCCGTGCCGTGGGCCGGTGGTCCTCTGGAAATACAGTTATTGCCCTTCTGCCTATCGGGATTCTGTGGTGCCATCACTCTCAGGACTGGACGAAACTAAGAAAGCAAAGCAATTTACGAGAGCGAAGCAGAGGGATGAAATCTTATTAAGGAACTTGAAGCATATCTAAAAAAAAGAAAAAGGGAAGGAAAAGAAAAACTTAAAATATAGCTGACACCACCCACTTTCATTCTGGGTTTGGTTTTTCTAGCATTTCATGGAGATTACAAGCAGCGTATTAGTAATACATGCCATAATACACAGTGTGTCACAAGAGTGATGACTGTATAGTTCTATACAATTGTATTACATAATTGTTTTTCTATTAATTTCCAAAGTGAGTGTACTCCTTGTAAGCAGCCCTCGCCTCGCGGTGTGGCCTTCTCTCTAATGGGCTCTCTCCAGCTCTCCCTCCGTTGGGTTCTTCAGTAGTTGCTGGGGACAATCGATCCAGTTATCCCACCTGGAGCATCGAGAGGGCTCTGCCCGTCAGAAGGGGTGTGGGGACGGTCAGAGGAGTTTATTTGGGTTGTTCATTCCTCGGTCAGTGCTTCAATGTGAGTGTTGTTGATCTCGGGGGCTGAGCTATACTCACTGCTGTATTTTTGTTGACTCAGGTTTGATAAGACTACACAAATAGAAACAAACCGTTCCTACAGTGTTTATCACCCGGGCAGGACGGTGTCCTCTGGCTGGTGTGTCAAACACAGTGGGACCTGAGCGTGTGGATGGCGATGGGTGTCCCGTGAGGAGCCGGAGAGCCCCGGGGATGGCACCCAGTTACAGCTCTGCCCCCGCTGTGGTAGGACAGCACAGACCGGCGGCTGTCCCCTCCCAACCTGTCAGCAGCTTGCCATCAGGCCACTTACGTACTGGCTAAATTAGTAATCAGGAAAGAGAAGCAATCTCTTTAGCAACTTCTCCCTCCCTGTTGTCATTTGTGATCTGCGAGAAACCTCTCGGGCGACTGGAACACCGCTGCTATTTATGGCCGTCCTCGGCGCTGAGGCGCTAATTGTTGCTGCTTTACCGAGAGTGGCAAGGAAATATGACAGCTAAAGATGATATAATTTATGAGAAGAGAAGTCTGTAAAGCAATTATGGAGGAACACACTTTTTACTCGTGTTATATTTGTAATTTAATATATTCCTATTCTATTATTGAAACCTGAGGTTCTGTGTGCTAATCTGCATAAAAGTCATGCAGTTCAGGCTGCAGCTCAGATACCAGCAACTACCCACCGACACAGGCAATAAAATGAAATATTTTTTCATACAGCAGTAGGCATTTATATACTAGATAAGTTGCCAATACACTACGGTAGGGAGCACAACAGGAGAGATGTGAAAATGCGATATAACCATCTATTTACATTTAGATACTAAATTTAATATTATATTATTTTCTCCAAGCTTCATTCCATTCGCCGGGTTTTGAGCAAGCATGTAGAATCATTTAGGACTGTTGCTTTCATCTCTCTCATATCTATTCCCCAATTTAAAGGCGGCAGAGCATGTGGATAGCTCTGTCTTTCAGGCACGGAGCCGGAGGAGGAGCCCCGTGCATCCATTTCCCTTTTAGATGGACTGGAAGCAGGATTTAATCATCAGCCTCTGCTTCGCCTGGCACGGATGATACAGGTTTCTAAGCAAGAATTAAGAAAACGAAAAAGAGGAGGTGAGCATAATCTGCCACGGTGACTGCAAAGGCAATGGGAGCAGCAGTTCCAGGCTCGCAGCCATCACGATGTCAGTTCTTGCTCAGTGCTGGAAACACTGAGATCATGTTTCATACATTTGATAGCTTGAGATGCCTGTGGGCTGTAATAAAATTCATCTTTTGCACTGTAAATCTATTCTCTTTAAGCATGGAAGAGGTTACAAATGTGCATAAAATTGAAGCGAAAGTGATTAAATCTCACTCTGAGCAAGTATTGACAGATCTGCCTCGCTTTTGGGTGCTGTGGGAGCTTCCTCCTTTGTGGCCCGTGCTCAAGATAATGAAAACCAGTCAAGTGATGAAACTTATATATCCAAGGAGGATTTTTGCTTCTGTGTATTTGTTTTTAATACGTTGCTGGCACAGAGATGCAGTTATTTCCAATCCTGTTACTCAGTTCTGGCAGGGGATGGGTGTAGGCTATCACTGTCATCTCCCCCCCACAGCCTGTCGGGCAGGACGGGTAATAGCTGAAAAGGAAAGGCTTTTAATTGATTGTTGGGCTTTAAAGAAATGTTTGTTTTCCACGTGCAGATCTACAGGTTGTCTTTGTTTTAGTACCTTACAAAGAGGATGAGCACATCCTTCCTGCGGGGCTGTGCTGCTCGCGGCTCCGTGCCGGCCTCCAGGAATGGATGCTCGCGAGGGAGGAGGGTGGGATGCCTTCATGGAGAATGGGGAAAAGTACAGTACTTAACAGGGGGACAACTCGTAGCCCATGCAGAAGCGTTGGTTGTCAGTATGTTGTATGCCGTCGCATCCTTAAAACTGACCCCATGCTGTGCAGTGTCCGGGGTTTGGGATGAGCGAGGCGCCATCCCTGTGCTCCCATCAGTCCAGCTGCCAGCAACCAGTGCCCATCCTGTCTCGGCTCTTCTTGGAAGGCATCGCTCTTGCCTTCCTGCCTTTTCAAAGTTCCTGATTACCTTTGAATTGAGAGTAAGCGTAATGCTCCTAAAACCAGAAGACTAACGCCACATCAGCAGCACGAGGGAGATGTGGTAGTTGCACCTTCCTTCTCTCCAGCACCGTGTGTTAGCAGTAATGCGCGCGGACACTTCCATCGCTCTCTGCATCCCTGCAGCAGATCTTTTTAATGTTTTTGAAGTGTGACAGCCTGGGCCGGATTCCACCATAACGTGGACAAAACCATTTTCTTTTCAAGCAAAGTTAAGGCAAAACTGTAACAGGAGCTGAAGAAGCCTGCGTGCGCTGCGTTGCCTATGGCTGGACTGAACCTGGAGATCGCTTCCAGTACAGTGCTCCTGTCTCTATATGTGAGATTGTATTCGTCGGGTATTCCTCATGCTAATTTCTTCTCCTATTAACATTGTTGCTCTTCACCACTAATTAGCAGAAAAGGGCACTTGTCATTAGAAGCGATACGGAGCCTCTTTTGAAAGAGAAAGGTTCCCTTTTTTTGAAAGAAGTTATAGGATGCAAATGCCTCAAGAGCACATTTATTTGCAAACATGCAGACAGTCAATATCTAGGATATTTGCTTCCTCCACGGTATCGTGTACTTACAAACACCTAGCAGCCCACGTTTCTCCCACCGTTGGTTTGCTTCTTCCTTTGCTGACCTCAGGACAGGGGGAGGCAGTTGATCTGTGTGTCTCAGTCCCACGTTTCAGATTCTGCATACCACAGCTCTTGGCTCGCCTCCAACACCTCGCAGTCAATGGCCAGCTGAGGTTGACATAATTATATGTATATTAATTAACATGTATATGTTATTTGCAAGAGGACAATCTGTTTTCACTGTTGGAAAGCCGTCATCCATTAACACTAACAGCAACGGAGTGTATGAGATCTGTATCTATTTTGCATTTAAAGAACAGGGAATGCTCATGTATCGTGGATTAAAGCGTGGTGAATTCTGGTGATGCTGATGTTTCATTAGCATTCCCCATTTTCATGTAAATTAATTTCATTGAGGGAAATCAAATCCATACCTGGTGCTAATTGCCAACAATAATGATGAGCTGAGACTTAGGAGAGATTCCTCATTGAGGTAGACTCTCTCTCTCCTGAAATCTTCAGATCAAGACTGGAGCGCTTCTGGAAGTTATATATGAGCTGAGCTCCAGATTCCTGGAGTTAGTGCAGGGGCAGCACAGCTACATACCACGAGACATGATCTCCTCTGGCCTAACAGCCTTTAAAACCAAGGACGGTTGTCTTCCATCTCCTAAAATGACCGTGAAGCTTTTATTGATCATTTTATCTAAATTATGGATGACGCTTTTGTCATCTACATTATTCTTGTGAAGCAGAGCCCTGCCAAAGGTACCTTTACTGTCTCAGGCTCAGATGCGCGGAGCCCATCTTCTCACAGAGACATTACACAACTCCAAGCTACCAACAGTATTTCTTGGCTGAATTGATTTGGCAGTGGTGGTTCGTTGTCATATTGAACATGAGAAATGAGCTGCTGTGGTTGAATTTGTGAGAAAAAACTCATTAAGCAAAATTATCAGGTTTGGTGAAAGCTGGAGTAAAACCCCTGCAAGCGTTAGCGGGGTTGACGTGATATGAACCAGCAGTGGAGAGTATCAAAATCTCCTTCTCTGTCATAGGAGCTCTGCTGCTATTTGAAATTGGAGCATGTAATGGATAAAGCTGAAGTATATCACAAAATAATACACATAATTACTTTGCAATCTGTTTCATGATGATATTTTTTCTCCAGCTGCATTTTTACCTCTCTTCAGCACTTAATAGCATACCGCAGTTTATTGAATATTTGCAGTCCAGCCTTGAAGGATAATGAGTTTTATCCTGCCATGTGCTGAACACCTTGGTGTCCAAGAGAAGGTAATGGGAGCTGAAGATGATCAGCATTTTGTGGGATCAGTCCTTGATTGAACAAACAGCTCTGACCCTCATATGGAACATGGTGAAACAGCTGAATAGGGCTTCAGAATAATACTGCAAAGCACTGGAGTTACACAGGAGGTTCTTAAATGACAGTCTTGAAAATACCTAGGAGTAAAATTGTTTCTCTGTCAGTAAAAAGATAGTGAACACCATGAAAAATATTTACGTTCAACTGCGGTCTCATGCATTATGCTCTCAAATTATTCTGAGTTGTTGGTGGAGAGCCTGCCCTTGTTTAAGCAGGTACTTCTGAAAAGCAGGTCACCTGAGAAATTAATAGTGCGCTCTGATGAATAATGCTTTCTGGCTGTGGGACGTGCCAGGGGAAAATACCGCCCGGACTGTGGGTAGCAGAGGGAGGTGTGTGCGGCGCCCGAGGCGGGGGGATGCTCCGGAGGGACGGCAGACCTCCTCTGCCCCCCCAGCAGGGCAGTGGCGGAGGCAAAAATTGAAGGTTCTCAGCAATCCCAGAAAATCAGCCTTATCCCTTTCTCTTACTTATCTTCCAAATGTATATTTTATCGGGGGAGGCATTGAGGATCAGGTTTGTTTATATATTCAATTTTTCTGTGCATGGTTGGTTATGATTCACGTTAATGTGTTTTGTTCAATCAAAATTACTCAAAAAACCCACAGATGCTGAATAAGAATAGTTGATAACAACAGCAAGGCCTGGTAATTTCAACCTTTTGACAATATCCATTAGCTTAAACTGGTCTCGTGACAACTCAGTTAGTCAGAGTGTTGGATTTTAATCTTTACTGCAAGACCATACATACTTCATACACTTCTTGTTTTTTTTGAGAAATGAATAAGTGGGAAAAGCCTTTTCTGTATTCACTGGAACACAGTTTAATATAAAATCTCATAAGCCCAGTTCATGTAGTTACATCCTAGTTACAGAATTTGCATATAGATAGCGATGTTTTTGTTAACATGCCTGATGGAGAACATGTTATCAGTTGATATGTCCCTATTCTGTCAGTGTTGCCAAAATATTGTAGAATGTTTTGCTTTGTATTCAGATGCAAATATTTGCAATTTTTACTGACAGAAGTGTGTAGCGTGGCTCACAGAGTACTTACAGACTGGTTTTATTTATTTCTGTTTGCAAACAATATTTAATTTGAAGGTCATAATTAGGAAAGCTGGTACCTTCATCCCCATATTGAAAAATTCTCAGAAGTCATAAAACTTGAATAAGAATCACTTTATCCATGACAAAAGCCAAGTTTAGCCCAGGAGATTTAAGAAGTTAGAGAGAATGGCACTGGGTTTTTTTTTAAAAAAAAGAAATCTTAATGGGATCTAGGTACAGTGCCTCAGCAGTGAAGTCATACAGACTGCAAGGCTATAACAAAATCAATCAGCGGTAATTTTGTTTATAGTAATAGCTAGAGCTGGAGACACCGCTTCGGCTGAGCTAATAGCCGTCTGCCTGGAGCCATGTCCGCAGGCGCGTGCTGCCCCGGGGGAAGGTGCTCACGGGGATGCAGGAGACGCTGAAGCATCCCTGGCCGGGACCGCAGCCCCGGGACCGCAGGCAGCCCGCTGCCGGGGGTCTGGGCCGGAGGGCTTTCTCACCCTTCTCCGCTTTTCTTTCAGGCCCTGCTGCAAAAAAGAAGTACGTCAGTTATAACAACCTGGTGATCTAGTCTGTTTTGCCACGTGGGGCGGAGGACGGGCGAGGATTTTCATCCGCCGCTGGCGCAGCCCTCCTCCCGAGCCCCGGGGCGTCCGCCTCGGCGGGGGCGAGGGCACGGCCATGCTGCCGGGACGCGGCA
>NW_009647846.1:2618041-2634740 GCF_000708025.1 Charadrius vociferus
CGGGAGCCACCGTGGCCGCGCGCCCGGCTGCGGCACGGGAGGACGGGCTCCCCGGGGCGGGCTGCGTTCAGCTACAAGGACTTTAAGGGGCTAATTCTGTCTTTCTATGTACTTCCAGACTGCAAGTTTTTGAACTTTCTGTACAGTTTGTGAGGATTTTTGCATATTGCCATCCATGTTGTTTCGAGGTCACTGTTTGTTTTTTTGAATGCACAGTTTCATTGAGGGCCTATTCTCTCAGACTTAGCACATTAAAAAAACAAACCACCAACTAAGGATTTCAAAGACCTATGTACATGACTTGTATGATTACTATTGTATCACTGCAATCCATATACGTTATTTTTTTTAACTAAACAAACAAAAAAAAAGAATTTAAAGACCAAAAACTGTGCTGGCGAAGTTAGTCCCCTCCCCCCCCTTCACTCCGATGGGCTGCAGAGGAAGCAGAAAGGATTTTTGCTGAGTTTTAGTAGAGGTCTTGATATTTGGAATGCATGCCAGTAATGTATTTTATGGTACATGTTAATAATTTATGTTTGATATTTGTATTTGTGTTCTATTTTGTTATTTTATTTAAGGTATATGACTATTTTGCAATAATTTCAATAATTCTTATGATATTTGGAGGAAAGAATATGGCTTTTACATGTCTTGAGGTTTTTTTCTTTGTTGATGCCCCACCATGATTGACCAGTGTGATAAGGACTTAAAAAAGCATGTATGTTTTATACTGTTTGTAATAAGTAATTTCGTTAATCTTGCTGCTTATGTGCCAATTTAGTGAAACCAATCTTTGCCGCAAACTCCTCCCTTCCTTTCCATTCTCTCGATCCTGTGATATTATCCAAGAATGTATCAATAAAGGATTTTGGTTAACTTTTTTTTATTTACTCCAATAAATATATTTTTTCAGTTGTTCCCTCCCCCTCCCCCCTTGTGACTAAAGTTTATTGCATGACTTTGTCAGACGTGGATATCCAAAAACCCAACACAGAGGTACTTCAGGCTTTGTGCACAAAGAGCCGGTCTGGGAGAGGTGCTGGGGGAGCTGCCAGCTGGTTGCAGGCCAAAAAAAAGTGCCTTTTTAAGCACTGGGATGTACAGCAACCCCCACAGCCGAGTTACAGTCACGCAGAGAAAGCCCTCCCGGCTGCCCTGTTTGATGGTCTCCAGAGCTGTCTTCAACTGTTGAGTCTTCTTTATGACTTTGAAGGATATTATGTTCAACAGCGCACCAGAACGCAATTAAGTGACCAACTAATCGAAGTCAATCTGCAAGGCACTGTTGAGTGAGGGGGGGCGGGGGGGGAGGAGAAGTTTAGGCAAAAGGTGAGAGGAAACTCATTGCAATTGCCGCACAGCACTGCCTGCTGCCTTCGGCGTCGGAACAGCATTTTGGGTGCAATGTGACGATTGCTTTGGAAAGCATTTAGCCTCCCATTTTCTCTAGACAACTTGATCAATTATACTGATGAAGTTAATCAGCATCAAAAGAAAATCTGACAGCTGCAGCATGGACCACAGTGCATAGTGATGAAGACCTCCGTGTCAGACCTTGATTGACTCTTTATGCGTGCAGGCATGGGGGCTGGAGAGATGTTTGCAAGCCCTTCTCCTTGTTTTAATATTCATAGATCTACTAATGAATTACAGCAGACAAAAGATGAAATTCCACCCAAGTAAAGGCTTTGTTAGCAAAAAGCAAATTAGCAGCCCAACAAATAATGAAGGCAGAGGCTTTGCAACATTATTCTTTTTCTTCACGCTTCCCATAAACACAAGGACAGCACGAGCATTGGGCTAAATAAGTATGTTACCATCAAACAGTGATTCTTACTCAATGACCCTAATTCTTTTCTGAATGGGCAAAAAATTGTTTCTTGGTTTGTTTTTCACTTTTTTTTTGGAGGATGGGGGAATGAGGTGGAAGGCGGAGATGGTGCTGCTGGGAGGAGTGATGTGGGGTTTGGGTTTTTTGGTTTCTTCTCCCAGCTCGTGGTTCGTTAGATCCAACACAGAATAAAACCTGAGCCTTTTATTTTCCTGCTTATTTTATTTTCATAGGGGTGTGTGGGCACTCAGGCACACACTCTCACATGCAAACCAAGTGTGTATAGCAACCCCGAGCCTCTGGTTCATGAGCCTCATTGTTCGGTAAAGGCGAGCTGGCTGATGTTTTATACATCTGACTGCAGTCGGGGCCGAGTTGCCTCTGAGCGCGCACAGCCTCAACATCAAAGTTCTCTACTCGTTTACTTCAGGTTAACACAGAGTCAGTCTTCAATGATTTATCCATCCTGAATGGCTTTCTGGTTTGATCACTGCCTGAAAAGGTAAGTAAATCGAGGAGGCATGAAGAGCCTGGAAATATTTTCATATATCAAAGTACTACATGGAATATGCTGCCTTTCATTTGTGTCATCCACTGGTGTCTTCCCCAGCCAGATCA
This sequence comes from Charadrius vociferus, assembly GCF_000708025.1. NCBI lineage: Eukaryota > Metazoa > Chordata > Aves > Charadriiformes > Charadriidae > Charadrius > Charadrius vociferus. The sequence continues at coordinate 2,620,494 of NW_009647846.1, forward strand.
CCGGTGAGGTCGGTGCAGACAAGGTCGTACGGTTACAGTTCCCCTACTGGGACAACTCAAAGTTCAACCACCGTATGACCGCCTTCTCCATGCACATGGTGCAGAAGTAAAGACATCAGACCTGTGCTCATACAGCTGTATTATACCGAACTGTATGATAAAGTACATTAATAGCTCTCTCTGTAGATGTATGTGTCCATATATAGATAGCCACCATATATACAGAAGCATAGTTAATATACAATCGTGCTTGTAGTAAAATATTTATGCATTAATTTTCATATTTAATAATATAAATGCAATACCAAATTTTTTTAATCACCTCTGCCTCTCTGTATCTATGCATTAAAACTCTGACATGAGTCACTGAGACCAGCAAGGCATGGGTCTAACAGCTTATACAAGGTGAAGATGTTGCATTGTAGACTGTTGATTGGGTTTTTTTATTCCACAAGCTACACCCTGCTGTTACATCCACACAGCACGTTTTCAAACAAGAAAGATGAGCCCTTAGCTCCATTTAGAGGCCTCTATTTTACAATCGGCTGTATGTAGCATCCGTGCAGCATTCCTCTTGTTTTCATAACATCTTCGTCTTATTACCCATTGACTACAGACTGGTATTGCCGTACTGGTTTTGGTGCCCGTCGGTGTGTTACTATACCTGTGAAGTGAACAGATGCAAACGTAGCCGGCCCTTTGCGCTGAAGACCACGAGGTGTATGTATGTCATGTAAACGGTAGCTGTCAGTAACGCGGCGTTTCATGAGTAAGAAGGACTTTGGACAAGGAAAGCTGGTGGGATTTACACCCCCACACATACCCCCAAAAAACCCCACAACAACCCGTGAGCTTGTGTCCATTGGCACTGCAGAACACACGTGTGGCTGAAGCTGGCTGGACCCGGAGCCCTCAGGCGGTGCCCAGCAGAGCCGTGGTCACTTGCCCTGACCTTATGTGAAGTAAGAGGGGGTGCCCATGGGCTCTGCTCTGGGACTCTGCACCTCCGTGGAAAGCTGTCCTTCAGCTGGAAGAGGTTCAGCCACCCCAGTAAGAACCGCTTCACCTCCCCGAGGTGCTGCCCACACCGAGAGGCAGAGCAGCTACTCGCACACGTATGCACGCCCGGTCTCTGGTGCGCGATCTATAGCACACACTCGACACAGGACATTTTTTCACTTCTCATCGTGATGAACATACTGTGAAAAATGCCTATGATGTGATTACGCTATGGAAAAAATATGAAGAATGGGAGTGATTTTTTTTGTTGCCGTTTGTTATTTAGTCTGAATTATACCCAAATTGTTTTGGTATGTTAATGCCAAGTTTATTGTTCATAAATATCTTTGCAGAGTTAAGCTTTCTGGGCATGCCTTATGATAGATAATGACAATTATTTAGGCTGAGTCAGAGCTTAGTCTTCATTTGTGACATTAATTGCTTTTATATATAATGAAATGCACTATAATGCTTCCCTGTACAGAATCTGTGCATCCATGAAAGTGCTAATCAAACATATTTATTAATTTCTACGAGAGGTTTTTGTAAAGGCTTTGATACAGTTGAGTGTTTTTTGGTAAACAGTCTTTTTGATAAGATGTTTAGCAAAATATTTTGATAATTAATTTTTGTGCTACAAGCATAATTAATATTATTTATATCAAATTAGTAAAAGCCGAGGGGTGAGACGCTGCTTCCATGCAGCTCAGCAGACACTTTGCCTTCGACTCCCACGGAGTCAGAATTACCCCACCAGCCCTCCGCGTCCCCGGCCTTCTCCAAAACTCCTTCAAAAAGACAAATTTCCAGTATGTTGAGGGTGGCTGTATGCAGGACAAGCCGACGTCCCACAGGACTCGGGCTGTGCCCTATGGGCTTGTTGCTATCAGTTATTCACCTTCAGCCCTCACTTGGGAGGAAACAGATTTGAACTTACACCTCCCACACCCGGAACTGCCAACTTCAATTCCCCGTTTCATCGTGAGCTTGCCAATCATCACGGCTTTATTTAATATTTACTGAGGGAGAGAAGAAAGGAGGGTTATGGGGGGCAGGTGAGAGAGTTGCTGCGTTTGAACCCGTTATTCTAATCTCTTGAGAGCCCATCGTGGAGCCCGCCGGCGCGCTGCGCTTCCTCGCAGGGAGACGTGGTGGCTCTCTGGCGTCCCGCGGGCAATGCCGGCTACGAGGAGCGGGTCTGCTGCTGCCAGCCGGTTGGCCAAGCCCGGCTGTGCGATTGCTTCCTAGTCACTGAACAAGTCCACCAAATCGTTAAGAAAAATGGGAAAAATGGTGGTGTCCAGGGCCGGCTGCCCATCCCGGCTCTGCACAGCCTCCGTGCTGCACGCATCGCGCACTGCCGCTCTCCCACCGGGGTGTGCGGGGCCGGCGCGCTTCGGCGTGTGTGAGCATCACCGCTCTCCTCCTCCCTGCCCGCCCCAGCACCATCTCCTTCAGCCACGTGCCACATTTGGGCTGGTTTGCGTTAAGCCCAGGCCAGTAATGTCCTGAAAAGGCCCCTTTGCTGTGTGCCCAGTGAGGATTTGCAGTCTGACCTTCGTACGGGTGTCTGCAGCAGCAATACACCACAACACTTATATGAGTTATATATATATACTGGCCTCTGTCACGGGCAGTAAATCTGAGAGCTCCAGACAGGGCAGAGGTGGTACTGCCTTAACTACCGCTGTTAACAGCGTCTGCATAGGAGTGCAGCTATTTTCTAAGACGTCTATTTGCTGTTTGCTCTCTTGATACAGCCACCAAGTTTGTATTTGTATCACACGTTTATTTTCAGTAAATGTTTTATTTTCAGAACCTGTTTTTATTTTTTACTGCCCAAGAAGAGCACTCTTTCTTTTTTTCCCTTAAGAACACTCTCAACTTTATTTTTTCCTCCAGTTTGTTTGGTGCCTCCAGTATACTTGGCTGCAGATAATGTACAAACCCAAAAATAGACCCTGTACAGAAAATGGACCTACAGGGAACACTACCAGCTTCCCCTTCCAGCTCCTGCTGGAACTCGCTCAGAAGAACTAGGCTGCATTTCGCACTGTGTAGCAGAAGAGCCCATGAGCAGCATACCCCAGTGCCTTAAACCTCTCGTGGTCAGCAGGACCAAGGAAAAAAAGTCCCGATTGAAGACGTTGGGTGATCTGCGTGGCCAGGCTGCAGAAGCATCCCCACTGCCGCAGCCACGGCACGGCCGGAGCAGCGTCCTGACGGCGGCCAGAGAGGGACATCACTGCGGGGAGGGAGCCGTGGGGCGGGGGGGGGAAAGGGGGCACACTGCTGGCACTGTGACTCTCCCTGAAAGCAGAGGGACGTGTGGTGATGTATTTTCAATTATTAATACTTTGTTGTTGATGAATACTTAGTCTACATCTCTCTTTGCCTCCTCTGTCTCCCTCCCTGTCATTTTGTTCGCACTGCGTTCACACCGTCCCTGCAATCCCTGAAACAAAAGGCCCAATTCTGCCGCTTGGCATCAGGAGGGGGAGGAAGTACGTGCTCCCATAATCATTTTCAAACTGTGTAAGGTGGGTGTAAAAGAATGTCACCAATGGCAGCAGGTAACTAAACATACGTTATTTTTCAGTCTGGACATACACAAGTGATGTAGCGAGGTAAGCGGTAGAGAAGACGGGCGTTTGGGATGTCTGGGAGAGATGGCTGAAAAGGCCAACGATCTACATACCACCCTGCCTGTGTACCGCGTCTTTGGTTGACTCTAAATATTACGAAGCAACATAACGAAACTAAAAATGAGCCATTTTCAGGAAGGAGGTAAAAAAAGTGCTTGCAGTCCCTCAGGAGGTCAGCGCTCAGGTGCACGTCAGTCAGAAATCCCCATCCCAAGGGCGGGAGGCTGAGGTGGGCGAGGGTCCCGGCCTGGCCAGGGGATGCTGCCCCAGGGCTGGCTCTGCCGCGGGCTGGGGCCGCCCAACAGCACCGTACCGCTACAGGGAGGGGGGGCTTGTTTTTCTCACTCAAATGCCCACAGTTCCCTCACATACATGGAGAAAAGATGCTTGTACCAATGGCACCGGTAAAGAATGGCTTTTATGTGGGTGCTGGAGGGGTAAATCAGCTGCGGAAGTTGGACTTTGGGAAAACCAGCTTCCACCCACCCCCCCCAGGAACTTTCCAGCCGCAGATCTCTCAGTGCCGAGTCAACCCCGGCTCTGCAATATGGTGGCATAAAACTGTTAAAACACTGTGGCATAAACCCCGGGGGTTTCTGTGGTCTGTTGTCTGTTTGTGTTTATTCATTTATTTTGTATCTCTCAGTTTTTACCAAATCTTGAGTAGATCTTAGCTTTAGTCCATGGGTACAGGGCAATCTTTTTAAGCCATCTTGAGAGGAAGCAACTGTTCCCTGTCAAACCTTGCTGGATTCCAGAGACCTGCCAGCAGCATGCAGGTGGAGCACAGTGGGACTGTTCTGCTCACATCGTGTGAAATCACAGCCGTACCAGCTCTTCCCGAGCCGCAGGTCCCTTGCTTGACATGGGTCTTGCTGCTGCTCCACTGCCGCTACATCATCAAAGAGCAGCTTTACACGGCTGCTTTTGACCCCGGGGCTCCCTGGTGCGGTCGCCGAGGGCACTGCCCCAGGCATGCTCCAGAAAAATAGGGGGGAAAAAAGCATGTGAATTACAAGGTGCATCTGAGCACTGGTTTTGTAGTTAGGAATTGTTACAACTGCAAAAAAAAGAAGAGAAAGGAAAGTATCTCATCCGCTTTGGCAACCGCAGGTCAGACAACACCCTTCTGGAAGGAGTTCACAGGGGGGTCCGAAATCCTGCTGTGGTACTTGCAGGAGAACATCAAAACCCTGTGGCTGAGGGACACAGTGGGTTCTGCTCCTTTCCGCCCACGGAGACAACAATCTGGTCTGCAAACCTGTCTTTGACACCATCCTTTCTCAGGGTGTCCATAGTAGGAAGCACAGGTGAAGACAGGTGATGAAGGCCATCAGACAGTGTGGCAGCCCTGAGAAGTCTTCCGGCCTCAATGGGTTTCTTCAAGGCACGTGTGGGGCAGCATGGAAGCCTTGGCCCGTAAAAGGGTGCAACATCTGCCTAAGAGTAATTTGCCGATCCTGGGAGCCATAGTCTTCAGCTTGAAGACTTAAACAGCTTGGTCTATTCTTCTCTGCGTGCCAGGATGTGTCTTAAATTCTGCCAACCTCTTTCCTATACCTTTACCATTAAGTGTGTAACATAAAGGATTACATGCTCCTGTATACAACCCCCTCTTTGTTTAAGGGGATGCTGATATAAAAGACTGCCTTTTCAAAATAATTTATAAAAAATGATCCATACCCCTCTTTTGCCTGGATTATTACACTCATTCAATTCATTTTATAGACAGCAAAATCATATAGTGAATATTAAGGGTTGCGATTTTACTCTGGCATTATTTAAAGCTAAAAGGGTAAATGCTTACTTACAGCCAGCGGGAATTTTTCTCAGTACGGATCATTCGCTTCAGGCCACTGTGGGACTCTGTCAGGGGTGGATTTGGGGTGAGGGAGTGGGGCGATGGATACCAGCTTCCTGCACACCAAAGCCTTGCTTCTCTCTGCCATGGGGCTGGGGACCAACGCCGCTGCTGCCCCACTCACGGATGTAGCGATGCTGCAGCACCGCCGAGCAAAGCGCTTGCACCAGATCCCAGTTCCACCGCACCGAAGAGCAGACTGGACGAGGAGACCGCTTGCTGCCTGTTTGGAAAGCTGAGCGTAGCAGCGCTGCTGTCCTCAGGACAGTCCAGAGCCTGCGAGGACACACACACCTCCGGCTCCCACCAGGTGCCGTCGGTCCCTCCGCCGCCGGCTGCAGCGATGGATCACATCGCTGTGACCGCACTGTCACGTTCTATTTTTTTAACTTGGGCAGGCGTTGACAGTTCCAGCACCAAAGCGCCAGGTTCGGTCCCTGCTGACAAAGGCGCAGCAAGGGTGTTGTTAAGGAAAGAGTTTGCTTTTCTTTCGTCTTTCCTGATGCTGCTGTCGGCCTCCAAAGTTGGTAAAAATCTTCCTTAGCCTCAGGGGCGAAGCAGAAAAAGTAAGCGTATGTTTATATGCTTTTTGTGCCATTAACACAATGGGATTGTGGCTGTGTTTTGCGTAAGACTCTCAAAAGTGTAAGAATCAAGATCCAAACCATGAACTCCCTATTAATGTAAACCCCTCATGGAACATCTGGTGCAGCCCAAGCGTGTCCCTGTGCGGGAGCAGCCCCAGATCCCAAAACACGTCTCCCAGGCACTTCTCCTCTGGGAGGCAGCGGTAAAACAGATAAAACACTGAGGAACGTGATCCAGTTGAAGATGCCCCTGCTCATGGCAGGGAGGTTGGAATAGATGGTCTTTAAAGGTCCCTTCCAACCCAAACCATTCTACGATTCTATGTTACATTCTCCCCAAATTAATCAGCAATAAATTAAAGGTCTATCATTAAAAACTGAGGGTTTTTTTAGACCACAGCTTCTTTTATAAATTTTTTACATGTTGACTCAAGCTGTTAACCGTGTTAGTGAAAGAGGAAAAATCGAACCCTTTGGGGTCCATGTGGGTAGTGCTTAGTGAAGTACAAATTTATGCACTGCAGTAACATATGGAAAAGCATAAACACTCATTTTGCTCATAGATAAGTGACTCAGTGTTAACTTTTATTCTGTTTATGAAATGCTAAGATGGGAGGATCTTGAGGAAGCTTACCGACTAATTCCTATTAATAGAGTAAAATAGAACAGTAGAAAGTACAGAAGGCAAATGAAATAATCTTCCCCGCTCATCATGCCTAAGCTTTAGCAGGAACTTGCCACTCTAACACTTGCATGCAAAATATAAAACTCCTCCAAAATAGCACTTTATTGGCGTCTTGTTTAATTGCTTTCCAATCAGCTAGAACTTTTCATCTAGCCAAGCTGCTTTTATTAAAGAGGTGAGCTTCTTTTAGGGACTATTTCATTTACAGTAGAAAATGTATTTTTCTGTTGTCTTTCATTTACAAATATATGAAAAAGAAGTAACTCACTGAAATAACTTACCAAAATGTGACTTCTTGTCCCAGTTCCTTCTTCAGCAGTGAAATTAATTTTATATGTAATTCATCTCATAGTACTTATATGATGTGAATAACACGTGGATTGTTGATGCTATTCAGTGAGCAAATGGATTTTCTTGGCAGCCTAATGGTCTGTGCAAAATGTATTTGAGTAGCTTTAGCTATTTTTCTGAACCCATTAGCAGCTATGAAAATCTTTAGTTAACCTAATCTTATGACTCCATCCGTCATAAAGTGTCATCTACTCTGTTCCGTGGACTTCAGCCTCTCCTAGTTCCTACTTCCAACCCTCACCTAAAGAAAAGTTTACACCATTTTTAGTTCCCTTTGCACGTGATGCACGGACAGTGGCTAAGGCTGTCCCTCGCTGGCCTCTTTGCAGCTCACATGCAGGTACATATGTTCCACCAAACACCAATTTTCTTCCCTAATTCTCAACTATTGGAAGTGGTTAAGTCTCGACAGCTTATCTGACCGATAGGAAGTCCTATAAAACTGATAACACATGATTTGTTATTAATCATTTCACTTTATTACTCATAAGTATTAATCAGCATGGGAAAGGTCTTAAAACCCGGCCCCGACAATGTGTCCCAAACTCCCCCTGTGACCACCTCTGCTGAGGAAAGGACGGGAGGGTCGCAGGTGGGTGAGGGGAGATCTGCTCTGACCATGTCTCCACTACAGGAAAAGCTGCCAAATTCCTCCGTAGGCACCAGGGGATCGAGCCACGTGGCCAGAGGAAACTGCTTCCCAGGGTCCCAAAGCCACAGGGCTGTTCTATCCTGCCCGATTTGACTCTCAGTCTTAACATACAGACATGAACATGAACATAAACACATATATAAATTTTGTATACATTCGCAGAGTACACATATATACATAATTTTTCTATTTTGACAACTGCAGATACCTTTTTCAAGCGCTGGCTAATTCCTTCCATGCAAGCAGCAAGGTAACTGGTAGAGATTGAGCCATCCTCTTGCGCAGGTCCCTCTCGGAGCTGCACTGGGACTGAAGACAAATCTGAAATGTTCGTGAAAAATTCATGATCTCAATTTAACATCAGCTCTTAACAACTCTTAGTTCTAATATGCAAACTGGAGATTTTTGATGGACCTTAAGGATTTTTTTAAGACTATTACCTCATCACGGTATGCTCTATCTAAATGCTTAGATTCCAAAACTTTAGGCTATCTTACTTTTAAATTACACCATCTGTGAACTTCTAGTTTATTAGATGGATAAATACTGTTACAACTTTTTGGTGTCTGTGGCTGGATTGTCACCATTAGAGGATAAACTGGTGAGATGGGGTCTGAAGAAACCCAGTTTATTTATAAGAAATATACAATTTCTCTTTTAGAGAATGTGCACTTTTTCTGGGCATAGCAAGAATAAAAAAACAGGTGACTACGTCCTCGTTCACAGCTACACGCCTTTTTTTGGCCCATACTTTTGGCTTTTTGATGGGCTCCATGACTGCTGGGCACCATGACTGGTGCTTGTTCGGGACCCATGCCAACCCACGAGGGAGCTCCGGGAGGATGGAGATCAGGTGGCTGTGCTGACTGGAGTCTCCATCCTTGGAGATACTCAAAACCCAACTGGACAAGGTCCTGAGCACCCAGCCCCAGACCGGCTCGGAGCGTGGGGCTTGGCAGACTCAGCCCCCACCGTTCTGCCAGTCTGTGATCATCATCAGGGAAAGACAATGCTTCTACCTCCTCCCTGTGGATCCCAGGAAGGTTTTAGCATGCTCAGGGACACACACAGCCCCGAACCACAATGACAGAATGTCTTTCCTTTCCACCTGCCAAAATAACTTTTAAGCAATAGGCTTTGTCTGGTTTTATCGCAGGCTTATTGTCCCAGCCAAAGATTTATTAAATCCAGCAATGACAGCAGTTCTTTCTCCTAGTCACAAGCTTTTATCTTGTTGTTAAAAGTTTTAAACAGCTTCTCACACAACAATGAACATCACATACATTTCAATAAGCCCCTTCAAGGAAGAAATTCAGTCAATCTGTGACGAATGTATCTCAATCTATTGCTTTTTAACTTTTTTTATAAAAAAGACTGTCTCCTACTTTATTAAATCATAAGATAACAGAGGCTTGCTCTAACTTTTCAGTTGGTATAATCCTGTATCTGCTCTTTCACACGTGGCTTTGGAGCAGATGAATTATACAGCAGGCGCCTTTCCCAGTGGCTGGAGAGGAAGTTAGTGCATTGGTAGAGGTCGTTGGGCGTTAAAAGCCAGGCAGCAGAGCACTGCAAAGGAACAGGGGAAGCATTTCTGACCTCTTCATGTCTTCTGGTTGGTGCTTCCATACACTTTTTTGGGTTCCCATCACTACAAGGATGAGTGGCCAGAATTACACACAGTCGGGCTAATTCTTCTTGGCCATGTATATGCTTAGACATTATTTACCCATTATTTATGGGAAAACCATGATGATATACACACAAGAAAAAGAAAACCAAAATGGCTATAACAATACTGTGAACTATTTGGATTTCATAGAGGCCAAAGCTTCATCTTGGTACAAGAGGACTACCTCAACCATAGGTATTCCTTATACGATCCTCTCATCTATCGCTTTTCATGATGGAGATTTGTCTCGCGTGTTGAATCTCATTGTAGACTATGAATGGCTCTGAGATACAGAAGCACGGAAAGCACAAAATACATTTCCTCACCAGTATATTTGCCTTCATGTACATCTGCTTACCCGTTTATTTTGTGAAGTTGATCCCAACACTCTAATTGCTACTTCAGAAGCATTCCTTGTCCTAAAAATACTTCTCAGTTTCATCTCTTCTGTGCAGGCTGGAAGACGGTGTCTGCTGATTAAGTAAGCAAATGATGATGTGCCATCAAGCAAATACAATTTGAAACTGCAGCAAAAAAAATAAGATCTACAATATTTACATGGTAAATGAAGAAAAACTGAATGACAGGGAAACATCTGTATGGGGTGTATGGTTCATACAGATCTACACCCACAAAATTCATATACCAAATGTATTTTGGTCAGAGGATGAATGACGCCTATCACATTTGCGAAGCCTGGAGGGTTTTACAGAGGCAATCCAAAAGAAATATGACATACACCAGTCAGCCCCCATGGGTTCTTAAACTCCCAGAAGGACAATGCAAATGCTGAGAGCCCACATGGACCTTCCAGTGAATCCCTGCCTTCACCCCTCGGTTCGCACGGTCCGGCAGGCCGCAGACGTCAGTGGAGCTCATCAAACGGAGAAAGGACGAGATGTGCAAGGCAGGGCTTGCTTGGGCTGGTACCCTCTTGTGCCAGAAGTCACTGGAAAACACTTCTGCTTCTCTTGGGGCCCTTCATAGATGAGGAAGTAAAACCAACAGGAAACTCTGCAATGATAAACAAATTTCCTCAGTTTATGTCATTGGAGGAAAACAGGCTGATCAATCTGTTTACACAATAAATCACAGTGGGCAGCTGCAAGGATTTTTTTTTTTAACTTATCGTCTTGTTTTTTTCATTATTCTTGAACACTCCAGATTTCTTAACAGCACAACCACTTGCTTAGGGAAAGCCAGATCTAAGTTGGAACAAAACCCACTTTCTATGCCCACAGCTTTTCAGTTTCTCCGCCTTGACTGATTCATCTCTCTCGTCATTTTTTACACCCTTCTCTTTTTCAAACACATCTACCTCTTTCTTTAGTTCAGAAGATTAAATTAAGTAGATATAGCTGACAAGCCAATAAGGAGGGAAATTTTAACTTTTCCAGAGGCAATATTACAACTCTCCAAGACCTACTTTTATCATGCTAAATTTTGTTTTCCTCCACTAAGTTTCCCTTTCCTATTTTACACAGACATTGGATTTTATAAGGCACGCTCTTCTGTCTTTTCTATATATAGCAGCCGTAGGTGTGTGATGACTTTACATGTGCTGTATGTATTATCTGCATCTGTATATAGCTGTAGGTTACTCAGAAACAAAGCAGTAAATCCCAGAAGCGTCACAGCTCCCTGGCTGCCACGTGCTGTTCAGCCCCAGCTTTCAAGGCTGCAATCATAGAATTATAGAATCACAGAATGGTTTGGGTTGGGAGGGACCTTGAAGATCATCTAGTCCAACCCCTGCCCTGGGCAGGGCCACCTCCCCCCAGCCCAGGTTGCTCCAAGCCCCGTCCAACCTGGCCTTGAACACCTCCATCATTCTGCAGAGCTTAATACAGAACTGGGCAATGCACAAAGGACCTCCAGCTTCATGCTTTGGGACGTCATGGTAGGAAACTGGAGCAAAAGAAGAACTTCAGAAAAACCTAGAAAAAACGTAGGAAAGGGGAGGAAAAGATGATAATCAGCAGCACCTTGGTAATGAAGAGTTCAGGTTCGTCAAGATTCTTACTAAATACAAAGTACAGTGACATACTGCAGCCCACCCCTGCGTTCAGTCTAACGGGGACACCAGTCTGGCGCCTTTTCTATGGAGACCTACTTTTCTTCCCTGCAGCAAAGTTCTGATGTCAGAAGTATTCTGCAGCCTTTTCAAGGGGTTAATTACAACCTGCACGGTATCTTTCTTTTTCTCAAATGCACGCCAGTGTCAATGTGATGGTACTGAGAACTCTCAGCCATGCCCAGGAGGGGGATCCATACCACATCTGGGGTTAAATTTACAGGCACCATTCAGATGACAAGGTCTTCCACATCCGTGTATGACTGATGCCATTTCTAGCACAGTTGGTAAGGAAAAAAGCTGCAGTTTTTAAGCTTTAAGTCTTTCATGGTTCAGAGGGCATCACCGGTGCCGTTTGCCTCTAAAGAGGACCACATCGAGCACACTTTCTTGGAGAAGCTGTGCATGGAGTCACCTATCCAGTGATATCTGCTGGTAGTGACACACAGGAACCAAAAGGCAGACTTTGAGAGATTAAGAAAGCAAAATAAGTGTAATTTAGGAATAAATTTAAAAAGGAGATTTTTTTCAGAAATTTCTCACTTATTTTTCATCACTGTACCATTGTGTGGTCCATATCTTCTTATCTGGAAGCAAGAAGCGCACTGAGTAATGCAATTATCCCGAACTGTTGTTTCCTTACACACACATACACACAAAGACGGGAGTGTTTACTTAGACTAAGCAAGGGTGACGTACAAAATGCAGACACTAGAGGGCAAGGATGTATACAAATTTATTGACGTGGGCACAAAATATTGGGCATAGCACCTGGGATACGGTGGAACAGCAGCATCACACGCTGATCCACCAGCCCCTGCCCCCGGGAGTGACACCCACCCACCCAAAGATGCCCATCACGGACTGAACTCGCACTTCGCCACTGCCAGGGAAGTTTGATATTTCACTCCCTTGACAGTTTCCTCAACATTGATCTGTACCTATACACAAATCTGTGTCTGTGAGTGTGTGCAACCATTGGCCCACGGGGTGCTGGGATCTTAACGTCACACTAACCAGTATATATTGCACAGAAAGCTCCACTGAAGGCTGCAAATATTGTGGAGGGATCACTGCGAGCTTTGGACGTGGCCAAAGGTTGGTTACACAACCTTAATTTGGCCCCTTAATACAGTATTAGACATCCTTTAATTTCAATTAGACTCTAGCATACTCTTTTTTTTTCCCAAGAGACTCTAGCAGGGCGGTATTACTTAATTAGCAACCTTCCCACATTTCATTTTAGTCACATCATTCAGCATGAGCCCTGGGCCTTGTTTGCTGTGACCCACACAAAACCTTCTCTGAATATAACAATTCATATAATATAATACACTACCTAATACTACTACATAACTTGTATGAAATTAATAACTTCCTCTTCAAGCATTTCAATGTTCTTTGCTCTCGTTTGTTTTGCACACATCAGTAGGCTTTTCCCAGAGGTTTCCTCTGACGTAAGGTGACCCTTCGTATCCTGACTGTCCCGAACTCCTGGTAACACTTAGGAAAAGCAGACCCAAGCACACATACTTGCACGATCGCCCCTTGTCTTTTCAGTAGAGCTCACTCTTCCAAGACCAAATCACCGACCGTGTTTTATTTTAGGAGGTTATATTAGGGAGTACTTGGCAAGAGCCCACCTTAAGCTCAGTGCGAGTGCCCCAGCTCTGCCCAGCGAGGTGTCCTCTGACACGTGGAGGGGCTTCCACTTTCTCTGGGGGTACCAGCAACGAGACCCAGAGGAGGGACAACTTCCCACCCAGGTTATTGTGAACAGAGGAAGAAGAATAAAGAGGTCGTATTTGTCAAAGCTGATGTATCGCTACACACCCAGGGATCAGTGCCTGGAAGACGGCCAAAGCTGGAAACAGGGGTAGGAGGGGGGAAGAGAGGTCCGTATCCATTTGAACACTTCTGTCCTGGGGCTGTTCAGCACGGGCTGGGTCCTGGTTGCCGCAGAGGGCAGCTGGAGGGCTTCTTTGCCTCGAAAAAGCTGCCCATCACCCTGACAGGACAAATGAGCTCCCGTAATACAGGAGTAGAATTAAGACTCTCATTTTCCATGTGCACCCGTGTTACAGCTGGTGGAGGAGAACACAGCGGTGCTGTGCTCCACATTGCTCCTTCTCAGGGAAAGACTTCTCCAGCCCCAAAGGAGCTCCTTCCCAGTGAGGCCGTGCGGCCGCGCCAGGGGGCTGCGCTGAGCCCCGCGTCTTTCATCCTGCAGCGGCTTTATCTTACGCCTCTTCTGATATCTTCTCAGCGAGTATCACAGCATCCTGATAACGAACGTTGCTCTTCTTTTTCCTACCATCTCCTGGGGCGCCGTAGTCGGGATTGACAAGATCTGCAGCGACGTGAACCACGCTGCCGGCGTGGGTGAGGGCTGGTGGAGGGGAAGTCCTGCTCTCCACCGCCGCCCCTGAAAAACCCCTCTCTGAAACGCAGACCCGTGCGATCGGTGTGCCCGACACACAGCAACCGCACACGGCAATCTGCTGTCTGCGAAGCCGAAGGGAACAATTTTGACAGCTGGTGCCTTTGCACGCCTGCCCAGGAGGGGGAATCGGGAGAGATGAAAGAGGCGGTGGTGGCCACAAGATGACCGGAGGAGAGCTAGAAAGTGAATCCATTAAAAAAAACCCAAACCAAAAAAGCTTCACCACCAAGTAACTGAAGCTGATGAATTGCTTCTGTCTGGCAAAAAAAAAAAAAAAA
>NW_009647846.1:2634849-2639892 GCF_000708025.1 Charadrius vociferus
TTCTGCTTGGAAAAAAAAAAAAAAAAAAAGATAAAAACTACATAAATGAGGAAAAAAAAAAAAAAAAAACACCTAAGGAGAATTTCTAAAAACATCCCCTTGGAACTAAACCGCAGAAGCTGAGGTCAGAGATACAAGTTTGCTCCACCCCGACGGGAGAAACTGCTGACGGTGCAGAGCTGATGGGGTTTGTAGGGGGACAGGAAGAGAGGAGGAAAAGCGGCTGAATTCCTAATTGCCTAAATAAGATTCAACACAGCAGCCACATAATGCTTATTTCATATCTCATTTTATGAGGCATTAGGGATGCTAAAACTGATACCCCCTTGCGTGTGGGAATTACGATGCAACTCATAACTGTATGAGCACACTTCATTTTATATCACTTACCATCCACACCTACGTATAGGCCTGTCCAACAGGTGATTTAAGAAAGCAAAACCATAAAAGACCTTGTATTTAGCTCCAACCTATTCCTCTTGCTCAAAACTAAACTTAAATGTGACCAAACACATCAGGTCAAGCTTTACAGAGATTTTCTCAAGTTATTTCAATTAAACAAATAATTAAGCAAGCAGTAACTGTACCAGATTGTTCAGTCGGCTTCTCCTCCAGAGCTCCTTCATCCAAAGCGCAGAGACCAAGGGGGAGATGAAAAAACAGGAAAACTGGTTTCCCACTTCAAACAGAATAAAACTATGCAAAAGAGTCTCATAGCAATTAGTTGTAATGTCTTAAAAAGATTCAATAGCCAGCAATTCCACTCACAAACTTCAGCTTGTATTTCTATTATTTAGTACAGAAAAGATTTTAAAATTAAAAACATATTTTGTCAGGAACTTTTCTGATGCATTCAACATATTTGAAATAGTTTTGCTTAAGTAATAAAGGAGTTTTAAGATGCTGCCGATTGGCTTTTTAAAGGAACTTTCATTGCCTTCCAAAAGCTGTCTGACACAAATCTTGAGTAAAAAAGTTAATTAATCCAATAAATAAGAAATCTAGTACAATAAAAAGGGAATAATAGGAATGTGAATGCTGCTACGTTTGTTATACAGGATCATAACTGAGGATATAGTGTACTGTTCTGAATAGCAGAAATCAGCATCGTTTGAGAAATATCACCTTCGTTTGAGAAACAGAAAGACTTCCCATGTGGAAAAGGACTAATTATTATGATCACTTGTAAGCATTATGAATAAATATTATAAACATTAAAATCACCAACTTACTTTGAAAAAAACAAGGGTTTGTTTTGTTAATGCAGCCGCACCGGCTAACACACGCTTACAGCCGGTGGGACGGCGTCTGTCCCCGTCACCTCCACCCGAAGGGGGGGTGAGGTGACAAAGAGGCTGTGGAAAGCCCCAGGACCAGGAGCGGGATGGGCGGCCGCGGCCGAGGGGTGGGCGGATGGGGGCAGCGGGAACCCCGGGCTGGGGGCGATGGATGGGGGAAGCCGCAGGGACGCAGCAGCACCCGCAGCAGTTTTCCCTCCGATTAGAGCGGCGTTAGAAAGACGACAGCGTCCTCTCCATTTCCCAAACTGGTTATTGTGACGTTTCTCCACTCTGAAACCGCTTTGTGGGCATTTGTTCTCACCCCCATGAAGGTAATTTGACAGAGTGTTTCCACCACACTACTCTGCTTAACACAATTATAACTTCAAAGGCGGTGCGCTCTAAATTCTACAGAGGTTGTTTTTATTTACTGTGAAAAACCTGGGGTTTCGTTCGCACGGGGAAGATGTGCCGGGAGGAGGATGCGCCACAAGGAAACCGCCTGAAGTCCGGGACTTTAAAGCCTGTCAAGGCTCGTGGAGAAATGAGGCAAGATGAAAAGGCAGCTCATCCTTCCCCAAGTACGCGCCTTCAAAGGGTTTGAGCTTCCCTTCATGGTTCTGCCCAGCAAAAGAAAATGTAAACGGCTCAAGAATGAAGATCTGCTCTGGGAAGGTACGTGCACTCGTGGCACAGAGCCCCGCGTGGTCCCAACCTCCTCTGCACAACCAGGAGGACGAGAGCACCGAGACTGTAAACCGCCGCAGGTCTCTCAGTTACGTTCTGTCCCACGGGAGCACCGACTACATTAAAATTGGTTTGTACTTCAGCTGCTAATTACACAGCATCCGGCTGCTTCAGCCCGTTCAGCCCTTCTCACACCACGAACACGAACTGCCATTTCTGACCTGGAGACTCTTGCCACGGAAACACAGTTTTGGACCTGATGGAGGAGGACAATGTGACTACTGCTATAATAAATACCACGTACCTGCTTATAGATCATATATAAAATGGATCTTGTATCATAAATATTAGAGATACATAATAATTCACAAAGATGTATGAATACGTCACACTCCCCAGGGAAAATCGCGCATTTCAGAATCCGCTCCTCACACGAAGGAGGAAAACGCAGACGGAGGGCACAGTAGAAAGCGGGGACAAAGGACACGCCATCTGCAGGAAAAAAGTTTAGTACAAAAAAATCACTCAACTTGGTGATTAAATGATTAATTTATATTTTTTTCGGTTATGATGTCTTCTTCCTCAGATTTTTAAGTCAGTTTCCTTCAGCTGTGTGGGTTTTGTTTGGGTTTTTTTCTTAGCTTTCCTTAAATATTTATGCTATTGTGCTTTGTTTGCTTAGCTTTCCCTAAATATTTAAGCTATAGTGCATTACTGGCATAAATATTTGTTTTATTTAAAATCTACTTAACTGAAAGATAAACAACAGAATAAGAAATCAGAAATTACACTGGAATTTTATAGGCAGAACAGCAATTAACTCTGCCAAGGTGTTAACCTTTTTAAAACGATGCCATTTGCCTACGCGCCGCATTTGATGAGCTGTGTACCGACACGTATTAATTGTTTTAAAGACATTTTCTTGATTTCAATTTTTTTTTTTTTTTTTCCCCCCATTCCCTTTCCTCGCTCGGCTTCAGGTGCCACACCAACCCCTCCTCTCCTCCCTGCTGGGATGAAGGCAGTAACTCTCACCCCCCCCCCGCTACATCACGGCGCAGCCCGAGAGAGGCAGTGCACCGAGAACCACCAGATGAAAGGGAAAGCACATTTATCCGCGTCCCGGGTGCGGAGAGGCACAACCCCAGCCAGGACAGCCAGCCCTCGCTGCCCGCAGCACGCTCCCGCGCTCTCCGGCACCACCACCCCCAGCCTTGCCCAGCGCCCCCGGCCACCAGCCCCGGCGAGCCCACCTCCCCTGCCACACAGGGCTGCCACGCGCTCCTCGGGCAGCTCTTCCCAGGAGACTGCATAACGCCTTCCAAAAAGTCGTTAAAACCCAGATGCCCTTGTGCTGAGGAAGAGGAGGACGTTCCCTGCTGCCCGAGGGGCGATGCCCGAGGAGTCGGGCCGGGGGGGTAAGAGCACACGGACGCTTCTGCCCGTGAAATCCCACCGGCCCAACAGAAGAGGCGCCAGATGGACATAGGTTTAACGTCTTAAGTCTGCAAAGGTGCCTTCCTTGCCCTCAAGCAAATAGAAATGATATACAGATAACTTATTCTACATTTTCTTTAGAATTCCATCAAATAATGAAATGCTTATCGGCGCACAGCCCAGCGGTGTACAGTCAGAAATCTGCTTCTGAGACTGTTTTCTGTCAAATAAAGGCAGCAGAGAGGTCAGGGTGATGCGCCGGTACTTACCCCGCTCTGTGCAGACTATCCCCTCTATATCCAAACGAGGAAGAAGCAACGTTTTCATTCCTGACACCTGCCATAGAGTTTAAGCACTATAATTATCTCTCTTCTAACACCAGGTTTTACACACATTATATGCAATTTTGGAGGCTCAGTTTCCACTGCAGTCTGCAGTCTATGTGTGTGTGTGCAATGTCAAAATAGCATAGAAATACACCACATATTTTTTTCTGTAGAGCTCAAGATGAATTAGCATGGAAATTATATGAATCTGAAATACCTCCTGTGTTTTTCTCCACAGAAATAGTTAAAATGAACAATAAAGCTTTCTCCCCTCACTAAGTAGATACACGATGTTTTTATAAGGATACTGAGCTAAAACCAGTGACGTGTCAGGATAAAGTGGTGATTATCCTAACAGTGCTAAGAAAACATGAGAACGAGGGGTTTAGTGACGCATATCCACCTTCTCCATCACCTCCGGGTGCAAAACCTCCAGGAATAAATAGGTGGGACCCCGAGGCAGCCCCCCGCCACTGGCTAAAAATACTGGCACTACTGCGGCCTCAGAAGCATCTTTCCAATTAGAAATTTTATTATTAATTCAACCAGTTTAATATATGAAGAGACTCCCAAGAGTACGTTTCACGTTTGCACTTCAGCGGGGCTGCGTGAGTCCAGGGGAGCTCCAAAATCACAGCTGAGACATCTCACCACTGACAGCGCAGCGTCTCTGGGGTAAAGGCAAGGATAGTCTAAACCAGAATTCGCCTGGAAAGTAACAAACGGGATCTCGAATCCGACCGAAGGCAAGGTCGTTTGTAATCTTCATGCAGCTCAGCAGGTAAAATTACAGAGGAATTTGGGATTAACCGCTAACTCCGCCGGAGAGCCACCGGTTGCCTCTCCCCACCGCGCGGTCTCTCACTCCTGCGGACTCCCCACTTCCCGTTTTTCCCAGGAGAGGGTCCCGGGCGAGTGTTGGCCACGGGCAGCTGCCATCTCTCAGGACATTTTGTCGCCGGCAAAGACAGGCGGCAAATGCTGCCTCTCGTGCCTGCACGCCTCCTGCGAAAACCTCGATAAAAACCGCGAAAGATGTGGGAATTCACTGGAACAGCTCTAATATGCAATTAATACAAAACTTGCTGGTTTTAGACAGGAGTTCTTTAAAACACTTTTGGGCCTCAAGCCTAAAATATAAATTGGCTGGTGGGCTGTTAATGTATTTTTTTCCCTTTTGCCATGATGATGGATTTTTCACTTTAAAGATAAGACATTGCCTGATAGAGCCAAATATTGACAGAGCAGATAAGAAGGGCTGTTATGATAATAGGTATAATGAAATGTTGTTTATAAAACTATAGCTGGGGATA
>NW_009647846.1:2639938-2640498 GCF_000708025.1 Charadrius vociferus
GTTTTCTTCTGTCTGCTACATCTGTACCTGTATTTTATACCTGCAGTAGAAATAGCTAACTTCTAAAAACAAAGAGCTCAAATTTTGCCTCTTGCTGATTCTTTATAAAACCAGTGCAATCAGCCCTGCACTGCGTGACTGCGGTACAATGGCTCAAAACTCAAAAATGACCTCATACACACTTTATGCACAAATCCTGCTCCCAAGCAGGCTAGCACGAGCCTGGAGTGACTCCACGGACCACAGCACTAAGTCAAAACAAGATTTGGCAGATCAGAAAAAATAGCGTATCAAGGTTCCTACTTCCCTTGTAGGAAAAAAACCACCTAGAAGTAAGAAGGAAAGAAAAACAAAAATCCAACCATGTTAGATGAGAATATATTCACTATTTGAACACCTTGAACTCTCACTTGGTCTGCCTCTCACTCTCTCTCCGTCTAAATTAGTATGCTATATCTAGAAATTAATATAATATATATAAAAATTACCTTAAACTCCACGATGGCTGGCCCACAAACCATGGGAAAGCGAAGCCGGAGACTGCCGCCTCGGCGCCGAGG
>NW_009647846.1:2640671-2645238 GCF_000708025.1 Charadrius vociferus
ACGGCAGGGTCGGGTCCTGGGGGGCCGCAGGCGTCCCCGAGCATCCCCCGGTGCCACGGCAGGTCCGCTGTGCCCCTCTCTCCCCGTGGCGGGCAGCAAAGCACGGGGTGCATGAGCCTGTTTTCACCAGCGCTCCCACCACACTGGTTTAAGACAGGAACACTGATTTAATTAAGGAGCAAAACACTTCTGGGGGCATGAGAAAGGAAAATACGTGGGCATTTGGGTCAGATTGACCAAATTCAGTTGCTGAGGACTACTACACCATCTCGCTGTTGGTGAACAAACTTCAGCAGCTCTCCTTGCCAGAGCAGAGTAGCTCCGGCAGGATTTTTCCAAGGCGCTGTGCAGAGCCGTCCCAGGCAATGCCCAATTAATATAAAGCATAACCAGAACAGCCCAGTAACTCCAGAGAAAGAGTCTGCCAGGCTCTGTCAGGTGAAACTCCACCATCTCATCAAACCTCCCTGGAGTTTTCCTCTGCAATCCATCACTAAAACCAAATTATATCAGTTACCATAGAAACATCTTGACCAATAGCCTGAAAATATTTTTTTTTACAGAAAGTAAAATATTGTTCCATTCAAGGAAAAATCTGCAAGTCCGTCAGTGCTGGTTTGGATAAGGTGATGTTCCGCTCACTCACCCATTTGGCAAAATGCAAAATTTTCAATTTTCCTTTAGTGCACTGTTACTACCAGTTATTTCTCCTACTGTACCTATTTTTTTTTCCATCATCTGAGTAAACTGCTGAGTAACACTGAGCTCCACACAGAAAAAGTAATGAATGCCCCTTGGCTGAAACCACACACTAATATATTGGGGTAGGGCTCTCCATTTTTATTCAAATATTGTTTGATATCGGTATTTGACTCACATTTTTAAATGAAGAAATCGCATATAAAAGCAAAACTAATTCTGGAAGTGGAGGTTAAATAGTTACTCTCAGGCTGCAGTCTTCACAGAAGCCCCCGGGAACGAATCCCGTGCCCCAGCGGGACGGAGTGGCAGCGCCCCGGGTTCATCCAGGCGATCTGTGCGGCACGACCTCCTCCACGGATGGGAAAAGAAGGACCTGGATTTTTGGAGAAAGTCAAACTATACCAAGAAATTTCCTTCAGCCCTTTAAATGAGACCGTCGCGTGGTTGCTCGGTTTGTGGCAGTAACGTTTCATTGCAGACACACGTTCACAGGGTCGTTACATCCCCCGTCTCAGCAGACACTCGGACAGACTCTCCCCATCCCTGGTCCGATGGGACCAGACTTTCCCGTTGGAAAACCCGGAGTCGATACTGTCAAGCACTACTGACCGGGTCATTTCTCATATACATACAGTGTGTTTTCAATCTCTGTACAGTTGTTAAGATTTATAGTCCGATTGCATACATAAATTTTCTGTGCGACCATATGTTACCACGAGGCTGAATTTTTAGAGAGCTCTATTTTTTGTAGTTTCCAGGACAGTACGAAACTTCTGTTTTTAATCCAAACAAAGCCTGGTATGAACACTCTCTTGCACACAGTCTGTATTTCAACAGCTTGTTTAAAATTAAAACCTAAAGTAGCAATCATAAGAGGCCTGATTTATTATTAATCATGGGGGAAGATAAATGTTTTCAATCATATTATGCCTACAGAGTAACACAGATCCCACTAGTATCTTCAACGGTTCAGGCTGCTTCCTGGGCATTTTAATCTTCTATACCCAGGAGAAAAAAAATATGGCAATACTGGTAAGTAATGAATAGGGATTAGTATTCAAACAACTACTTAATTAATCAGAAGAAAAGGCTAACTAAGTATTAAAATTGTTCAGGATGGTCCCGCTCTGCACACAGTGCTGGCCTCATGGTTCCGTGTGTACCTGGTGGGCTATGAATACGGGGTCGCCATTCGGGGAGCACACGTCAAAACTCCCATTGTTGGGGTTTTTTTTCCCAATGTTTTCAATGTAGCAAAAGCCCTGAGGCCATTAAAAGTCTGTAAAAGAACTGTTTGTAGCTTCTCGGGTTTTGGTGTACAGTGGAACAGATAACACGCAGCCACTGATAAAGACCCTGATCCTTCATGCACCTAATGCAATTTCACAGTCAAATATTTTGCCACTGGTGAAATCACTCTCCGAGACCAGATTATTTTGGTCACTCCAAGATTTCTAACGGCGTAGCTAAGTTTTAGGCTGATTCACATTAAGCAGTAATTTCACCGGACACGGACTCAATGAGGAGCTTGTGGCTATGCCAAAGGAGTTCATCCTGCACAGGAGTTACACTTTTCCATGTGGGGAAAGATACGTCACATGCAGCTTTTTAAAGAACATACACTGGAAATGGGCCCTTATCTGACAGCCTTTGATGTACAGCAATGGGCTGGATAATTGTAATTATTCATAGAGTTACCTACAGCGTATGACAGCAATATAATTCTTTCCTGTCTAGCGATAACTTTATATAATTCCCTGAGCTGCAATCTGCAGGACTGAGGGACAGTGATTCAGCACGTGCCCTGCTAGCAAACCATCTCAAGGACCTGGTGCTCGCTCGGTGCGAGCAGGGTGGGCGTGATGGTGAGGACCTCCACTCTGACGATGCCGCGTGCCACCACACCTCCAATAAAGGGTAGCAAATAAAGTGCGTGGGCTTACGCGCCCGGGAACTTCCACGTAGAAGGCTCTTCTCACACCTTCAGGCACAGGTAACCATCCTGCTTTGAATTCTCACCAGTGAGACTGTGCAATAGCTTTTCCACCCTCTGCGAAGTGAAGAAACGTCAAGCACAAGTGCATACGCTCTGGCCCATCAACAAATACGTGCCTGTAAGTATAAGGGGACAAAAACTACAGTACAATGAAGTTAAGATACAGAGAATACTCTGTCTGGGGTGAAACACAACGTAGTGACATGAAATACTCACCCATCCTCGGACCAAATGTAGCAAATTGCATCAAGGTTAAACTCAGAAGGAAAACAAATGTGTTAGAAAGTGAAATCCCACGTGCAGGCCCAGCTTGCTCGTTAAGGGCAAAACTAATACCGCATAACCGCAAAACTTGATGAAACAACACGGCCGCGTGGAAAGCTTGGCCGGCGTACCAGGGAAGAGATGAAAGAAACTGGAGTATTGAATGCCTGTTTGTAGATTAAAATGTCAGATTAAAAACTGGTGGAAAGCCTGAATGACTGGGAATCGGTTTAAAACTCGCGGGGTTGGCCAAGCAATCCCCTCAGCACCGAAGCTGCGGCTCTCTAGCATCAATGGAAGGAAGCCATTCAGTGCACCATGTCTCCGTAAACACCTTCTCCCACCGAGGAAAAAAAATAAACAAACAGAAAAAGAAAAAAGAAAAGGGACCAGCAATGAGGAAGATAGATTTATCATTACAGCCACTCTCTTTAAGCATTCACCAGGTGTAAATATCATAGTTCTCCAAACTGTCAGATCTATACACATTTTGCCTCTCCTGCCATCTGTGCATCTGCCATTTCCAACACACACAGCATTTAGCTATCCAATTTATTGTTCTCGTCTGGTTGGGTCTTTAAAGTACGTGTTTAAGTTTGGGTCAGAAGTTCCCATTTCTGTACGGCTGTGATTCACGCAGAGATAACAGATTTAGAAAAGTCAATACGAAACCCTGTGCATATGCCCCATAAATTGAGAGCGCAGTCTCCCCGGGGTGCGTTTCAGTTACTCAATAGTAACCGGGATGTGCATCAGCCGATTCTCCAGCGACGGCCAACGCCAGTTTGCAGTGAAGGCAGTGAATACCTCCGTGGTGTGTAACTGACTCTGGGAAAAAGAACAAGCAGCTCCTGCCTCTGCTGGGAGGAGAAAGCCGATGGAAATGGCCATGGCTGCGCCGCCGGGCCGGCACCGAGAGACCCTTCCACCGGCTCGGTGCTGCCCACTGCAGCAGATAAGGAGCTGCACACCTTCTAGAGAGGACAGAGTTAATACCCTTCGGATTTAAATTGGCCTCTTTCTCATGTGTCCCGTTTGCTGCTCAAGCTGCAGTATTAATGCAGTGAGTTATTTTAATTTCTCCAGAGTTGTTTACTTGTCCATTAAGTGAGACATTATGGCTATTATCGGATTGTAGCTGCATCAAAAATTCACTTCTACCGAGTTGCATTAAACCCTCTCTACCATGAACCACATGTTCCCAATATTGGGAGTTTCTTCTATAATACTTAAAAAAATAGGATTCAGTGCATCCTGCAGGTGCATTTATTTTCAAATACACACTAACTGCAGACCTATAAGGAAACCCCAAGACCCCAAAGCAAACCTTTCACTGATATGCACGGGAAGCACAGTAAGGACCGGGTTTGTTTTCATCAAATATTCAGCAGTTTATGAAAATTTAAAACAGAAAAATGACTGAGGGAATATTTTTCTATGTGCAATGCTAAACGGCAAGCCTTGAGTCCTGCACTGTGTGCGGCACCCGTGCGCGGACCTTCCCGGGCTGCCGGCACGAGCAGCTCCCCGTCCGTCAGCCCTGGAAGACCATCAGCCCCGGAGAACACAGCGGGCTTGCTTGTGCAGACATGGAAAGTTGCTTCC
>NW_009647846.1:2645306-2656092 GCF_000708025.1 Charadrius vociferus
AGAGCAGGGTAAGCAGTAGCGTTAAGGCACTCCTCGTGATACTGACATTAAGACGTGCCTTTAGCAGCACCACGGAACAGCATTTAACTACCGACGACGAATGCTCCCCGAAGCGCGCTGGCACACGGGAGCTCGGCTGAGAAACCAACGTGCACACAAGATAAATAATTTTAAATGCTGTGTCGATCTCTGAAGCGGTAAACAGATGACACCGGTTCTCCAGTGGGTTGCTGAATCTTTCTTTACAGATACAAAATAGAAACTCCATCTCTAAGATCATGCTCCATCAGAGAACAGGCAATTAAAACTAGGCCACCGTGTTTGATTTTCAATATCTCATTTAAATCCTGTAACAAAGTTCAATTAATGGTCTTGGAAAAGTTTTCTAAAATTTAACGCTGCTTCACTGCAACACTTTTTATGACTTTTTTTTCTACTGCACAGCCTTTCTTCTTCTCTTTGAAATCAGGCAATATTATGGAAATATTATCTTTGTAAATGCGGGTAAAGTTGATGATATTATTGATTTCAGATAGCCTTCAAGTTTGAGACAAATTTCCACATCATTCTGGAGGTACAGAACAAAGATTTCCAATGTACTAAATTATTCAGAACAGCCGTTCCTAAACAGAGGGGTGAGAAACATCCGCGGGAGCAGCGGGGCGGTGGTGCCCCGGGGCCGGGAGACCGTCGGGGAAGGAGGGGTGCTGCAGAGGAGGCGGGCGGGAGTGGAGACCCACGGACTGAGCAGCACCAAGACATCGCAGAATAAAGGAATTTTTGTTCTTCTCCAGCCCCGATCCTGTCGCTGCCCCAGCCATTCACAGCAAACACCCCCAAATGCCTTCTGGAATAACAACCATCGGCCTTGGGACCTGATTTTATCTGTCCCTAAAACACGGTAACCTACATACACAAAAAAATGCTATTTTACCTGCTAGTAATCACAGCCACCTCTAAATTCAAGCACATTCCTAGAGACAAGGAAATCTTTTTCCAACTGAATCTCAGTGTCCCCCATTACTGTAAGACCTTCGAACTGCAAACCTCAGCTAAGGACGGTTTATGACTAACATTTAACAGCTGTTACGAGAACACTTCATTTTCTGCTGGGGAGATACATAAACATCAGTCACTTTGGTATATTTAAAAAAACATTTCCAAATTCTGGGACTGGGATTACAGCTGTCTTGGCTGACACTGGGTCGTACCCCAGCCCGGGCAGGGGCACAGCACCCTCCTCGCCGGGAGGGGGATCCCGCAGCCCCCCCGGCACAGCCCACGCCGGTGTGCAGCCGCTCCCACGGGAGAAGACCTTTTTCCTTATCTTTAAAAGGAATTTCCTGCATCGCAACCAGCAAAGTTACAGTCACCTGTGTCTGCAGTTCAGACGCTCCTCGAGTCCCTCCGCGCGTGTGGGGCATCACCTGCCTTGGCAGCGCACCTCAAAGGCGGTCTTCATTTGTGCTCCAACACTACGTAGAGATTCTACACAAAGGACTTTGTAGCATTAGTGTCTCCCATCAGCTATAATTTATCTGTCTTAAGGAGTCTGCACGTACAGAGTCGCCCCAAAGCCGAGGCCAGAGACGTACCATAGTGAAGAACGTCGGTCCACGTAGCAGAGGGGTCGGAGGAGGTGTTCCCCAGCGCCAACCAGGGACGCGGCTGCGTCATGGCTGGACCCTGCGCCGGCCGGCAGCGCCCCTGCAGCCGCTCTGGTCAAAGATTTAGCACTTCTGCTGCCGCTAGAAGAAAAAGAAAGATATCTCTTAATAAAGATATCCCTTAATAAACCTCTTATTTCGACCTAAAATGAGAGTAAACATGCACATCAGTGAGGACAAAACAAACGAAAAAGAGTGTTTTGTTAGATTTCACCATGTCACAGTAGTACAGTTCACTGTACGCGCCAACCTCCTGCACCACGATGGGATCCAGAGCCTTCAGAGGGTGCGCCCAGGCAGGATGACAATCTATGCACATCTGAGCTGTACTTCTTTTATATTGATGGAAATTAAACTTTCATTCTTGCTGTGGATATGGGAGACTGAAATCCACTTTGGGAAAAAATCCAGGGTTTTATTTTTGGCTCTACTTTCAGAATTACTCAGCACAGAGCATTTTAACGCTGCAACGCCATTATATGAAAATCAGGAATAACATTTTTCTCCCCAGGACTCCACATTTACTCTATGAATGTTTCACTGAGAATATGACATGATATAGGCTGCAGTGCTTTTAAAAAAACACCCAATTTTCAGGACCGAATTCCACCTGTGAATGTGGCTGCAGGAAGTCAGCGCTGCTATGGTGGGTGGGAGCCAACAACTGCCTGAAACTCGTTAAAGCTCACTGCAAATTATCTCATTAAGTGCTTTCAGATTGGAAGCCGTCTCTCAGCACATGAGACACAACGCGGTGGCGAAGAACGGGTTTCTTCCAAATGGGGTTTTGTAATTCCCAGTGTAACCCCGTGCACCACTGACACTCATCGAGTTTAAGAAGATCTCAGACTACTTCAGGCCCATGGCAGGGGTGACCTCCTGGGACGTGGGGCACTGCCGATGCCTGAGTGAGCGCAAACCCTGCGGGAGCGCGGGGCTGCCCGGCTGCGGGTGAGAGCGCTCCGGGCAGCGAAGACAGGTACGGCACGGGGGGCAGGCGCTGAGGGCACTGACCCTCTTGTCCTGGGCTTGATCTACACCGCTGTGTGGAATTCAGAGCAGCATCTCCACAGGGACAAGTTGCCAAGTTTCCGTCACTTTGAATTATTAGGAAGAAATTCTCTCCTGTGGGGGCGGTGATCCCCTGGGGCAGATTGCCCCGAGAAGCTGTGGCTGCCCCATCCCTGGAGGTGGTCAAGGCCAGGTTGGACGGGGCTTGGAGCAACCTGGGCTGGGGGGAGGTGGCCCTGCCCAGGGCAGGGGGGTGGAACGAGATGATCTTCAAGGTCCCTTCCAACCCAAACCACCCTGTGATTACTGTAAAGGCAGTTCACAGTGAACTGACTCCAGGGGCGGATCTTGTTGAAGTCAGATAACTATTATATATCCACAAGAGCCATGAGAGAGGAGACCTGGCTGCCAGATGGGAACCCCAGTCTGGGAAGAGCACTTGGCCAAATTTGGCAGGGCCTGGACTTCTCCTGGGCAGGACAGGCAGCTGCACGGCCCCTGTGGCACCACTGCCTGGGGCTGTGCCAGTCGTGATGCTGCGGTGCCTGGTGCTGCCCGGGCGTTGCACCCACCATCGCCATGGGATGCAGCCAGGGGATGCTCTGGGTGGGCGAGGGCGTCCGCTGCCTCTCCCTGGGCACTGCCGGGCAGACACGGTCTTGTGAAGTTATTACTGAGCCTCAGGACAACATAAACCAGAGCGAGCGTTAACACATTCCAGCACAAATGATGAAAGAGAGGATCGGAGCCACGATCAGAAAGGGCGCCGGATGCCGGAGGTGTCCACCACACCTACTCCATCTGCGGTTCAAGCCCTCGCAGAGCCTCGCGAAACGCTCCCATCAGCTTGTGCATTGTAAGTTTAAGTCGTTACCTGGTTTGGCAGAAGCACCTAGGCTAAGTATGCTTTGGGTTCTTTTTCTCTTTTTTTTTTTTCCCCTCCTTTTATTTGGTTACTAAGCAAAAGCAAGTCTCTTACACGAGGAAGAGCTTTTGCCATGTTTATAGCAAGTACAGGGACTCCAAGCTCAAATTGCTCTAATAATTTATTCTGGTCTTGAAATCCCCAGGGTTATTTCACAGAAAATGTATTTTAAGATGTTTGGCTCAAAAATGACAAGATAACAGACGACACATATTCATTTTCTCCCCCAAGATGATGATGAGATGTAACAAAATAAAGCAGGAGTCTCAGCAGATCTTCCCTCCCCCAAATGGAGACGACTTGTGCTTTTATCTCACTGATACCACCAGAATTGTGCTGCCATTTATCTTGAGGGTGTATTTAAGAAAGGGATTGTTTGCAGCTGGAGCTACAAGGCATGAAACAAACTGATAATGGAACTTTCTTTTGAAGCTTATTCTTTTTCGGTGGCATTTTTCTTTTTTTCCTTTATGAGCTTCATGACAGCCAAGCAGTAATTTCCTTTCTGTGTTTTAGCACAAACAACAGATTAGAGTCACATTGTTTGCTGTGAGGTTTTGCTTGCTGCTTGCATGAGTACTTGTTGGCGTTTGCTGTATTCCAAATAAATAATGTGGCCATTCATAAAGATAAAAACCAGAAACATCATCTTGGCATACACGAACGCACCGCTAGCACGTATCTCAAATACGGTATAGAACCACAGAGACAGAGGTGAATAATGTAATTTGAAACGTGAATCACAAAACACACAGGCCAGGAATTTGTCTTCTATAAAAGATGTAACACAGCCTTTGGCACCGTGAACATGATAATCTACGGCAGGCTCATGCTCAAGAAAAACGTAATTTAAATTAATAACATAAATCACAAATAGTAAATTATTTACTTTTACAGTAAAAAGAATACAGAATATAACCTCATAGAAAAAATGTCTTTAATTTTTGCCCTTCTTCACACTATGATTATTAATTATTTTTTCCATATTCCTAGTAACATTTTCACTGATAGGAACCACGAGGAAATGTGTGGTATGGCCGTTCCTCCCCTATTTCTCTTACATAGCTCTTAACGGTAAAACTTTCTATTCTTTCTCTCCTCCTCTGTCATTTAAAAACCCACCTTTACGCGTGTCTCTTCTATTTTCTCCGATGGCTCCAAAGCGAATGAATCTTACACCATTTTTGGTTTCCGTAGCTTGCTCGGCATGCTTTGTTAGGCTTTGCCTCCTCATCGGGAACAGATGTTGCTCTTATAAAACATCTTCTTTAATTTGCTGGAGGTTTTCCTGGACCGCAGCCAGCGCCCCAGCGCCGTTCCCGGCCCGTCGCCCACACGGCCGTCCCAGCCCTGCCGCCACGGCAGAACCTGTGGCCCCGGACAAAGGGAGCTCAAATGCCATTAACCTGACTGCCAAAGAGAAAGACTGTTGGCTTGAAACCCCCACATTTTGAACGAAATCCTGAAAATATCGCATTTAGCATAAAGTCAGAAGGATGACACATCGTTTCACAGGGTTTTAGGAGAAGACTGCCAATACACAAGCTCTGCGAAGTCAATAAAATAAGCCCGTGACCGTTCGAGTGGTTAACGCTACTTATGGCTCGTTAGACGGCTCTGGCTTTGGCAGCACAGAGGAGCGGAGGCGGAGGGGAACCAGAGAGTG
Source organism: Charadrius vociferus (assembly GCF_000708025.1). Taxonomy (NCBI): domain Eukaryota; kingdom Metazoa; phylum Chordata; class Aves; order Charadriiformes; family Charadriidae; genus Charadrius; species Charadrius vociferus. The sequence continues at coordinate 2,650,576 of NW_009647846.1, forward strand.
CAAACGAGCAGAGCACACGCGGATTAATGTCAGCAGAGGAGAAAGGGCAGGGACGGGCAGCCCGGGGTGGAAAAGCTGGGGAGAAGGTGGAGAGGGCTCCTTGCATCAACAGCACGAACTGAAGTTGTGGCTCCCACACTTAGACCTCCGTTGAGTGAAAGTTATGGCAGGCCAGTGCTAACCTATAAGCACAGTCATAGAAGCGACACCATTAAGAGTGCATAGATCTTAGAAAAACTCTTCCTGCCAGTTGTTTATTTTGGTAAGAAAACTCAGCTTTTAGAGGCTCAGAGCCCCTCCCCCGTGCGTTGGTGCTCAGGGGCTGTTAGCGCTCGCAAGCAATACTTCCAATGCTATATCAAGTCATTCAAGTGACAGGAAATTTGAGCAGTTGATTTGGGAAATGGATATTTCATTAGAGGCACAACTCATGATAAATGAAAGTTTTCCTACCGCCGTCACTGGGAATAAAGTCAATAAAATAAGCCCGTGACCGTTCGAGTGGTTAACGCTACTTATGGCTCGTTAGACGGCTCTGGCTTTGGCAGCACAGAGGAGCGGAGGCGGAGGGGAACCAGAGAGTGCAAACGAGCAGAGCACACGCGGATTAATGTCAGCAGAGGAGAAAGGGCAGGGACGGGCAGCCCGGGGGTGGAAAAGCTGGGGAGAAGGTGGAGAGGGCTCCTTGCATCAACAGCACGAACTGAAGTTGTGGCTCCCCCACTTAGACCTCCGTTGAGTGAAAGTTATGGCAGGCCAGTGCTAACCTATAAGCACAGTCATAGAAGCGACACCATTAAGAGTGCATAGATCTTAGAAAAACTCTTCCTGCCAGTTGTTTATTTTGGTAAGAAAACTCAGCTTTTAGAGGCTCAGAGCCCCTCCCCCGTGCGTTGGTGCTCAGGGGCTGTTAGCGCTCGCAAGCAATACTTCCAATGCTATATCAAGTCATTCAAGTGACAGGAAATTTGAGCAGTTGATTTGGGAAATGGATATTTCATTAGAGGCACAACTCATGATAAATGAAAGTTTTCCTACCGCCGTCACTGGGAATACCAATGAGCTCTAAATCAAACTGCTTGAGAAGGGGAGGAGAGCACTGCCCCTGCACCGCCGCGGAACGGCAACGTGGAAAAGGCTGGAGGCTACAACCAGACAGTTCTCTAATGTGCAACTTGTAGAGGTGTTCCCTCCTGGAGGCCTTCAGGCTGACTGCGGCTGCCCTCCGGCTCACCACGTGCACGAGGCAGAACTCCAAAGCTGCCACAGCACAACTTGATCATCAAAAGATCAAAAGGGCGTCATCGAACGCAGCGTGGCCAGCGGGGCGAGGGGGGATTGTGCCCCTCTGCTGCGCTCTGCTCTGGGGAGACCCCCCTGCAGTGCTGCCTCCAGCTCGGGGGGTCCCACCAGCAGAAGGAGACGGAGCTGTTGGAGCGGGGCCAGAGGAGGCCCCGGAGATGCTGGGAGGGCTGGAGCCCCTCTGCTGGGAGGACAGGCTGGGAGAGTTGGGGGGTTCAGCCTGGAAGAAGAGAAGGCGAAAAAGGGGAGACCTCAGAGCCCCTTCCAGTGCCTAAAGGGGCTCCAGGAGAGCTGGGGGGATGCTGGGAGGGCTGGAGCCCCTCTGCTGGGAGGACAGGCTGGGAGAGTTGGGGGGGTTCAGCCTGGAGAAGAGAAGGCCAAAAAGGGGAGAGCTCAGAGCCCCTTCCAGTGCCTAAAGGGGCTCCAGGAGAGCTGGGGAGGGACTCTGCATCAGGGAGGGGAGTGATGGGGTGAGGGGCACAAAGACAGCAGGAGTTACTGGGTGGGACTGGAACCATCTTACAAGCAGTGCAAAACCAACAGGATTTTGGAGATTACGACTGTCTGCTATGGCTGCCCAAAGAACTATTCAGTGATCAAAGCGCCCTTTCCAAAATCCTTCTGATCCTAAAGGACCAACAACGTACGCTTCCCCTGAACACCGCAAATTTCCCTTCTACAAAGAGACGTCTCTGACATTCAGTTTAATGGCTTTATCCATGGCAACGCACGCAGCAGGGCCAAGTGAGCCTTGAAAGACACCCGATGGGATGGGGCCAACAACCCCATCCCACAGTGCATTCATACCTTCAAAGCTCTGAATATGCAGTACCCTTTGAAGACAATTCTGGAGGAAACAATCATTCAAGTGCCTTTCCCGATGCTTCATGGTCAAAACAAAAACTCAAGTTGCGACTCAAGTTCGTAAGTTATTGCCCAGTGCCCGAGTAAAGATTAAGCTACAAACGTTGATACGCATTAGCACAAGTCTTAAGCGATCCGAAGCATCTCCGGAGTTACACTTGCTTTGTAAACACTTCAGAGAGATACGCTCCTCACCAAAACATCAGTGACAAATGCATCGCTGCAGTTCACAATGAAAACGACCCCATTAGTGGACCGATAAGGAGGGGGCGCAGCCCAAGGGACCACTCGGCCGCTGGCGCTGAGCCTCCACCAGCTCCCCCAGCAGCGCCCGCCCAGCTCCGCTTTGAAGGAAATCTCTCTTATCGAGGGGTACATTTTGGAAGATGTCCAACCCACACAACCGGGCAAAACAGCAGCTTTTTGGCACACCGGCTCTCCTGTGCTTCTCTGCCCCCCCCCTCCAGCTCTGCAGCGCCGCTGCCGGGTTTGGTCCAGCGGCCGCAGTTCGCTCAACACCAACGGCTTCGTTGCGGTGAGCAATTAAGATTAAGAAAATTGATTGATCTTCAGATTGAACTCTTAATATCATCTGAGATACAGATTACTGAGTTTTGATCAATAGCCATAATATAATTGAAAATGTGTTTCCACAGTTGAACACGCTGTGTTCCTAATACCCACGATACTTTGGTGGGTTTGATTGATATGGAATAAAAGTAAAGCAAATGAACCACCATCTGTATGTAGTTGTTTGATGTATGTGGTTTTATTAAGTTCCAAAACAACTCCCCAAAAATAGTGTTTAGGGCTTTTTTTTTTGCACACCAATACAAGATATTTATGTGGTGATTTGAAAAAATAAAGCAAAAAACTGTTTTTGAAGACCAGCATGAAAAATTATTTACAACTTCCACCAACTGCACATTTTAAAAATGAAGTACTAAAGATATCCTTTTGAAGTAGATAAAAAGAAATTAAAAATGAACATTTATCAATTTTCTCCACGTTAAAATAAATAAGTGAAGTGGACTTTTTGGAAAAATTGAAATAAAAATCAAGAGCTGGGATCAAAAACCTCCATTCAACACCTCTGAAGCCAAGAGGAACGTTTCTAGTCACGCCAGCGGGCTGCAGCAGATGCAGTCCTCATAGTCCACTGTCTAAACAACAGCGCGTTCGGGGAATTGGTGGCTTGTTTCTGCAGCTGCTATTAAATGAGAATTTGGACACCTTGGCCATCCCCCTCCTGGTGCATTTGGCCATTTTACAGGGGAAGGGAAAGAAAACTGTGATGGTTTAGTAATTCAGAGCCTTACCCAAACTCTCACGGCACCGGTGGGGGTCCTTCCAGCAGCCTCAGTGGTTCTGCAAAGGCCACCGGGGTTTGGGGAAGAGGGGGAGCTGCCCCGGGGCCGTGCCTCAGGCACCAGCGCTCCCAACCTGCTCCCTGCGGGTCTGGGGGCCGAGGCCAACCCGGCACATCCCTGCTCGGGACCCCGACCAGCGCCAGCCCTGACGGCACATTGTGTGGAATATAAAGACCTTTGCTGACCCTTCAGGCTCTGTGCCGCATCCTGCCCCTTGCTGCTCTCGGGGACACCCCCGCGAATGCGGTTTCTCAATATGTCACCGCGTTCGGTCCCAGGAACACCCCGGCCCGGCACAGCGAAGCGGCTGAGAACGGGACGCGGAGCACGAGCACCCGCTGGCCACAGCTGCTCCTCTGTGGAGCACGGGAAAAATTGCGCAGCATCTCTGTGCCCCCCAGGTTAAAGAAGCGAGAGAAAAAGTCTATATAATCCTTTGATTCCCCCAAAATGCCTGTCATTAGGGTTTATAAAATGAATGCTATTTCAGCTTTCACACCGAACATTCCCTTTAACAGGTCACGATTCTGCTTCCCTCTTTGCCGGGCTCAGGTGCGGGGGGTACGGAGCGAGTCCAGCTCCTGCTGTACGGCCCTGTGCAGACGGGGACGGCCACAGGGGAGGCTACAGACCACCTGGAAACCACACTGGGGTGAGAGTTAGAACTATCAAATATTTTCAACCCCCAGAGCCACAAAATAGGAAAAGAAAAATCCGAGCGTATTCCTGTTTCTCCGGAAAGGCGGCTGCATCGTCCGGGCAGCGGATGCAGCGTTTGCAATGCAGCCGTTGCCATGGCAACTTGGCAAGAACCTCTTAAAAATTCTCCAGCAAACAGTCACAAAAATCTAAACGTATATGAGAGAAGTCCCTAAGCACATCTAAATTAAGTAGTGGCCAAATGAGTTCCTCTTTTCTTCTGTGTCCTCCCGGGAAATGCTGCCTTACCAGCCTTTTCTTTGCCGTGACTGCTTATTTTTAATTTATACACTGTGTCTTTCCCTTCTCCCTTGATTTCCTACAGGAGAAGGCAACTACGAGCTACACCGATCAGCCCTCCTTACCTGTCCCCCGCAGCCGGGCACACAGCCACCTGGAAGCAGACTTAGGCACTCTTTTTCTTCAGGTCCACTAATTACCTGGAGAGCCAGCATCTCATTTTCAAGCATGGCAGATGCTTATGCCTATATTATTTTCAAAATACATTGGTTTCCCTAACGGTAGTCAACTCGGGAGACCTTTATTCAAATGCTGTTGCTACGTATGGACGAAGTGACCCCCTGTGCCACGGTGTTAAATCTCCCGGGCACTTACATCACGCTGAGATTGGGTTGCATACGCATCTCTCAGTCAACGGTAAATTCTGAAACGCGTGGCACCCATTAAGTTCTAGGATAATGAAAAGTTCATCTTGCCTGTAGGACTGATCATCAGAAGGGAAGGTAGCTTGTGTCATTATGCTGTGATGAGATATGGATTATTTTTTTCTTTTTAATATTTTACTATGATTTCCAATGTTTCGGTACAGCACAAACCAACACCACCCCTGAAAAGCACCGGCAATTTGCTGGCGCCGGGCCAAGCATCATGATAACTGTAAATGAAGTCCCCCGTCCCCACGCACAGAACCTATCGTATATGACAATTATGGTAAGACAGGGAATGGGAAGTTGGTTTCTGGTAAGAGACAGGGTGGGCGGCACGCAGCCGCACGCAGCTCACTCCCTGTGCTAACGCTGACCCCCGGCATCCTCTGCCAAGCACCCCCACCCCACTGGTGGGCAGCGTGTTTCTAACACACCACGTCCCCCCCGATGGTGTGGAGGGCGGCTCAGCCCCACGCAGGGGCTCCCGGGGGGCTCCGCAGACGCAGTGGGGGGGTTTGGGGAGCAGCAGAGGGTCCCCAGCCCCGCAGGACAGGCAGACGGCGCCCGGCCCCACGCTGCCGGGACAAACGATAACCAACGCTGTCCATGAACGA
>NW_009647846.1:2656478-2659166 GCF_000708025.1 Charadrius vociferus
CAGCCCCACATCCTCCTGCAGCCCCACATCCTCCCGCAGCCCCACGTCCTCCTGCAGCCCCGCGTCCTCCCGCAGCGGCTGATGCTCTGCATCCCGCTGCCTCCCCTTCACTTCGGCCTGACAAACCCGGCACCTGCCCAGAGTAGCGCTCTTCTGTGAAATACAGAGAGAAAACATCGTGTGGATGACAGTATTTTTCACCCAAGGGTCGCCCTGGGTTGTATTTCCCAGCACGATCCATAAGTCTGTCTCTTTGACCAAAACAGATCCTCTACACAGAGCTTATCTTTTTTGATACAAAAATATTTTATAGCTACAGATTATAGACAAACAAATGACCACAAAGTGGAAAATTATTATCGGGGGATAAAAAATAATCTGATTAATTGCTTTCTGATCACTGTACACAAAGATCATGATATAAGAATTACATTTTATTGAGCTTACTCTTTCTATAGTCCCACAGAAAAGTTGAGTTTATCTTTTAATTGATCTAAAGTGCATTTACATATAAATCTAGAAATTTGAGTTTGGGAAAATCGCTTTAAATGAGCACCAGAGAAGACACACTCTGCAGCAAGTTGTGAAACTGGAAATTCTTAAGAAGAGTTTCAAGGTACACTTAAAGAAAAAGGGACCACAGCACCTATACTGACCGCACCGGCCCGTTCCGCGCGGGCTGTCAGCAGCCCTCTCCTCTGCTCTGCCCGTGCTGCCTGCCCGCGGCTCGGCACTGGGGCATGCTGCCATTCATCCTCTAATTAATCAGGCTTCTGTTTTAATTTCTGCTATTGCTTTACAGTTCTAGGAGGAATCAAATTATTAGTTAAGAAATATTTACCGGTGAAAGACAGCGCAGCTTTGTGCTGCCTCCTCGCTGTGCCCGTCCTGTACGGATTGCTGCTGAAATGAAATAAAATAAAGCGAAAAGGGGATATGAAACAGCTGCTGAGGCTTATAAAGATATTTCATGGCAAGATACAATACACTTTTATGGCCCAAAGTACAATAAAATTATGATTCATTACTGGTTAGTTAAGTCTGAGGAGGACATAGAGGTAATTTTAAAACGGTGCAAGTTACACATCGAATGTAATTGGGTTAGGGGAAGACAGCTGAGATGAAGCAGGAATAAACCGACACGAGCTCCACAATCAGAGGCAAAACCCACCGTGTCAGCAGAGCTGAGGCTGTTAAAGCAGCTCCTCCTGTCCCCCCTACACCCCATCTCCGTCGGGGTGGCAAGGGGGGGGGTGCCCCCGGGGCAGCGGCAGAGAGGGGACCCCCGGGCCCGGGGCCACCAGGACGGACATATGGTGGCACAAATTCACGTCACACTGCGCATTACAGGAGCAGATGGTCTTAGTGATTTTGCCCAAGAAATGACTAAAAACTGTAAAACCCTCAGGTTTTGCCCCACCACTTTGGGTTGGGAGGGGCTGTGGGACAGCAGGGCATCCATCCCTCCCTCCATCCCACCATCCCTCTATCCCTCCACCCCTGCATCCCTCCACCCCTGCATCCCTCCACCCCGCCATCCCTCCACCCCCCATCCCTCCCCGGGGAGCGGAGCACCCTCCGTGTCTCCCCCTGGGCTGCAGCAGCACTGCTGGGGCAGCGACTCCAGCAGCGACTCTGAAAAACACATTTAAAGACAGGGGAGGGGGTGGAGGAGGGCTCTTTTTTCACTTCAAGAGCTGCCTTTGAAGCAATCAAACGCACTTTATAACCGCGAGGGTTCTGTGTTCCCGAGGATTAGCCCCGACCCCGGCGCTCGCTCCTTCGTTTAGCATTAACTATCAAAAGGCTCCACAGCTGAACTGTGCACTGCAAAGCTTTTGGGCCCACTATTTTATTTAGCGGAGGTCATTTGTTTCATTATTTTCATTTCAAAGATGCTCAATGAACCAACACCCTTGCACGCTTTCATTTAATGCATTTAAATATTTAGAACAACATTAAAATACTCGAACTGCTTTGCAAGAGCTTGTTTGAAACCCACGGGCTCCGGCTGCAATTCCCCGCAGGTTTCTCTTGCCCCGCATCCCTGTCACCGTGCCCGTGGCTGGTAGCCAGCTCTGGGTGCCCATCGCTGAGCGCTGCATCGCAGGGGCCGGGCAGGCGGCCGTGGGGTGGCCACAGCCCCCCGTGTGCTCTCCAGAAGCACACGTGTCCAGTTCGGGGCTCCCCAGTTCAAGAAGGACAGGGCACTGTGGAGAGGGTCCAGCAAAGGGCTATGGAGATGCTGAGGGGACTGGAACATCTTTCTGGTGAGGAGAGGCTGAGGGACGTGGGGCTTTTTGGTCTGGAGAAGAGAAGACTGAGGGGGATCTTATCAACGCTTATGAGTCCTTCAAGGTAGGGTGCCGGGGGGATGGGGACAGTCTGTTTCCAGTGGTGCCCAGTGACAGGACAAGAGGGAACGGGCACAAACATGACCATGGGCAGTTCCATCTCCACCTGAGGAGGGCCTTCTCTGCTGTGAGGGTGGCAGAGCAGTGGCAGAGGCTGCCCAGAGAGGTGGGGGAGTCTCCCCCTCTGGAGCCATCCCAAACCCGCCTGGACGCCGTCCTGTGCCACTGCTGGAGGTGCCCCTGCTCTGGCGGGGGGTGGGATGGGGGAGCTCCAGAGGGTCCTTCCAGCCCTCACCAGTCTGGGATGCTGTGAATCGTTTCGGTTCAGGAGTGA
>NW_009647846.1:2659243-2667752 GCF_000708025.1 Charadrius vociferus
CGAGCCGTTTCCCTGGGGAAGCCCACTCGCTCCACCAGCGATGCCGGGTGCCCCTGGGGACAGGCGATGGACACCCCCCCAAGACCAGCTCAGGGCCATCCATCCCCTGCTTTACACTCTGGGGGCACATTAGGGCTTTTTCATTCAAAACCACTTCTCACCTATGTGCTGAGTGAAGTTATCTAAATGACTGGATAACGCTACAAAAATGTTTTATTCATAACTCGTTTAATGCCTGGCACTTGCTTTTCTTTTGGTACTTATTTAATACACATTTAATTTAACTTATTTGAAAATGCTAACATATTTTCTAATTACCTGAAGTACTTAAACGGTTTCCATGCTGCTAATAATTATATTTTTTTTTTAGCTATCGAGGGCTGAGGTGCCGACAAAGTAACCTGCCAACAGGGGCTGGGCATCCCTCCCGCCTCCGTGGTGAGCGAGGACCTCCACGCTAGCCACCCCTGGATGGTCCCCGGGGCACAGGGTCCCGTCCCCACACCCCGTCCCACGCGGGAACGGGGGCGGCTCTGCCCCCGCACGGCAGCGCAGACATCCAAGCCACCGGTGCCACCAGCCACGGGAGGGACAGCGCAGGACCAGGCACCTCCACCAGCATCTTCACGTGCTCCTCTATTTATTAGTCATTACTTTGCATTTTATGGAAGGACGGCTAAATTTATTCACTACTGCTGCTTTTTTTAATAACTCCACAATTCCTGTGGCAGTTTCATTACTTCCAGCATTGGCTGGCACCACTTTTGCTGGGGTTTAAGAATTTAATGTGATATTAAAATGCTGAAGGTTTTTCTCAGCGCTGACGACAAAAGAACCAGACACAGTATGTCAGGGCGCCTGTACGGACCCCAACCTTCTACCGGCCGGGGGCTGTGAGGGCGGCTGACGCTGGGAAAAAGCCACGCACAAAGCACCAGCGAGCGGGCTGTTACACAGCGGGCAGAGGGACAGGGGACGCACGCACCTGCAGAGCCCACCTTGCCGCAGGAGTGCCCAGCGGGGCGCTGGGGATGCTGCTCCTCCGTATCCTGCCCCATCCCAGAGAGGACACGCGCGGCGATCCAACGCCGTCCGGTGACACACGGGTGACTGCAGCCCTGAGACGGGGAAGACCCAATATAAACCAACAAGCCAGCACACTGCTTGGTTTATTCTTAACTGGATTAAAAAAAACAAAACAAACAAAAAAACAACAAAAAAAGGAAAAGGCCGGGGGGCGCAGAGAAAGGAAGGGCTGCACTAGCGTCTCGCCGGGAGCTGAACTGTCCCCCTCCTCGGCAATTCTCCATTAGGGTCCTCTGCACACCCAAGCCCAGAGTTACGCACCGGTGAAGATGCCCTTGGTGTTAGCTGCTGTGGACAGGGCCGGCAGTGTATCGCTCCCATTTTATTTTGGCGTAATTTTATTGAGGAGAATTGCATGAGATAAAAATGAAGTCATCCAGTGATAAATCTGGGCTGCCTCTTCTTTTCCTCGTACATCTCTTAAGTGTATGTCCACATCTGCTAATGCATTTATTTTCTGTTCTTGCTTCAAAGTACTCTTATTGTTGGACTGTGGGAAAGAGGTATTTGCAGTAGATACATTTTACAAAAAAATAAAATATAATAAATTATTCCTGGAGCAAAGATACGCGCTAAGAAAATAATCACCTGTTATCAAAACAGACAGAATTCCGTGGAAAAATATATTCAGGGTGTTGGGAAATCTGACTCATATTCTCAAATATTATCCTCTCTTCGTAAATCACTGTCAAAATAGCTGTAACACTATTGGTATGGCAATCTTTAGCAGAAAGATTGTTTTTAGGTTTTTTCCCTCAGCGAGCGAGTAACCGCTCAGGCTGTGGGAGACGCGCTGTGTGCTCGGCGGTGCGGATGCGGGCGGGAGGATGCTGAGCGTTCCCCTGCGGCCCATGCCCGCGGCAGAGCCCACCCCGGTGCCTGGCCCTCGGCCGGTGCCACCGCTCGCCAAAAGGACAGGACTCATTTCAGGTGACGAAAACACGGACAAGGAAGGAAAAGCAGCTTTGAGTCCCGGTAAGAAGAGACGCACGTTTATGCAAAATTACCATTTCCTGAAACCCAAGGAAGGAGGAGGTCAAGGAGTTAATAAAAGTTGTCTAAATAAAAAGAGGGAACACAGCTCTCTCGCCTCTGCCCTGCCCCCGCCAGGGCACGCACAGCCCGGACAGTTTTGCTTAAAGGTACGGACAATCCAAGAGAACGATTTTCTTCACACCGATTTGCCACATTCCAAAGCAGCGATTACGTTACACAGGTCCCCCCACCCCAGCAATTCCTTCCATTCAGGCTGGAGCAGAAGCACAGAGACAGCTCCATCTACGTACCCTAGGGGAAAAAAAAAAAAAGTGACACATGAAAAAATTTCAAGGGCAGATCATCTAATTTTCTAATGAATCTGGTTTGAAATACTGAGATTTCACCTCCATGTACACATCTCCATAGACAAAATCCCCTTGCGGTTCTGTTTGAATCCAGCCAACTCCACTGGGATGGTCCTGAAAAATCATACCGATAACCATGATAATTTTCATTGGGGGAGTGAATTCTACGTCTTCTTGCAAAGGTTAAAATAAGAGTAAGTTAGGTTGGCGACCACTTAGCTGAAACACGTTTGCATGCTAAAAGATAAAACCAGCCTGTTTCAGCTTCTGCTTCCCAGACAATAGCGTTCCCCCGCTCCCGTTTTAGTGTGCTGCTCTGGTTCTGTTTGTTTTCCCATAAAAGTTATTGCCTGAGAAAACACAGATGACAATATTGAAATAGAGAGAAAAGTCTCACAAGAAAAACGGGAGGTTTCATCACTGCCGAAGAGAGCCGGCTGAGTCGCTCAGACGGCTTATGCGGTAACAAAAGGGGAAATTTGTTATTTTCCCATAAAATCTGGAAAGCGTACTTTGGCAAATGAAATGAAAATTGAAGCTACTTACTGTCAGGTGTTTATGGAAAGGGAGGAGAGGACGGGAAAGCACGTTCAGGGTGAGCTTGGCACAGAATTGCCCGTGTCCCACAGCATCCCCTCGTCCCTCACCTTGGTGGCCTGGGGACACGGTGTTTATCTGGTGTTTGGAGCAGCTCCTCCCTGCGGGCTGCATCGCACGAACGAGTCGCCTACAAACGGGACTGGATCAGTTCACCTTGGGCTTTTCCCAAAACTCCCATTCCTGAAAACATAAGGAACAACCAAAGGGAAAAATCCCAACCAACCACCCCCGCAGCGAAACACAAGCCCAGACCAAGCCCATGGGGCTGGAATCCCAGGCTGCACTCTGCCCCCAGATTGACCCGCGTCCCAGAGTCCCTTCTCTTCCATTGCTCATCTCCTCTTCACATCCCCAGCTGTGCTCCAGAAGCAAATCTCTGTCGCTCCTGGTAACCCACGCACTACAACGCAGTTCAGTATAATTCCAGGTTTTGCAGAAAAACAATAACCCATTATTGCTGAAATTTTCTATTCTCATTATTATTGTTACACAAATTACAGAAGAATCATTATTTTAGTACGGCTCATTTTGGAGGCTGTTCATGGGTTAATTTGTAACTGGGATTTTGGGGACATCCTGAATGATGCCCATACGCAATGTAGTAGATGTATTAGATGCAGCACGTGCAGCCAAACAGCCATCCTCTGTTGTGTGCCCTGTGGCAGGGAGAAATGCTGACGCAGCAACTTAATTGCATGACCTCAAAAGTAAATTATAATGTGGAAATTAATGCTCTCACGTTGTCTCCACCTTTCACTTCCAATTGAATATGAAGAAACGCAAAGAATAACACTCATTCCACCAGAAGTTATCAGGTAAGCCAACAGGTACAGACCCACAATCATTCAAAAGTTTAGTAAAAAAAGAGCAAGTTAACCTGGTCTAAACATTAGACTCTGCTTTAGGACTCTTTGCTTCTCATTAAGACTATAACATGGGACGGTGCACCCCATGGTAGGTACAAACACAACAGGGAACCTGAGGGACAAGCTGTCTCCTTTTTGTGTGTTCACATATCAGCATTGGGATGAAAGATTTTATACCGAGAAGTCAATTCCATTCTTACCACAGCCAGGCACAAACACAGCCTATCAAAGCCAGTGAGCATCTCTAGGAATAAGGGAGATGCAGATGCCACGACTCACGCAACTGTTATAAAATCACCCAGTATTTGGGTCACCAATCAATGGGTCAAGCCTGACCCACTACTTGGTCTTTTGCCTGAAACACCAAAAGATCGTAAAATAATGATGACCTTTACTTACAAATTGACAGAAATGGAAGGAAAAAAAAACCAAAACCAAAAGAGAAAAAAAAGTGCAACTCAGGCACGCATTCTCTGGCAGGAGGGGGATTCATAAATGCAGTCCAGTTACATACAGTCAATTCTCAAACCCAAAGACATTCCTCACATGTAACTGCGGGGCAGCAATCAATACCGCAACGCTGGACAAATGGCCCACTTGAAAACGAAGACCTCCTTGATTTTGAGAGTTTGATGGAAAGCTAAAGGGACGGAGCACCGCAGAAGTGCAGTGTTAATGTGTGCACTCCTTAAAATGAAAAGAACGGGCATTTTAATACTTTTTTCCTTGCAAAATGTCCAGAGCTGGCCTAGATCGCGATGGGAACCCCCCCCAGGTTAGTTCTGGGAGAGCAGGGAAGCTGCTCGGGGTCCTTTAATGCCTCTTTGCCTGTAGACCTCCCCAGCGGAAGCGAAGGTGGCACCACCGATGGGCGATAGCCACGGAGAGAGGACAGGGATGTGATCCTGGGGCGCCGGGAAGGACGCCCACCACCCTCCAAGGGAAAGGGAGACAAGGGGCTAAATATCTCCTTACCTGCGCAGCATGCTTTCATGATTCTTCTACAGACAAAGTTCGTTAGACTCTATAATTACTCCGTGCCACGAGGCGTGTGCTGCTTTGCACCCTTTCTTCCAGCCAGGACGGTGCTCCCTGTGCCATGCAAAGGGCCCCTGTCTTCTGCCCAGCACCACCACCAGCAGGATCAGCTCCATTAAAACCAGTGAGATTGTAACGGGGCAAAATCGGGTCTATAAAACTAGTAAGGGTAGTTAGGTTTTTCAGTTTTTAATTGGAAGAAAAGTTCCCCAACTATGCCCGAGCAACAGTTAAAGGTCTGTTTCGTGTTCACATCTTCTGCCTGGAATGAAGGGAGGTGGGTGAGGTGGTGCTGCGGACCAGCGCCATGGACCACCCCCATGGACCAGCGCCCCGCTGCCCCTCCAGGTCCTCCCGGGAGCTTTCCCCGCTGACTAGACACTGCATCCCCCCAAAACTCAGTGTGCGAGAAGGTTTGGTTTGCTGCACGTTTGTTTTTCCATACAAAGAGTTATCAGTAAAAATCCATGGAAAGAACAGCCGTTTCGTTCTCAGCACAGCGAGATCTTTTAGCAAGCGCAACACAACCTTTACTTACTACGCACTCTGCATATTATTGTAAACACCTCATTTTGGCATGCATTAAGCATAGAAAGATTAGCTCCTGAGGATAGACCTAAAAGAGAAGGTAGAATTAATTAAAATGTATTAAAACAACACCGGCTAAAAGATCTTCAAAGCAACGCAGTAATTTTAAAATTGCAGAAGACCAGAATTGCTTTGGGAATAAAAACCTAAATGAGAAATAAAAGTATAGAACGTGCCCCAAGTATCACTTTTTTTCTACATTTGCAAATGTTACGCATAAAAGGGGGAGGAGACGCCCCGGGTCCCACTCTGGGAGCCCTGAGCGCAGAGCGGCTCCGGAGCAGACGGAGCATCCCCAGGTCCAGGCCAGGGCCACCCGGGGAGCCACGGGCTGCCGGCACAGCGGGCTGGGACACGGGCACGGGCATGAGCTTGGCCGTCGTTTTATAGCTGTGCAGACATCGGGAGGAGAAGGAGGAGATATTCATGTGGATGGAAACACTGCAGTACCGAAACGTGTACTTAAAAACAAAATAATCAGCCCTAACAAGGTCATACAGGGTTTGAGAGATTTTTGTTATCTACAAGTCAGGGGTAATTAACCTTCAACTGGATGTAACAAATGTAAGCATAAAGTGATATGCACAAATATATAAAATATATATATTTAAAAAAAAAGATGACTTCGCAATTATATTGCACTTTCCACCCCGTGGCTTTTGGGTTTCCCTAGAATCAGAGGAGGAAGTGAACGCAATTTAAATTAACTTTCATTCAGGCCTTTCGTTAAAGACTTGATTAACATTTGAAGCACACACCGGCAAAACAGAAATAAGGTGTTAAAACGGGAGAAGAGTGCAAAAGCAAAATAAATCCACTTTGCGTAACCTGCCGCACTTCATCTCTCCGCAATCAAATGCAACACCAGTTCACGAGCAGGCGGCCAGACCAGAATTAGCATAAAAGAAAAATCATTTCTTCTGTTTGTGTAATTTGTAGGCGTTTGTCAGCAGCGGAGTGCCGGAGGGCGGACCGGGCCCCTGCTGGGGCAATGCCCGCTCTGTGTCAGGGGCTGTAAAACGGGGGGGACCTTCCCACGGGGGGATGTCGGTGCCGTGTGAGGGACCGGGGGCCGCAGCACAGCGCTCGCCGGCGGTAAGGGGGGAGCGGCCGCCGTGCCCGCGCGCCTTCACGGGATAACCGGCGCTGCACGGAACAAAGGGTGTTGCAGAAGCTGTAGGCGGCTTTGGGCACACTCAACCGGGACGGCAACGCCGTGCAGCGTGCTCTGGTGCTGGCACAGGCAACGCAGTGCACAGAAAAGGGACAGGGTTTGATAAAGATGCAGCAGAGGGAAGACAAACACATCAGGAAGAAAGACAGAACAATGATGAGCTGAATATATTGAGTATTAATATTGCTATCAATTATAGATTTCTGTGAGGGGGAGCACATCGGTTCTGTTTGTAACTCATGATAAGAAGACTATCTAAATATTTACTTTTATTTAATTTGAATTTTATTGCTATATTACTTATGTTTTCTGCTGGTTTCACAGAATCAGAGAATCACAGACTGGTCAGGGTTGGAAGGGCCCTCTGGAGATCATCTAGTCCAACCCCCGCCAGAGCAGGGGCACCTCCAGCAGTGGCACAGGACGGCGTCCAGGCGGGTTTGGGATGGCTCCAGAGGGGGAGACTCCCCCACCTCTCTGGGCAGCCTCTGCCACTGCTCCACTACCCTCAAAGTAAAGAAGTTCCTCCTCATGTTAAGATGGAACTTCCTATGTCCAAGGTTGTGCCCATTACCCCTCGTCCTGTCACTGGGCACCACTGAAAAAAGACTGCTCCCATCCCCCCGGCACCTCCCTTGAAGGATTTGTAAGGTTTACATCCATCAATTTAATTTCATGGCATTGCAAATGAATTACAACTGCCTTAATGAAGCAAAGCGCACTGAACAGTAGCTGTGCCAAACGCCAGCAGGTTTGCCCACTGGGTCCCGCGGAGCCTGACCCCCCTCGTCCACGTTTTCGGCTGTCCTCGGAGCGGGCGGCTGCCCGAGCTGCTCACCGAGGGCAGAGCGGTGCGCACCGGGGTCGCCACGGCCGGAGGAGAGCAGGCGGACGGCAAACGCAGCGATAACTGCTGTTTTCACTAACCTCCGCCTTGCAGAGGTGCTTTACGGGACAAAGCCACTCTCAAAACTCCACAGCGCTTTAGGAAAACAGAAAATAAGAAGAAAAAAAAAAAGAGAAAAAAAGAGGCAGAGCAGGCCTAACCAGGGAACACCGAAGCAGACAGGGCTTCACCAGCCAGCTGGACCTCGGCCAGAACACCCCAATTAACATCTTTAACGCGGTGTGAAAAGTGCCTTGTGGTTTTTAATTATAAGATGCAGGTGAGACCTTGTTTTCACACTGTCCCCCCAGAGGAGGGCACCTCCGGCAGCGGCGGACAGTCCTGCTTACTGTTGGGTAAAAGGGAACACAATCAGTTTAATTGAATTATAGAATTATCCGTGACTTACTCATCGCTGTCTCCAGCGGTCTGAATGTGGCTCTTCCTCTGATACCAGGCAACGTAGCAGGCAGTCTGCACCATGCTAATTAAAACGAATAGAGAAGGACATTTTATAACTCACAGTACCAAGGAAACATTTTCATCTTGACCCACCCTGTGCCACATCTGTCCCCATCCCTGGGTCTCAAGGGTCATCCTCTTACAATCATAGGAAGGCAGCAGAAGGCAAACGCCTCGAGAAACGAAACCGCAGAGGTGTTGATGTGTTCCTGACGTTACTGCTGCGATACGCAGGTGGTTTCCCCTCTTGCTTCCCGTATGTATTTTTTATAATCATAGAATCACAGGATGGTTTGGGTTGGGGACCTTGAAGATCATTGAGTTCCACCCCCTGCCCTGGGCAGGGCCACCTCCCCCCAGCCCAGGTTGCTCCAAGCCCCGTCCAACCTGGCCTTGAACACCTCCAGGGATGGGGCAGCCACAGCTTCTCGGGGCAACCTGCCCCAGGGGATCACCACCCGCACAG
>NW_009647846.1:2667785-2680152 GCF_000708025.1 Charadrius vociferus
CCCAACCCCCCCCAGCCTGCCCTCCCAGCAGAGGGGCTCCAGCCCTCCCAGCATCTCCGGGGCCTCCTCTGGCCCTGCTCCAACAGCTCCGTGTCTTTCCTATGGTGGGGACTCCAGAGCTGGAGGCAGTTCTCCAGGTGGGGTCGCCCCAGAGCAGAGCAGAGGGGCAGAACCCCCTCCCTTGACCTGCTGGCCACGCTTCTTCTGATGCAGCCAATAAATATTGATAATCATCAATATTTACAAAGTCACAGAACGCTAGAGAGTTGTTGGATTTTGCTCACAAGCTCTCACAACGCCGCAGCCATGTCCAGCAACGCATCTGCGGAGTGTCCCCCACACCCCTGGGCAATGCCAGCGCTAACACCGTCGCTGCCGGCACAGCCGTCTGCTCCAGGTCTCTCTCTTCCACAGGAGACGGTTATCGGCGTTATTAGAACTTCCACCACCACCACGCAGCCACGCTGTGTCAGGCATTGCTGTGGCACACGGCCGGCTGCAGCGGCAGTGCTGGAGGGGTGAGAGCATCACTCCTGAGCAGGATGGAGAGCAGCGGTATAAAGGCATGAACCCCAGGAAACAACCCGTCACGTTACCAAAACTAATATTTACTGGCATAAACTGTGAACACCACTGATGGAAAAACTGTTTACTCTTTGCAGAGAGTTGGACTCCCTCATAAAAAGGCAATAGCAGTTGCTTTTGTTCATACTGCACCAGGGGGAGAGGGGGAGAGAGAAAATACAGAAAGAGTGGGACCAATAACACTGAAACAGATGCTGAACCATGGAGGAGTTTTGGATATTTACTGTGCCTTCGCCTCTCCCACTCATGATGTTTTCCTGCCTATTGCTTGGCTTTGCTGGGCTTCTTACAAAGATACAAATAATCCTGTTGAATTTTCTGTTCTACTCCATTTACTATTTTTACTCTGAGCATTTCTTGTGTGCATGTGGGAGAAAAAACCAAACCAGTTTATTTTCTAGCAACTTTGTAGAAGTAAGAGATCTGTGGTGCATAGATCTTTTTTCCCCCCTCCCTCTGCCATTCACAGTCTGCGAAGCCACACTGAGCACTGGCTCTTTGCCCCGGTGTCGATGTAAGCTCCGTGACCCACCGGGCAAGTTCACACGATGACCCCGAGGCAAAGATCCAGCGTCTTCCTCCGCCTCCAGCGCGTGCAGAGGGGAACGTGCCACGGAAACCTCTTGGTTATAGACTTCTGCGAGGAAACCCATTCGTTGCTTTCGACATGAGTAAGGAGCAAGGGAAAGGCGTCATTAATTATATACGGAATTGAGAAACTTAATTAAAGTTTTAAATCATCTCAGCCCCTTTGTCCAAGAGGAAAAACAAACAAACAAACAAACAAAACCTTTATCTGGAAATCGGTTAAATGCCTACACAGAGCCACCAGAGAGAGGGAACATGAAAAACAGACCAACGCAACGATGCCTCGCACCGTGACCCGAAACACGACCAACAGCAGGGCCGGGGCAGGGGTCCCCGCACGTGCCCGGCTGGACGGGGCGGCTGTCAGCCCCACGGCTGCACCACGGGCTCCTGACGGTGAAGGGCTTCATCCTCCTCTGCAACTTGAAGCTCTTACAAATTCTGAACCACCACCACCAGGCGAAGGGTATGCATAATGATCAAACCTACTTAAACAGATTTTCACTGTCAATATTCTTATTTTAAAGGGTACAGCTGAAAAGTACAAATTACCTTAAACTCAGATTTTTTTTCCACGGGAATTTTTTTGGAAGAAGAAGAAGGGAAAATATTGGGAATTATTTTCTAGTCCATCTGGTTGTGGTCTTACCTCCAGAGATGAATAACAGTGGAGATAAACATCTGTAACTATAATGGCCTCACCTCTTCCCAAGCCCCACTCGGAAAAGGCAAGTGGAACAATCCATGCCTAATTACACGACGTATTTCCTAAATAATTAGCCCCATTTTTAATGGCTGATTTTCCTATGCATAGAAACAGCTGGATGCTTGCCTATAGCAGGCATCACGAGTAACTGTGCCTCCGCACTTACTGGTCCGAGACCAGTGACCACGGGGAGAGCCCAGCGACGTGCCGTGAGTGAGGGAAGGGCCGGAGCCGCTGCCCACCCCTGTGCGCTTCCACACTGGAATGTGGAGTGGGAGCACCACGGCCACCCACGCCACCTTCTGGGATTTGCTCTGCAGCCATCCAGCTGTGTTTCACCGGATTTATATTGTCCTCTGGATGAGCACGGCAGAGCTGGAATGATGCAGCTCCCAAAATGACATCTGCTGCGCCAAGCACTGGTGTACCAGCGACGTGGAAGCGCACTTCCCTCCCATCAGCACGGTGGCTGCCATCATGTAGAAACCTGCATCACCTGCGGTGGCTGCAAAATCCCATTTTCCCATACAGACCAGGTCGGTACCTACCCATCCCTGCCACCCAACCTGCTTCATCACTTACTCAGAAATCGAGATTAACTAAAACGTTACTCATTTCATTCTCTCATTTCTTCTGTCTGCACCACTCAAACAATCTCAAAGTATTACTGCCAAAACACAACATACTTTTTCAAAATGTAAACAAATGGCAAACCATGGTGGGGAAAAAAGAAAAGAAAAAAAAAAAAAGGAGGACTGACAACTGCAGCATTCATCTGGACACGTTAGAGGATGTCTTGAGCATGCTGGACCTGGACTGTTTTTCCTCTTCAAGAGGGACAAAGAGAGACCTAAATACCTTCAAAAATCTGATGATCAGCTTTGAACTTAATTCACTGAAGACCTCAGGAGGCAGCGAGTGCACAGAAAGGAGGGAGAACCCTGTGCCCTCCACACTGCCAAGGAGGCACCACCGACCATCAGGCAGGAGGAGGCTCTTGGGTGCCGAGGAGGCACCACGGACCGTCGGGCAGGAGGATGCTCTTGGGTGCTGCTCACCAACCAGCACCTGCTCAAACCTCCCCCGCCTTTACCGAGGCACAGGCAGAGCTTCCCCCGTCCGCTCGTTAACTCAGCCCTCCCTCCTCCGGGCCGGTATTTTCGTCACTGGCCATCTTCTGTTTCTTCCTGCAATATTTATTCTCGCTTAAGCTTGACAAGCATTGTGCTTGGGCAGGGACGGTTTGGTAATTGGGCTTATAAATGGAAAGAACTAAACGCACTCTTGCTCTCATC
Source organism: Charadrius vociferus (assembly GCF_000708025.1). NCBI lineage: Eukaryota > Metazoa > Chordata > Aves > Charadriiformes > Charadriidae > Charadrius > Charadrius vociferus. Next base: position 2,670,960 of record NW_009647846.1, read on the forward strand.
TCTCTTAGCAACTTAATAACTGGAGATGACTGATGATCAGATCCACCTAGAGATTGCCAGTATAGTTTCTGTCATTATAATCAGCCACAGAGCATTATTTAATAACGGCCTCGTTTCTCCACTGCACTCCAGACGGGCTCCGCAGAGAGAAGTGCTGCTGATTGCCGCTCCCCGATGCTCACGGCACATCATCATCCCTCCGGACGCCCAGAGCCTGACGCGATGCAAACGTCCAGGAGCGGGGTAGGGGCACGCAGCACTAACCAGCGCACCTCTCCCCACCAGGGGGACATCCTCACTGGGGCTGATCGGGACAGGCGTGGGGGTGGGAAAGGGAGGCACAAGCACACTCATCACCGGCACTACGCAGCTTGTAGGCACACGGGTAGCAGTGCCCACGGTGGTGTGCACCCAAGCCAAGCGTCTCTCTGTCTGTGTGCAACGTGGAACATGGCACTAAACCAGCAGAGACTCCCGTTTATCTCAGCGGGAGCTGGGAGTCAACAGGAACGAGTTCGAACTTGCTGCCGCTTGCTTTCTTTTAACCTTTTAATATTTAATGAAGGCTGGGAACGATGAAGGTCACTCAAAAGCTTCGGCAATGGCTAAGCGTAATGCCCAAAGACAGCTCCAAAGCGTTTGGAGCCCTCCTCCCCGACAGGTATCGACGTTCCTCAGATTGTATTGATGTTTCAGCTCGGGCGTTCCTTTTTCAGCCTCACGCAGAGGCTGTGTCTGAACATTAACGAAGCACACGCGCTCTGCTGACAGCTCAGCTGCCCAATCTGGGTGCACCGCGGCACGGTGGGAGCGGGGTGACCCCTGACGGGCACGCGGGGGTAAAGTCTACAGGTAAGAGGTCCCGCTGTCGTGTTCCTGCCATGTTCAGGCTCAGCAAAACAAAGGCTGGGTGAAACACAGCCGCCAGTCTTGTTTCTTTAATAGAAAGTAAATAGGTAAGGAGCTCTAAAAAAAAACCCCAACCAACCAAACCTCCATTTTAGGAGGCGCTAGGTGGTTGCACGGAAACATGGGCGCTGCAGCGGCAGCACTGCCCAGCGATGGATTTCACACACGCATTTAGATTTCGCTGAGCACCATATGGATGGTACGCCAGTGAAAACGCTTATGTGCTAAAAAACCACGGCTCAACAAGTGTAAAGCATTGCTGTGCTGAAGCGGCGTCGGCAGGGATTGCACAGGGGAGGAGATCCCGGGGTTAGAGCTCAAGGCAGTATAGCTCAACCTGCTCGGAGCTCAAGTCTTTGGTAGTAAGGGGTTAAAATAAAAAACTGACTTTTCCTTCAATATTAGTGGAAATGGAAATGCATTTTTCATACCAGACAGAAGCTATTGTCTAATGCTATCAATACGAGTGCTCACCCTTTGCCCGTTTTTATCTGATTTGGTATTTATTGTATCCAAAAGAAGAAACACCAGAATACCTGGCAGTGACTCTGACCAGTGCATTTTCAACACAATGTTTTAATGCACTATTAAAAGAAAAGTCGATGTAGTCATAAATGGAAAGCTAAGTGAAATGGAGAATGCTTGATCTGTATTGCTCCTTGAAAGTCAGGATGCTCTGACTCTGTTCTCACTTTGAATTCACGCCTCTGTCTTTACTGGCTCCTGATTTACCAATATTCAGGATGATGACACGTCACTATGTTAAAGCCTTCAAGCCGGATTCCAAGGGTTGGCTCAACTTCACTTGATGCAGAGCCACAAACGAAACGCAAAGCAGAAACATCTGTAGCTGTCTGATTTCATGGAGAAAAGCAGCTCGACGCTGCCCTGAGTTGCCGGGGCAGGGATGCTCAGCCGGCACTGGATGCAGCGCGCCGCAGCCCCTCCGCATGCTCCGACACCGGCGCTTACGCAGCCCCTGCGCCGGCAGCGCCCAGAGCAGACCTCTGCGCATCGTCCATCCGTCAGATCTGCGTCTGTCCTCCTCCGGTGCCTTTCTCAGGGTGAAAGGTGTCTCCTCCCTCCGAGAGCCCCATCAGGTGCAATCACGCTCTGTCTCTAACCCTCTCTTTGCTGTCTCTGCACAAATCTTAATACTTAGGTAAGAGTTTTGAAAGTTTCCTGCTTCAGTATTGATCTTCTCTCACTGTTATTTTTCTGCTTATTTCCAGGTAGATTTGTATCTCTGCCAGACAGCCATTCCTCTGGCAGAGCGCTTCCCAAAGCTGCACTCTCCCGTTAACGGATTAGCAGCAGCACAGGATAATTCCTTCCACCAGGAGAGCCCTGTGCTTGCATCTCTCGTTAACCAACACTGAGGAATATAAAATAACTACGGCAAATACTACAAATATATTTTTCTATGCTGTTTGTACAAAAGCTCAATTTTTCACTGCCACCACCACCACCAGATCAGGTCAGCCACAGCGCTGCATACCTGCTCTTGCATCCTGAAGCAAACCTCAGCCAAGCCCTGGAGTAAAGCACTGGCTTTAGGAAGGCTTTTGGCACTCTCTCACGACACTCCACCGAACAAACTGTTATCGTGCGGAATGGCCACATGATGATGAACTAAGCGGCTGATGAACTAAACAAAGCTGAAATACTGGCTGCAAACCACCCCAGCATGAGTTATTGCACAGCAAGTCATGTTCTAAAGCCTATTATTGCAATTATAGTTTCATTTGTATGTCAGGTGCGTTTCTACAGCAATTTCAGGGAAATTCCTTGATGAGAAAAAGTAAGATGAGATTTCCCGCGCACTGAAAAACAACAGGAGTTTGGTTTCTACCTGTAAATACAATTTTCTTGATTGTAGATGGTGTTAGAGTCTATCGCAAGATTCCTAGGAACAGTGAAAAGCAGTGAAAATTGGCTGTAATTAAGCTTGGCTCTCACATACACAGCTATATCCCATTGGCTGCTAAAATAATGTATCTGAAGTTGAGCACATTTTGAGCAAAACGTTTCAGACATGCCTCCGGAATGGCGGGTCAAATCCTTATTTCCTTCCCACTGGGATTAAAGGCTGGAAAACGTTTTACAGGTGACCTTCAGTTCCATCGGGTTCCCGCTGTATTTGATCAGTTTGGGTCACTACTAAACACTGCTCAGTACCTAAACAGTATTTAAAATGCATCATCCTGTAAATATCCGACATAATCCTTGGGCCAAATCCGCAGAAGGACTGAGTTAGTTTTTGGAGCATGGGAGCAGGGGAGAACAAGGACCCCCATCAACGCACTCAGTAGCTCGGGTAGGCGTCAGCAACGGGAAAGAGGAACTGGCCCCCACCTGGGACACCCCACAACCGACGGAAATACCCCTGAGCCTCATCAAGTACGATCACGAATATATCAAAATTGCTGTCCTAAATGTGAAAAAGCTACATCTCCTCAAACGTTACCTCTTTTCAAGTATTGTAATAGGTTTCTTTGACAACTTCAGGTGAAATGCTACCACTCTTGCATAGCCAATGCAATGAAACTTCTTATTTTGCACCAAGTAAAAATGAATCTCTTTGCCTGTGTGACCTGTCCTCTCGGACAGAGCGGGGGAAGCAGCAGCACCCTTGGCCCAACCCATACAACGGCTCACACAACTCCTTCGGATTCGCAAGAACATCTCATATTTGTCATTTTGCACAATGCTTCTGCCGTTGCCATGGACTTTTAGACAGAGCCCGCAAAGGCTGATGTTCTTGCTCTGTTTTGAATAATTTAAGCTATGAATATCTTGTTCTGCAATCTAGCTAGAGTGGAAACACGAGAGCTTTAGGCCTCTTCTTCCCCATCCATCACCTGCCGGGGCAGTGGAGGGGAAGCACCGCTGGACCGGCGGCACAGCTCAAGCTCAGCAGCATCGTCTCTGCCCACGGTGACTAAGAGAGATGAGCTGACCAGGCTGTTCCCTTAACCCCCCGAACTCTCATCACTCCAGTTGCAGGAGTTCAAGCCATTAATCTGCTGGATGCTTGGAGAGGAAACAAGAGCCAACAATCACTATTCTTAAGGTAAAGGGGAAAAAAACAACAAACCAAAGATGGCTACCTATGCATGGGTTGGTCAGAATTTAAAAATTCTCCCTTTTTAACAGCTACGTATCTTAAGAAGGAATAAACTTTAAGTGTATAAAAAAAAATATATTCTTCATCCCATTTGCCACTTAACTGGTGTTTTTTTCCTGCCTGCATAAAGACAAGCCTTAGGCCCTTTTTTATTAATATCCATGAGCATAATTTAATAGCCGATCCCGTACTGGAGATGCACATTTCATATTTCATAGCAAGTGTTATTTGGAAGTGGCCTGGAAGAAATGCAATGAACACGTTGGTTGCTTCCACTGCTCCAAACGGTTAGATCAATACGACATCATTTACTTATTGCAACTTATTAGCCAAGTCACTTCTTGTCATCCCGCTACTTCTGTGTAGCAACTAGAGACGTGGCAGAAAAACAGGACTCAAAATGAATTATGTTAATCTGAATTTAATTAATGTAAATCCCTCAAGTCCGCTCTGCAATAGAGATCAAATAGTACTCTCTATATATACACACACATATATGTATTACATGACAATAGTATATATCCAGTTTTGCGGCAGCAGCAAGCGCCAACGACGCCGGTCTGCGCGGTCTGGCCGGGACTCTGCCCGCTCTCCGTGGGGCAGAGGGGACACCACCTCCCCGCAAACCTCCCCCAGCCTCTCCTCTGCTGCAGAGCCGCCTTCTGCACAGCTCCCTGCAACCTGGCAATAAATGAAGGTATCCTTATCAACGCGAGCGCCGAACTAAATCTTTAAAAAAGAATAAACACCGGAAAGACACCACGGCGCTCACCAGTGCTACCAGGGATTTCCAGAGGCGACTGAAGGTTATAGCCCGGCCCTGCAGAAGGTATAGATCCCACCTTTGACTCGCTCTTTGCCCAGAGACTGTCTCTATTTCCAGTTCAGGCCAACTGTGTAATGTACTGCTATGCTTTATTCATGCACTTCAGGATTAAAAAAAAAAAGAACACATTGCCTGAACTGCCAGAGTACATTATGGTAACATTACCTTCGAAGACTCTTATTTTCTCCATATATCCAATTATTTTTCCTCCTAGGTTCTCGAATCAGAAATATAGGCAAGGGAAAACACCTACTTAAAGTTCAAGAAATTGAGGAGGCTTTTGTGTGCGTCATAAGTGGTGTCAAAACTCACCAGCCCCCAGTGAACACGGATTACACTGAATATGGATTATTGCCAGGCACAAGCTCAGCTGCCCTTATATACAATCTCAGCTCCACATCTCATTTTTTTTCTTTACTGCTGAACATGGAAAGAATTTTAACATGTGTAGGCTGCGGTAACCATAATGACTAGTGATTTTCTGTGCTGTGGTACATTAGTATAAATGGGATTTTTTTATCATTTCATTTTGGCCAACGTATGCTAAACTCTAATGTCAGCAACAGAAAGTGCCTGCCCCGTCTTTGCTGTCCTCTGCCCCCTCGCCCCAGTTTCTCAAGGCTCCTTTCATCATCTCCTTTCAGAGCTTTATGGATTTGTCTCATTTCAGGAGGATGGAAGATCCCGGATAAAATACCACTAAATGGAGGGCGCCAGCAGGACAAAACCATCGCATAAGAGCCCCAGCTCTGGCAGACCTGACCACTGCCCAATAAGCACTCATTAGCTGATAAATTTGCAGAGAGGTTTCCTAGCGTTTCAGTTGTAACATAGCTCTGTTCCTCAGAGAGCTGAAAATATTCTGTTAGCAACCAGTCTTATCCCAGAGATGACACGTGGCCATCTGAACATAATTTAATTAAGGCAGCAAAGCAATATAAAGTTTTTTCCCATATAAATGCTTTGTTTTTAATTATAACACCTCATAAATATTTCCCGGCATTAAATTATCTTGGGAAACAATTTTTCATTGTTTTGTTTAGCTTGAGACACTCAACTTTAATAACAGTGTTATACAGATGGCAAAATCCACGATGACACACGCACTCACCCATAAATCACATGAAGAAAGCCAGGCTGGTAATGAGCCCGACTCACACCCAGGTGACAAATTAGCCTCTTACGGTGTTCCTGTCACTTACAGAGCCGAGAGTTACATGAACCGGTTGGCGATGAAAGGTGCAGAAGGGAAAGCCCTGGGTGTGAGCAGCTCCTCACAAGAGTTACTGCCAGCGAGAGCCACCAGTCGCACAGTGCCGACGCAGCCGAAGGCTGTGCGATGCTTCTCCTCTGCCAGCAAAGCCCTCGCAGCTGTTTGCTGCCCATCGCTGATGAAACCACAAAAAAAATTTACAACTGAGATGGAAATTTGGATCTGCAGGAGCAGCACGGGCAGGCAGACAAGGACTTCCCTTTAGGACTCAGCAAAAGATATTTGCCGGCACCAGAGTAGCTCTGTTCTCTCTGCGGAAAGTCACTCTTAAACTTTCCGTAAGAGCAGAGTACTGCACACCGTAAAGCAGCATTTCTGGTGCCACGTAGTCCTAACGTGCCCCCAAAGCCCCCAACGGGAAGAGCGCCTGCCATCAGCCCTGCTTCACCCGAGGTGGGCACGTGGGCGGCACAGAGGGTGAAGACCTCCACGGCACATCCAACCAGGCTGCTGAGCCTCCGAGACAACAGCATCCACGAAAACCTAACTTCTGCGTGGGAGTCCAAAGTGATGGAATTGATGCCCTTCGGTGCCGCTTCTCAAAAACGAGCCACAGCCAGAGGTGTTGGGGCACCATCTCCTGGCTCGCCCGCGGGCACGCAGCGGAGGGCGAACGGCGCCAGGTTATGGGATACGCCATGGTACCCTCTCGCCTCTGGAGATGGGCACGCTTGTGTGGAGAAAGCCTCACTTTTCCTACCGGCAGCAATAGATACAATTTTTGCATTCCATTTCCCGAGGGAGTAACACATCGGCTCACGCTGCCTGAGCCATTTTTAAATGTCTGTTCTTGGAAGTGAAATTTGAAAGTCCCCAAATATTAGACTCAAGTCAGATTTCCCTCCCCACCTATTATAATCCTACGCCTCATTATTTGCAGAGTCATAGATACAACATGTGGATGTTTTCCCCACTGCTGTTTAGTGACTTTTTTTTCTTCCATTTTATAAATAAATACATACATAAAGCAAGCAGGATCCCAGCACTGCCTCTGCCGCAGAGGCTTCTCAAGGCACAAATACAACTCCCCAGCTATTTTCTATGGCCTTAGTCAACGCTGTAAATAAATCAGCACCACCACCCCCTCCCCCCAAAAAAAAGTAAAATTCTTCTCTTTCTTCTCTTGTTCATCTCTGCCTGATGCTCATTGCAGAAATCCCCACCTTTAACAGGTTTTTTCCCCCTCCTTCCACCCAGCTTTCTCCTTGAGCAGCCCTCCACTGCCCCAAACAGAAAACTCTGGTTCCAGCCACCTCAGCTATTTTCCAGATACACGTATCTTTGGCCACCAAACAGTCATTTAGATTAAATATGCCCCTCTGCCCCCAATGCCACGCGAGGTGGCGAATGCGTGCTGACAGCTAGTTACAGCACAGCGACTTTCAGCGTCTCTACACAGCGACGTCACAGCACGATGCAGAGCTCACGCTGCCCTTTCTCACAGCATCGTATTCCCTATCCGGCATCGTGCGAGACGTTATGATGTGCAAGTCCCGCTTCTCTTCTCCTGACTGAGGCTGGAGGGCTAGAAGCTAAAATAAAACAGAAAAATAGCTTTCCTATAAGCTCATAGGAGCCGGAGACAGTCTAAATGCTATTCAACAGTATTAAGAAAATAAATCTTCAGGAATCAAAGTCCCCAAACAAACAGATTTATTCACATCTCCAGACCCACTTCTTTCCCCCCCTCCGAGTTGGAAAAAAAACAAACCTTTCATGAAAAGCTTTTTAAAATTCAATCTGGGATTTGCTGTTCTGCATTTTATGCAATATATATGGACTTTGGAAATTTTACAGAACAAAATGATTACCCTAAATTATTGATCAAAGGAAGCAAATACATACAGCGGCCGTAAGATTACATTGGCTGCTATGAGGAAAGAGCCCTCCTTGGAGATTGTACTGACAATGATCATGTATCATGATGAAGGCTCATTTCTAATTACATGATCTTATTACGCACTAAATATGAAAGCAAATTTTTTTCATTTTTATGCAAAGTTTGAAATATTGCCTTAGAAGCAAACAGAGGGAAGTGAATTTAGTAACAGAAAGAGAAGATGTAAATAAGCTCATCCAAACAAGCAACTGTAGAACATCACGCATGTAAATGCCTTTCATCCAAGGACTTCAAAGCACTTCAGACCCACTCATCAATTAAACTTATTTACATCTCTCACAGGGCAGGTGAAGCAGAAAAGAAAGACAGTGGAGTAAAGAAGCGGAGATGGCCACCAGCTGGCCACGTACCGCCCTGGGAAAGGCGGCTCCCAACCTGGCCAGCAGCAGCTTTCCAGTGGACCACCTTCAAACATAGAGCCTTCAACAAGCCAGAAGTCTTCCTCCTCCTCAACTGAGGCACAGATTCAGTGACACCCTCGTGTGAGAGGCACCCCAAAAGAGCCAGCTCTTTCCCCAGCCCTGGGAAAGTGCCGGTTCCTGCTCAGCCCTTAGCGAGCACCGACCCATCAAACGAACCGAGCACAGCAGAGGCAGGAGGAGATCCATCGCTCCAAGAGCCCCACTCTGCCCTCCATCGCGGCACCAGGGCTGGGCATCGCTCTGGGACCTTCGACAGCACTGGTGTGAACTTTCCCTCCTAACATCGATGCCCTTCAAAAGCCCAAGCAAGGCTGCCTCTCCCAATTAAAAGGAAGAAGATCCATATCTTGGCATTATCAGCAACAGCTGTTCACTATTCATCAAAATGAGTTCAGCTGTGAATGAGTAGCATGTGTAATACGGCCTTAATTAGAGATGTGCATTCTCTGTAAAATCCTTGTAATTAGTGACACGAGAGCTGCTAATTTCTCTGGTAGAAATGAATTCACCACAGCAAGTTTGGTAGCGTCTCGTTTTAGAGGCAGGTATCTGTAAAAGGCAGGAGTTTTCATCGTTTTCATGGCATTTTATTTTTGCTACTTACTGAAATAGGATATTACCTACAAATCAGGCAAAAGAGGTGTAATGTAGAGTGTATTTGCAGTTCCCAACCCTGAAGTGAAAGCACAATGCTTCATTTCTATTGACTAGTTTTTTCTTTACCATAATAACCCAT
>NW_009647846.1:2680165-2681394 GCF_000708025.1 Charadrius vociferus
CAGCAGGAAGTGTCAGAATACACCACGTACAGCAGAGTTGGAAGAAAACAGCAGTTCTGATGAAAAAAAATGCCCCATCTTCCACCTCTCCCATAGGTACAGATAATAGCCTCCATCCAACCAGAAAGCTAAAACAGTAATATGTGATTTATATTGGTCATAGAGTAGAAATAGCAGTCAGTACTAATGGCAACCGGCTAACATTCGTACCGGAGATTTAGAGGACGAGAAGATGAACAAGTCAATTACAGAATGCCCCGCTCCTCATCTTCCCCAAGTGATTGGAGATTCAGTATCATTTTCACTCAGTTATTTTTAATTGGTCTCATTTGCTGAAGTAAATTAGGTGTAGCATTGTCCTCAGTATGATATATGCATCTGCGCAAATCGGAAAGAAAACGTGAAAAAAATTTAAAGCACTGCCATGGCAAAACAGCCAAAATCAGATAAATGCAATTAATTTCTCAGCCTAGCCTTGAAAAATTATGATACTAATCTATTTGTTTGACTGTTAGTGATGGTCTCCATCAAGGTCAGGAGAAATTGCTCAATTAATAAATGTCTCCTCGCACCTGACAACAATAAAACTCTCCCCGGTGCGCGGAGCTGAAAACCCGGGACCTCTTCTTTGCAAGACTGAACACTACCCGCGGTACTGCAGGGCCGGACGGGGCAGCGTGGGAAGGCTGCCCGCCCTCCGGGGGACACGGGCTGCGGACACAGACCACTTCTGGGGAGTTATGGCCCCAGCGCCAGGTGTGCACACGCTCCTCGCTGTCCGGCGGTTCCGTAACACCGGCTCCGGCAGGAAGGCGCTGCCGAGGATGGGGCTTCAGGAGAGACAGGAGGGGAAATATCAGTCTAGACGGATTTGGAAATTCGTTCCTTCCGCTGCCGGAGCGGTCTGCAGGCTCCTGCTGGCAACAGGTCCGCCGGCAAGAAGACCCCGCAGTAATTTACATTATCTCTTCCTCTCTCACCTCTCGCCCGTCTGCCCAGCGCACGTATGTCACGAGTGTTGAGAACACAGCACCGTCGCCATCAGGTGTGCCGTGACACAGCGCGCAGGAGCGAACGCCTGAAGAGGAGAAATGACCAGTGAAGATACAGACATGTGTTCATAACGACACGTCTTCTCTGCCCCCTTAGCCTTGGTTTGACCTGGTGGCCGTCCTGACCACCAGAATAGCTCCGGACCTGCTCGTGGCAGTGCTCTGGGCCGAGGCTAG
>NW_009647846.1:2681453-2690242 GCF_000708025.1 Charadrius vociferus
CAGCCGCCGGCGCGCTCGGCTGCCTCCCTCCTCCTCCTCCTCCTCCTCCTCCCGCTCCCGGGAACAGACACAGGATCTGAATCACAGATTCTCCTCGACTGGAAAAGACCTGGGAGATCATCCAGCCCCATCATTACCCTGACACTGCCAAGCCCACCACTAACCATGTCCCTGAGCACTGTATCTACACCACCCTTAAATCCCTCCAGGGATGGGCACTCCACCACTGCCCTGGGTAACGCGTTCCAACGCCTGACGACCCTTTCAGTAAAGAAATTCTTCCTAATATCCAGTCTAAACTTCCCTCGGTGCAACTTGAAGCTGTTTCCTCTTGTTCTGTCACCTGTGACTTGACAAAACAGGTCTACTCCCACCTCTGCGACCTCCAGTCTCTTAACTCCACGTTTTCCCCCTTGATAAGCTTCAGCAGCCTTCGAAAGGAGTGTCTGTCAGAGACACCGCAATTCCTGGCTGCTGCTGGGGAAGTCTCCCAAAGCCGGGGGATTTGGCCTCACCTGGGGGGTAACATGCACCAAACCGCATGTTATATTTAACGGCCGGGCGTTAAATGAGACGCTGTGAGCCTCCTTCCCTAATAGCCCTCCCATCAGCAATCTTGCCACCAGAGGCTGTTTGATCTCACCTGCAGAACCAACTGTCCGACAGTAGGCCTCTGTGGGTAACGGGCTTTCTGCACCGACTCTTTTTTCTTCTTGTTGCCGTCCCCATCACCGGCTCCGACGGCACAGACCCGTGCTGGGAGCGGGCACCAGCCGACGGCGTTCCTTCCCCAGCAGTGCCAGCGGGTGCGCGGCACGGCGCCTGAGCCCCGCTCCCAGCACTGCGTTGCCTGGCTCTGGCTCCGGCTCCGGCACCGGCACCGGCACCAGTCCAGCTTTGCGGGGAGAAAACGACTGGTGACACCCACGGCACGGCACTCTGCCGTGAGCAGAGATGGGGCGCAGGACCCACCCAGCACGGGCTGATGGCCAGTGACACCCGGCTGGCAACTGAGAGCAGAGCAATGGCCGTAACCACCCGTCCAGAGGAGAGAGCAGTCACAGTCCAAATAAATATTTGTTCCATCTTTTCTAAGAGGAGGGGAAAGCTCTTCATTTTCTTGCCTCTAACTTGCCCCCAGCTCTTGCCTTCTGTCCCCTTCCAATGTCCAGTTGCTTCTGGGTTTCTTGATGGGTGACTCTTCGGTGCTACTTTGACGTGGGAGTGTGGAAGACACGGTGAGCGGTACCAGGAGGTAAGATACCCATTTGTCCAAAATACAGAGTGAAAGGGTGAACCAATCAGCCAGGTCATTAACAGAGTTTAGAAGAGGCATAACCATACTTCACCTGCTGAAGTCATACGCAATTAGATGGTTTCAACTCAATTCACTGAGGTTGAGGAGTAGAGAAAAATGCAATGTATTTCCTTTGACGTTAAACCAGGGAAGAGCTGTGCAAATCCTGCAAATATCTGATCCACAAGTGTTGGAAGGGAAGCAAAGACGCTGCTGGGCCAGATGCCGCGGCAGGTGAGAACCAGCGCCACCTGAAGACACGGCGTGAGCCCGGAGGGAGCTGCAGCTACCGCCTCCCATCGCGAAGGGCTTCTGAGCTCGGTGTGAGCTCCAGCGAGCAGCAGGAACGGATGCGAAGATTTGAGGAAAATACTTGGCACCGTATTTATGCAGAGTCTGAAGACGGGCTATGCTCAGACACCACAGAACAGAGACTCTTCTTCAGCTGAAACGCGCTCTGCCCAGCAAAGGAAAACCCCCACCACCCCCCCCCCCGAGCGGCCCCCGCGGCACCTCAGCCCCGGGGAGGAGGTGGCCCCGCAGCGGGGACGTACCCGGGGCTCCCGGCAGGCACGGCTCACCCGGCAGGTGGGACCTGGCCCAAAACATGCCCCGTTTGGTGGAAATAAACCCTTTTTGGTAGTCAGCGGGGGAAACCCCATGATTTTCCCCAACCTGTACGGGACTAGAAGCCCTCTTGAAACTCGGGGCCACGTAAGCTGCCGTTTACCTGCCAAGACTGCTCCTACCCTCTGCCAGGCAAAAACTTGGTTTAATTAGAGATTTTTATCACCACTGAAGTGACGTTTCTCCAATAAAATTAACTGTTTTCACTTGGGCTTCACGCTACGGGTCTGGCAGAGGTGGGGGGGAGGCTCTTGTCGGGGTGGCCCACAAGGGAACACGAAAGGGCTCTGCCTGCTGGTGCCTAAACCCGAGGCAAACCAGTAAGAAAGGACAAAACCACCTTGCAAAGTGGGAATTTCCCCTCCGATTGCATCCCTTGCTTTCGCAGTCGACCCAGTGGCAGGAGGGTGGTGGGAGACGGTGCCGCCCAGCCCAGCCCCGGCCCCGCGCGCTGTGAGCACCTCCTCAGCAACGCCGACAGAAACCCACGGGAAGCCCTACATCTCCCTCTCGTCCCCAACCCCGCTCATGCTGCCATTTACTCCGTTTCTTTTACAGTTTTGGCTCCGGGTGAACAGCGCTTTCGCGCATGTGTGACACACGGATGGTTTTCTCCGGGGAGAGCTGTTGCATAGTGAGTGCTGCGGATGGAAATATTTGTCATGGTTATGATTTAGTAGCAATTTAAAATTTATTAATGACTCAAGGTAGATCAAGAGTTAAGTTTTAGCAGCACTTAATCATATAAGGATTTACAAGAGGATTTAACAAAATAATTGAACAGCGACTAAATTACAGATTGGAAGGTGGCAGGATTCACACTAACTTCCGATAAGGTACCGGAAATCAATACATATACGCACACGCACGAACACACAGGCACACAACACTTATGGGGTCGACCGCACACACCTACATGTGAGTTTTAACTATTAGGACAAAAGGTCCTTTCGCAACGGCCGACTCCAATGAGCCCGTTTTACGCCCACATGGACAAATATTTGGATCCAATAAAATATAAGAACAGTGACACTCAGGAGAGCTATCGTGTATAGAGAAAGGGGCTCGCCTTGAGTTAAAATCTCCCTCTTCGAGTTTAGAGCACATACTCCCAGTGCATCGGCCCGAGGGGGCCATAACTGGGCCTGGAGGGGGGTTGACTCGCCCCGACCTTCCAGTCCCCGAGGTGTCTGCCCAAGCGGTGTCCCAGCCCAGGGGAGATGCTGCCCACAGCCCACTGCCATCCAGCAGAGCTCCAAGGGTCAACATCCCCCGGGCTGGTGTGCGACCCAGGGATGGGGAACCGCACCAAGCACCCAGTGCCCAGAGGAGGGGCGGTTGCGCCACCACAAGCGAGTACAGACTGGGAAAAAGTAGGTCATTAAAGTAAAGTTACCAGATTGGCTTTTATCCTGAGAATTGCCTTCCCTGCGGGACCAGGCCAGTTTACAGTCCTTTCTACGGAGAGGTCCACCCACCCTGCGGAGACGTGGCGCCTTCATTTCAGGAGCTCAGTGGTGTCTGGAGAAGAAGACAATCTGTACAGGGAAGGTGATTTTCCAACCAGCCTTGCCTTGCACTAATACAATTCAAGAAAATAGATCCAAGTCAAAGAGGGACTTCAGCGCCAGTCTGTTGCAAAATGAGAGCCAAGCGGAGCAATCTTTTCTGATGTAGAATTTCACTTTTCTCCTGAAATAACCCAGCGGGTGCCACCCGCGGAGCAGAGGGCGCTCGGGGCGGGGGGGGTCCAGTGCCTCCCAGGGCGCTCCAGAGGGAGCTCCGCAAACGTCCCCTTTTTCTGCCTTGGAGAGATGCGCCTGCTTGGAAGGAATGACCGGGAAGGGAAATCACAGCAAACATCATTTTGATAATAACACTCTTCCAGGCCACAAAAAATGAGCACTTTCAGAGTCTGGTCAAAATGCAAACCGCCCTTCCACCTTCTTCTCACTGGGAACCGTGCTGCCCCGTACTGCTGTTTTCTTACCGAGACTCTCGTTAATTTATTACACTCTGACGGCATTAATTTAATTCCTTAGAGAACGGCAATGAATATACCGGGTAAGCAAGTTTCCATTCCTATTTTTCCTTTGGGAGGAGAAAAGGCAACTTCATGGAGATCACGAACCTGTTTACAAGTAAGCACTTTCCCGGCTGAAAGTTAATGAAGTGCGGGTCGGCGTTGGAGCGTCCCCCGCCCGCGGCAGCAGCGAGCGCACGTCCACAGCGCGCGGCCCGCCACCGCGAAGGACTTCATCTCTGAATCGTGAAATGGTAATGAGCCCACAAAGCGCCTGATTGATATGGCAACAGCCCAGGCTCCCACTTCAGGGACCGTCATGAAACGTCTCAGGTACGGTGGGTTTTAATTATCCCCACCACGCGCTTTCACTACATCTGAATTATTTACAGCTGGGTGTGCCTATTTCTCCGGGGCTGACAAGCAAGCGCGGCCCCGGGGGCTCTCCCCTACCCAACGTCTCTTGGGGCTTCCGCTCTGGTTTCCCCAGATTAATTAAGGTCTGAATTCAAGTTTTCTGTCAATGTCTTGACTAAGGTTTATGGAGGTCCTTAGGGTTAATTTATAATCCCCTAAAGAATAAGTAAATATTTAAACTTCCCCCACTGGTGTAATTGAATGTTTTAATTCATGCTGGTAGACTGAGTCAAGCAAATTCTTCCATTGCTGCGATTATTTATTAAATAAGTGAAAACAGAAAATCATTCTTGTCACCTTGCCAGAGCGTATGTTTACACAAAATTGCTGCTCCTGACATTCGTGAACCCCAGACTACAACTTCTTAGCAACGGACCAGGGGACTGCAGACTATTTTATTATTTGTTTTAGCTAAATACATGGATGATGCCCCGCAGCGAGGCCGTGAAGGGGCTGCCCAGGATTGCCCGGGCCCCACGGCCGTGTCTGGAGAGCCACTGGGCAGGGGACAGGAGGGACCACAGCGTCCCAGACTGGTGAGGGTGGGAAGGGCCCTCTGGAGCTCCCCCAGTGCCACCCCCACCAGAGCAGGGGCACCTCCAGCAGTGGCACAGGACGGCGTCCAGGCGGGTTTGGGATGGCTCCAGAGGGGGAGACTCCCCCACCTCTCTGGGCAGCCTCTGCCACTGCTCTGCCGCCCTCAAATCAAGAAGTTCCTCCTCAGGTTGAGATGGGACTTCCTATGTTCCAGTTTGTGCCTGTTCCCCCTTGTGCTGTCCCTGGGCACCACTGGAAAGATTCTGGCCCCGTCCTCTTGCCACCCCTCTTCAGATACTGATGAGCATTGATGAGATCCCCTCTCAGCCTTCTCCTCTCCAGGCTGAACAGCCCCGGGGCTCTCAGCCTGTCCTCAGCAGAGACAACCGGAGCGCCTCCCCACGCGTTCCCAGACTGGAAACGGCGATGGTGTCTGGAAACGTTATGATGAGCACGGGAGGTGTGAACGTCAGCAATGACCATTACCATTGTTACCATGAGAGGATCTGAATCACTCCACCGCCGCGCTCCGGCCGGGTCCTGCCCTGGGCAGGCTGGGTGCCACACGCCGGACCCGCGGTGCCTCCCGCCCCTCGCCGCACCCACAATAACGACTCGCACAAGCAATCGCTCCCCGATAAGCAGTGTCACCGCGGGATTAACGAGCAGTACGCCCCCACCCTCCGTTTCACGGCCGGCGTGCGCGACCTGCGCTCTTGGTAATGGTCCCCATCTGTCAGCTATCGCCCATCCGCCGCAGCCGCGGGCACCCGGCACCCCCCGGCCCTGCCCCTGCCGGCACCCGAGCTCCGGCGAGCCTTGGCACGGGCCAGCCCCAGCCGAATTTCACCCTGCACGTGCTGCTGCCGCTGCGCAGCGATGACAGTGCGGAACAAAATGAATTGCATCGACTGGGATGTGTATTAACATTTAACTAACAGAGACAAAAGCAGCTGGTGAGAATCTGGGGTCTCGTACATCCAGGAGAACTTATCAGGGTTGTTTAAATATTCATTTTTGCATTCTAGGCATCGAAAATCGTTGTAAATCACACCTCCTTCACATGGCAGTGATTGCACTTAAATAAATACTGCTCACGGTTTCTTGTGTTTCTGTCTCTGGAACCCAAGTTTCAGATTTCTGGTACTGCAGGCAAAAGACAGAGATGTATTGAAAATTAAGGTACCTAAATAATTAACCCCACTCCTGAGTCTTGGAGGCAATTTAATAAAGTGCTCTCGGGAATCCGGCTGACAGTGAATAATATCTGTTGTCACGGCATCTACACAGGCTGCAGAAACAATTTTCTGTCGCCATTACGTGGTGGTGCTTAACTGTTTGCGTTCTCGGGCGAGGGGACGTTGGCCTGACACCCCCTCGCAAGAAATCCTTCTGCACATGGGACAGGGGAGGAATAAACCTGAAAGACGAGGGTGGGCTCCCTCCTCCGCCTCCCGAGCTGCAGCCACACGTTCAGCGACGCCTCTTATTAAACCCATATAACTTGTTGCTCTAAAAATACACTTTGGGTGCCTCATCTGGAGTTACCTCAGGAAAGACTCGTTTTTCCCCCATCTCTCCCCTCTCCCTTTCTCAGCAGCCCCACGGAGGGCTGCCGAGGGAGGCTGGGTCCCCCCACCCCGGGCAGCGGTGGGGTGCCGGCCGCGGGGGCCCTCTCAGCGCCCCGGTTGTGCCGGCGCGGCTGAGCCCGGGCGTCCGGCGATGCCTTCGCAGAACCCGTTCAGAAATGTGGCTGTGGAGTAACCGCTCTGCCAGCACCGGGGCAGGCGTTCGGCACCCGCCTTCGTCGTCCTGCGGATTTTAATGTGCGTTTGATTAATTATGTATGGACTTTTGATTGCAAATACGGCGCGGAAAGGAGTGCACAAGCTGGGTGAATCAATTTGGCCTAAATAAGATCCATCCACAACTCCTGGATTTTTAATTTTTTTTTTTTTTCCTGCAAATTACAGTGCTGGAAAGCCAGAAATTTCCTTTTTGTGTTTATTTTGGGAATTATTTTTCACACTGGCAGCCCCTGCAGTGTGGGCTAGGCTAGGAACAGTTAATATGGGCAGCTGAGAGAGCGGACAGCCGGGACGCCGGGGCAACCCGGGGGCCGGAGCCCGACAACTCACCCCCGCTGGCTGCCGCGACCGCTGCCCATACCCCGTCAGCCCATCTCGCATCTGCCCAGCGAGAGCGGACACGGCCCCGGCTCTCCCCGCAGCAGGACCGCAACGCCCCACGGCCCCGCCAGGCATGGACCGGTGCCCCGCAGAGTTCCCCGACCCCCTGGCATTACAGGGAGACACCACTGTTAACGACGGGAACCTGGTGATGAGGAAAACTGGCAGAAAATCTGTCCACGGGAGAGAAATAAATGCTGTGAGTGCGTAAGGTGGCGGCTGCGACCTGTGAAAGAATCCATAAATGTTGTAGTGGTGTTGTGGTTTAACCCCAACCGCAACTGGGACCACGCAGCCGCTCGCTCACTGCCCCCCACCTCAGTGGGGTAGGGAGAAGAGGGGGAAAAGAAAAAAACTCGTGGGTTGAGATAAAGGCAGTTTAATAGAACAGTAATGGAAGAGAGAAGAAGAAGAAGAACAATGGTAAAAGAATGTACAAAATAAATGCTATTGCTCACCGCCCGGCGCTCAGTCGCCCAGCCCGTCCCCAGCAGCGATGGCGCACCCCTGGCCCCCGGCCAGCCCCCATTTACACGCTGAGCATGAGGTCTCTGCTCCCTCGCAGCTTCTCCAGCAAGCTGAGAAAGTCCTCGAGTTAATATAAGCATCACTTCGCAACAACTAAACCAGTACGTGATATCAACGTTATTCTCATACTAAACTCAAAACACAGTCACTACTGGGGAGAAAATTAACTCTGTCCCAGCTGAAACCAGGACAAGTGGTGTTTGTAACTGGGACGATGGTGAGGAGCAGTTCCCTCTCCAACCCCTTCCCAATGCAATCACTGCAAAACTGAGCTGTTTTGGCTTTGGTATTAAAAAACAGGGCCAGTTGCAGGTGTCCCTGCCTATGGCGGGGGGTTGGAACCCGATGATCTTGAAGGTCCCTTCCAACCTAAACCATTCTGTGATTCTGACCCGGGAAATACATCAATGTCTTCTCCCCAGGGTATGCGCTCCAGCCCAGCTCCCCGAGGTGTCTCCTCACCCCAGGCCTGCCCACGCCGTTGCGGGATGGGTGAAGCTGCCTGACGTTCCTCTGAGTATTTCAAATGCAGAGACAGCAAGTATTAAAGCAGCTACTGTCCTCTTTTCCCTCCTTCGCCACCACTCATGATGGTCCCCGCCAAGTGCCAAACAAAATCACGTGCCACTTGGAGCTTATCTATAATAACCTACTGGTAATCCATGAGAGGTCCCACATCTGCCACAACTGAGCTGCTGAGTTGGGTTTTTTTGCTTCTGTTTATTAAAGATGACCAGCACGATGCCCTGAAAGACTGAAAATACTTAGCAAGATGTAAAGAAATTGTGGATTTACACATATTTGGGTTGTGACTGATGATCTCCATGACTCGCCTTGCACAATGGGTTTATTCACTCAAGTGCAAACTCGCCGTCTGGGAACCCACGTGGCCCTGTGGGTTCCCGCAGGCACTCGGGAGCCAGGGCAGGGGCTGCCGATGCCGGAGGGAACATGGCACAATCCCTTTGGGCGCCACGGGCAGGCTCGGTGTCGCTGGGCTTCTCCCGATGGCTCGTTACGGCTTGGAAAAGATGTAGCGCCCAGAGTTTATTTCGGAGGGATGGTAAGAGAATTTCAGGTAATCTGTGACTATTTAGGATCGGTAGGGGAAGAGGCAGTCCCTCCCTCGCGGGGAGTCCCGCAGACGGATGCTGCCCTGCCTGCGCTGCCG
>NW_009647846.1:2690610-2692125 GCF_000708025.1 Charadrius vociferus
CCGCCCCCCAACTTTTCCAAGCCTTTACCCCGGGTGTCGCCAGCAGCCGCGGCTGCCTGCGCACGCTGCGGAGGGTTTGCGGGTCACGCTGCCCTTCAGGCTGACGCTGCCCACACGGCGCTTCCTCTGGAGGTGTGAGCGGTGGTGGCCCTGCAGCTGACACGGTCGCCACTAAGCTCTTCTGTTGGACGTTGTAAAAAGTACGTAAAATTTGAATACGTTACATACTTTAAAATACTTCACCTAAAGAAGTATTTTAAATTAAACACTTCCCTGTTTGTGCTATGCTCAAGACAGGCATTTGCGAACATCCGAAGCGCCCTGTGCTCAGCCTGTATGGGGAAGGCAAAGTGACAACACTGGGGCCAGGCTTGGAGACTGGGATGCTTTTCCAAATCAGAGAGTTGGAAAAAGTGGAGAAGCCTTCAGACACATGGATGGCTTCAGGTCCTGAAAACACTTCTTCTGAGTCAACTAGTTAGTCTGAAAGCATATTGCCTCTCTCTCTAGACTGCGCCTGCGGTGCACAACTGCCACCCTCAACCTCACCACTTCTTAGTGGTGGGAGTTTATGGGGGGGTCTCCCCTGCCCCTCAGGAACCGTCACACGAGACATTCAGGGCTCTGCCGTGAGGTCCTTGGTGAGAATCTGCAAACGTGTGTACCCAGCAATACGCCAGTCCCACCTAACACTCTCCATGTCCCAACTGGTACGAGATCTCCAGCCCCACGCACGGGAAGTCCCGCACAGGGCCGTGCGGGTGCAGAGAGCTCCACCGCCCCGCTTTCAGCGGAGCCGCAGTGACGATCCACCTGTTACCGTGTCCTGGTAAACCTTAAGCCAAGACGGGGTTGCCGTGTCTCTGCCGGGCACTGCGGTGGCGGGAAGGGCCGGAGCGTGGAGCCACCTTCGCTTGTGGAGCCACAAGTGATTTATGTAAATACCAAGCCAGAAAATGACTCGGTGACAGAATTACAGCAACAGAGGCAGCGGGCAGACAGGCTCGGTCTGGCGCAGAGCTGGCTGGTACACAGCTCATCAGCATATTGAAACTCTCGGGGAGAGCTTATTCCCAAATCAGTGCTTTGTATGCTGTGGCTGCAGGAGTTTTCATCCCTTCCCAGGAATCCCGATGCCCAACTGGGGCCTCAGACAGCTGAGAACTTCTTTATGTCTAAATCACGACAACTATTTAATTTAGACATTCAGTAGATGGTGGAAGTACAGGGAAGAGGTGTAGGGGAGGGGAAAGAGGAATAAATCACTGAGCGCGAGTTGACCGTATAAGCCCTTTACAAACAGCTCATTTAGGAGCTGCACATCCCACCGTTTCATTTCACTTAAAGAAAATCTCTTCTTTTTCCTTCGTGCACTGTTCCTCCAGGCATGCGTGGGACTCCGCCAGACATCTGCTGGAGGTGGCCACCGGCCAAAGCCGCACTAATTGTATAAGTATTTTGGCTGGCAAATATAACAAGTTTGGCATTCCCGTTTAGTGCGTGCCACTCGGCATT
>NW_009647846.1:2692148-2693358 GCF_000708025.1 Charadrius vociferus
GTCTGAATCCCCGCCAGGTGCCCAGGAATAGTTCTGTGCTGGGTAAGAAATTATGTTTCCTTCACCCGGGCTGGTGAAAGCCGCCCAGCTGATGTCCACAAGGCCGATCCTGCTCCAGGTGAGGGCTCCCAAATACCCCCAGCCCCTGGCAGACCCTCCCCTTCCCGCAAGCACGGGGACGAAAGGAGCAGCGGATATGGGAAGTTTCCTTCCCACGCGGTCAGCAAACGGTGACACCGCGCTACAGGGACAGAACAGGGTGTCTCCTGGGGCTGTAACAAGCCATTTGCAAAGTTTCCAACCCCTGCAAGCTCAGCCCCGGCAGGAAAGCGGGGTTTGCCCCTTAGGCTCTCACCTGGATCAGTTTGGTTTGCTGCTGTCTCCTGAGCCTCCTCCAGAGCACGGGGGGCTCGGGGGAAACACCGCCAGACCTTCATGTCAGCAGTTACCTGGGGGGATGTGCTAACATAAGTCTTCTGTTTCTGAGTCCCTAATTCCATAATTCCAGGGAAAGCCTGGAGCAAAAACAACTGCTCGGCACCAACCCCCGTGGGAGGGAAATCGGGGCTGTGCGAACGACTGCTCCTGTGGGCAGGGGAAGTTTCTGGAGCGCAGAACCCACGGGGTTTCTTGACATCACCTGCAAACAGACAAATGGGCACATTTACACTGAAAGAGCGGAGATTTAGAGTAGATCTGAGGAAGAAATTGTTGGCTGTGCGGGTGGTGATCCCCTGGGGCAGGTTGCCCCGAGAAGCTGTGGCTGCCCCATCCCTGGAGGTGTTCAAGGCCAGGTTGGACGGGGCTTGGAGCAACCTGGGCTGGGGGGAGGTGGCCCTGCCCAGGGCAGGGGGGTTGGGACTGGATGGTCTTCAAGGTCCCTTCCGACCAAAACCAGTCTATGATTCTATGAAGACATCCCTGCTCATGGCAAGGGGTTGGACTAGATGGCCTTTAACAGTCTGTTCCAACCCAAACCATTCTATGATCTATGACCCTATGATCTATGATTCTGTGATCTCCCGCTCCGCTGCCATCGGCCGTGTGTTATCATCAGTGTTAACGTGACCTGGAGTTTCATGGTTCAGCCCTCCTGGTTGTAACAGCCGCTTTGCGTTCCAGCGTCCCCTGCTGCGACTGCAGGACGGACACCCCCAGTACGGACACCCCAGTGGAGCAGAGCCCTCGCCGAGGAGCGGGGCCGTGCCCG
>NW_009647846.1:2693933-2705811 GCF_000708025.1 Charadrius vociferus
TCTTCGGCTTGGAAAAGAGCCTCCTCCAGCTCTGCATGGGCAATCGTTCTGGATGAATTTTTAGCGATTCTCCCGGAGCTTTTCAGTACAAGAATTGTGCTATGTTACACATAGCATGAAGGAAATACATGTAGAAGGAATGAAATTGCAGCTCAGTAATTAAAACTCAGTCTCAAGCCACGCAGTAGCTCCTCTCTGACTTTACTTCAGACGGTATAAGATTGCTGCTGGACACGTCTGCCGTTGGGCCCCTTCCTGACATAGCAAATTTTCCAGGGAACACGGACAGCCGTAGACATACATTAAAAAAAAGTCCAAGACACTTTAAGCAGGCCCAAAAGAGGGAGCGCTGACACCGTCCCTGTCGCGGGGCAAAGGCGCCGCCGGGGAGCAGCTCGGTGGCAGCGCGGCAGTGCCCGACCCGCGGCCGAGACACGAGGGGGCGGGGCGAGCGCCGGGGGGGGGGGAAGGCTGCCCAGGGGGGACAGAGCTGAAGGGGTCTCAGCTCCTAGAAAGCATGACACTCCCGACCTGTGCTCCTCCGGGTTAGTCACCCTCCGGCTTGTCTTGAGCAGTGATGAAATTCAACGTCATGCACTTAACAGGGAGCAGAGCGAGGCGACTTGTGTTCTCCTGTTACCAGCAGCCACTACAGCTTTCTCTGCCGCATACTGCATTTCCATGACGGCATTAAGGATCTTTCTGACCCAAATATATATCCTGAGAATAAAAATAACTGTAAGGAATACAGTGCTTAATCTGCCTAGATTCCGCTCTCAGAAAGATATAATCTATTACAAATGTTATCCCTCGCCTTGTCTATTAATCCTAAAGGGACCGGTGATTAAATCCTTTCCCTAACCCTCCAGTCCCTGGTGTGCCTGTGATTCAGAGAGTTATAATCGCTCCGTGTTGTACATCTGGTGACGATAACGGGCAACGCTCTGTTATTACAACGAGCTTTCGCTGCTGCTTACTGGGCTGCAAAGGCAAGATTGCATTCAGCACATTTCTTGGCTCTCTACCTGAATTAACGATATAAACAGTATTTCATGACTTGGAGAAGGGTTACAAGGAAAGCACAATCCTGGATGCACACGCGAAGGCAAAAGAAGGATACGAACTGCAGAGCGGAGAGAGGGTGTGGAGACACAAGAGAGCGGAGATGCAGCTCTGGCGCGAGAAAACCACCGTAATTGAGACACGAACGAAATGAGGGCAGTTCTGAGAGTCTGTGTTTGGGCTGGATCCACGCGGGCCGGGCTCCGGTGGGGACTCCGCTCCCCACAGGCATGCCTGCACCGGGGCTGCCAGCCCACTGCCCCCCTCCTGGCCCGGCTCCGTCCCCACCGTGCCGCGACATCCGTCCCACCGCCCTGCGGCACGCCGGCGCTTCCACCCACGGGCAAAGCCGAGCCCCAGACAAACCACAGACAGGAAAGCTACACTTTTCTTCCAACTTAAAAGATTCAGTGGATAACCAGTTAGCGGGGCGGGGGTTAAGTCTATCAAATTAATTTCAATTACAATTCAAAGAAAGAAAAGGCACTTTAACATTTCTAATCAACAGGCATCTAATGAGGCATGTTAGTTCCTGTAGTCTGAGCACAGTAGGAAATTTTCTAAGACAATTTACTTCATTAATATTCAGCTAGAAGTGGATCATCCAATATTTTCCATGGTGGCACTGAGATAAAATATGTCAAAAGGAAAATTTTATATTTGACATGGACATTAAGCTTCATAAGTTTCATTCCATCTTACGAAAAAAACACTTCTGACTGAAATAAAACATTACAACCCAGATCTACCAGAATGATTAGAGAGTCCATCTTAATAAGAACAGTACCCACGCACTACTACTTGCAAAGCAAGTTTGATTGCTTTACTTTTAGCACCACAGATCTGCCTGTGTCCCAGCGCAGCACAGCATCACCGGTGACATCCCAGTCCCTGCGGCACCCGCCGAGTGTTGCCTTCGCCCAGTCCCGGGCGCCCCAGTCCCCAGGTGGGATTGGTATAGAGGAACATACTTACTCCTGTGAGTATGTACAAATACACCAGAGCCGATCAGGAAAACAAGAGGAATCACCTTTGTGGGATTTCTGAATGTGTTTACTTTGTATTATTCCAGGGATGTGGTTTAGTGGTGGGTTTGGCAGTGTCAGGTTGATGGTTGGACTTGATGATCTCAAAGGTCCCTTCCAACCTAGACGATTCTATGGTTCTATTCTTGATGCAGGAAACGTCCACAACCCTTAAAAAGTTGTCAGCCTTGTCAAAGAATAACAGCGCTAGTGTAACAGTCCCAGTTTTCATACCTTCAAGCTGAGAATGGTTTGGATTGCTTGATTACAATGGGAATTAATAAAAACCCCAAAATGAAAAGGTTGAATGGAAGAGCCCCAAAAGGACCAAGGTTTGTCTGGTTTCCGGAATAATAAACGGATGCGTGAGAGGGCAGGGAAGGGGGATGAGACCCAGCTATCCGAGCCCACTGAAACTCTAGGAGCTTTATGCTGCTTCAACTTAATTACCTGTGGGGTTCACAGAACAAAACTGCGAAGCCTGACTCTGGGCGTTCAACTGGGAGAAGCAGAGAGCGGTGAGGTCTGTGGCACCGCTGCCCTGGGGCACGTCCTCTCCAGGAGACACCCTTCTCTCCGCCTGTTCCCGCAGCGGTGTGCGGTCCCCACGCATCCATCCGGCACCTGGGACGGGGCAGAGCGTGGCCGGGCTGACCTCCCCACTGGCCCCGGGGCTTTGGGGCAGCCCGCAGCGCACAGGCCAGCCGCCAGCTCAGGGGCATCTGCCGCCCACAGCCTGGCTACCAGACCCAGCAGGACAGTGGCCACTCACCGGCAGAAAATGTGCTTTGTCCTCCTGCCGGAGAGCTTGTCCCCGCTCCCCCGCGCCTGCCCAGCCCCGCGCCCCCCGGCCACTTCTCTCTCTCCATCGCCGCGTGAGCCGCTCCGGTCACTGCAACAGGAACATCTGTCCCATGAATAATCCATAACGCGTCAGCTCAGGGAGTCGCTCTCGCGCACGCCGAGCTGCCCGGCCCCGCGTACCCCCAGGAGCCTGCTGGGGTCTCTGATGGGGGGGGTTAATTCGCTGCCCTTTCCAAAACAAAGGACAACAGATGCGCGAGCACTGAAACGCCAGAGAGCTGCATGTCGGTCTGCGTCCCGGGTAAACAAGTGGGGTTTTCACCATGGGGACATTCAGGCGCACATATTTAGAAAACGTGTAGGTTACATAAAAGTCCAACCGGATACAAATAAGTAAGAGCCAGTTCTTCTTTCAGGGCCTCTGTAAGCTTCATTCTTCTTCTTTCTCTACGGAATTTTAAAGGTTATCCTCATAAAAGGTGTTGTTCCAAATAGCATCGCACCATCAGAAATGAAAGGGGAAAGATAAGGTCATGAATATTTGAAGAACTGTCTTCTGCAGATGTCTGTGTGGTTGGGGAGGGGGGGCTGCGAAAGGTACCAACAGCCACTTGGACTCTTTTCCACCGTATCACATCAGCTCTGGCTGCAGCGGGAAAATCAACAGGGTCTTCTCCTTGTACAGTAATATACCACCTTTGAAAGAAGCTTCACAGAAATATTAGGCAATCATTAACCAGATGATTAACGTGCCACACTGCTCTGCTGAAACCACAGTAGGTCCAGTGGAATCTGTAGCATTTTCTTCAATAAAGTGCAACTAAGCAAAATAAATTTGACGCACCAAAGACGGATGACGGCAAAAATATGAGAGAACTGCAGAAAAAGAACTGTTTGCCATGACGTTCTCAAACAGCCCACCCTTTCCCCAAAAAGGAAAGGGCAGAGAAAGTGATGTGAACACGGACCCCGTGGCTCCGCGCGGGTGGCTCCCAGAGGTGGGTGTCACCCGCCGCGACGTGCCAGCCCGGCCGTCCCCAGGCCGTCCCCAGGCCCGGGGGTCCCTGCTGTGCCCTCGCTGGGACGGGTCACTGCCAGCCCCCGCGTGAGCCCGGACCTCCCCTCCGCTCTCCCCTTGAATTCGGGCTGCAACCAAAGTTTATTTAGCTGCAGTGTGAGAAAATTCAGGGGGGTTTGGTCACTGTGGCTGATACCCAAAGCATATAAACATAAGCTTTAATGTTGATGTCTCCTATTTCCAGCCCTTAGCTTAATTTTCCAAGGCTGCTTGGCTGAAGTGCTATAAGATTCAATTTTCAGCTCATAAGACGCTTGTTAGTGCCTGTCTCTATGTCACTCGGGGGGATCAAAGTTTGATTTTTAACAGTGCTTTCCCCCCCAGCCCCCAATCAGGAGACGGTGCATACTCGTAAACATAAACCTCCTTAAACAGCCTCAAAATGAAGATGAAATCCTTTCGCTTTCTGCCCCGTGCTGCAGACTGTAGTCCTGATGCCCAAAGGGAGCTCGCCCACAAGGGCGACCATTGCAGAACTGGGTGTCAAAGCATTCACCCCAAGAGCAGGTGTTCGCTGTTCGCAGCGAGAGCAACCCGTGCCGTTCCCGTCCTGCTCCTCGAGGGGGAGAGGCACGGGGCGCTGCGGGGCAAGGCAACGGGATGGGGGAACAGCACCCAGCGCTGCACCACGTGCTGCTTCACAAAATTACCCCAATAAGGCGACTGCTGTTCCCGGCGGTACGCAGAGCCGGGCCGAGGAACAGGGCTGGCGGAGGGGACTGCGTCATTCCTGCCGCCCTTCCCCGCTATTCCTACTGCTATTAGGATCCTTACTGCTCTTAGACCCCTTTCCGTAAAAGGATATTGGCTAAAAGGTAATTGCTTTTTTTTTTTTTAACGCTGATGTCTGTATAAATGTTCTTGTGGTACAACCACACAGACCGGGAACACGCAGCTCCGTACGTGTGTTTCTGCCGGACGGGTTCTGCTCCTGTCCTGTCGCAGCAAACCTCACTGCAGCTCACGCGTCAGAGCCCGACCTGTTTCACCAGACCTCACTGGAAACTGCCCAGCACTTCTTTCCCATCCTTCTTCAACTGTGACATTACAAAGAGAATATACCCCTGAAAATGAAATATTTGGGTGGATACGATTCCACCTTTGAGCAATTAAGTCTCTAATAGTAACACCACCCGCTCGCCGCTAAGCATTTCTTTCCTTCCTCTCTTGAAAATACGATGGGAAATAGGATTCAAGTTTCATATTGTTAATGGATTAAATTAAATTACATTCTCATGATTCAAAGACACTTAGGTTAATTTAAGAATATATATTTTACCAAAAACTCACTTAACTGCCATGTAATTTCTTGCTATTTCCTTTTCCTTTATTGCTGATTAACAAGATACTTGGGAATAAATAGAAGCGCTCGCTCTGCTGTAATTAGCCCGCCTGTCCCCCTGATTAGCTCACTCCTACTTTGTGGCAGGGAATTTGGAAATCCTAAATACGCTGGTCTGACATCACCCTTCCAATCAGAGAACAGGAAAAGACAGAGCAAAATGGAGCTTTTCTGGAAACAAAAGTCATTGCTTGTATTTTAATGGATGTTTGGAAAATCACCGAGGTCCAACCTAAGCACCAACGACACAAACGGACTTGGCTTCCCTGAGCTATCAAAATAAAGCTCAGAAGAAGGACTCCAGCCAGGGTAAATTCTTCAGCCAGACAAGCAGCAGAGCTGCGATATATTCATGCCAAAGACCTGCCCCAACTCAGGAGCACAGGGGGTGTCACAGGACTCACAGGTACGCAGCGAGCGCCGCCGGCAGACGTGTCGCTGGAGTACAGCAAGAAAAGGGGAGATGGCAGTCAACCTCACAGCCGCCAGATGGACGACTCCACGGGAAAGACGGCACACGTCCGCAGAACCCTGAAACTGCCTCTCCTAAACCACCAGCTAACAGGCGCTGGGACGGCGTATCTTCACTTTTCCTACGGAAAACTCCCGTGCAGTTTTCTTTGGAAAGCAGAGGTCTCGTTTTCTGCCCCTGCGTTTCCCAGCGCAGCGCAGCGGTGGCGCACCACTCCGGTACCCGCTCGGTCATTGCTCGGGGGGACGCTTTCCGGGCTGCAGGAGTTTGTAAAACAGTCTGATATTCCTGAAGATGAAAGGCACAACAATCAAGTGATATTATTATCAAAAATAGTAGTAGTAGCAGCAGTAGCAACATTTCAGTGCTGTGAAATGAGCTGTTAAAACAAATTCCCTGCTTTAGGAAGTTCAAACAAATGTTGCCTTTCAAACACAAAATATTACGCAGATGTAAGAGCCCATTTATCAAATGTTTAACAGGAAAATGGAGTTAAAATCTGTTTTCATTATTAAAAACCTGAGATATTACCGCAGCGTTTCATATGAGCACAACCTGAACTAGTATCTACTACTAAGGTGCAGCCACCCAGTGCTGGGATGCTCCTGGTGACCCGAGCAGGGAGGAGATGTCCTAGGCAGAGTCACCCGGGGACTCTGCTGCACCGCGCGGGTGTCAGGAGGAAGTGTTTGAGGTCATTCACGAGTGAGGAGCACCGGGAAGCCCTACGGCTCTTCGCAGCACCCTGCTGGGGCTCGTGAGAGCTGCCGACCGCGCCGTACCCCACTGGCAAGTCCGGACTCCGCGGGGTGCGGGGGGTCGCGCTGCGGCTGGCAGGGGGGGTGGGGCCCCCTCAGCCCCCTCCGCCTCGCCCCCGAGGTTCCAAATCCGAGATTTCAAATCGCAGACTCCACGCTCTTTTCCCTTGCCGGCTGCCGTGTGATTCACGCCGGGCAAGCTTTGTCACCCAACAGGAGATTTCAGCGGTGCATTTGCCAGTCCTGGAGAACATCAGACCACATTTTCCCTAGAATAGCCCAAAGACGTAACAGAGAGTCTCGCTCCCGGGTGCCGCGCAGGACGCCCCATGGCCGGAGATGGGGCTTTCCACCGCCGGCTTCTCTGGGCCCCGCCGTCTCTGCTGCACCTCGGCCGTGTTCCCCAAGGCAAGCCCCATAAACCATCTGGCAGGGATCCCGAGCAAGTACCACCCTGCCTTGATTTATTTTTGCAAAACTTGACGACAGTCATAGGTTTCTAAAGGCTGAGACGGAGCGACGGCAGTGACTGCGGCAGCGCTGCAGAGCGTCCCCCCCTCTTACCCTCCCACCCCTCGGGGTGCAGAGGAGGGAGAGAGAGACCTATGAGTTTAGAAAAGAAACTAAACTACCTTAATGAAAATATTAATTAAATGAGAAAAAGAAAATAACGAAATATATCCAATATGTCCAAAACCATATCAAGCTCCCGAGATGATGATCACGTCACCGCAGGCACAGGGAAAGCCCCAGGCTGGACCCAGTGACGGACGGGAACGGGATTCCGGGTCTGGATTCAGGATCAGGATCAAAGGCAGACGAACAGACAGAGTCCTCCTCGGAAGGAGCTGACCCTTTGATCCCTCATTACAATCAGGCCTTATCTCTCTGGAAGCGGACTACAAAAATACGCCGTTAATTTCAGAGGGTTCAGTTTGTCAGAAGAGGCTTAACTGGAAAGTAAAATTACTGATCAGAAAATTGGTTCTGTTTCACCTCAAACCAGGACAGGGAGATAGCTGGGCCTCTAACACGATGGAAATGTAATGGAAATACTTCTCTGAAAAGGAAAACAAAGATGTTTTCTCAGCGGAGCAAATAACTGTCACATTAAATACACCCTCATCATCACCAATTGCCAGGAGCCATTCATTTTGACAAATTGGAGAGAATTCAGAGACGAGTAACAAAATGATCAAGTGACGGGCGACATTGTCTCGTGAAGGAAGATTAAAATGAGGACATTTGGTACGGCGCAGGTGAGCGATGATTTGAAAGAGGTCACCAAAAGGATATGTATGAGAGAGAATCAGGAAAAGAATAAAATATCACTGAGAGACAAGAATTATTCAGAGGTCAGGAGGCAAAATTTAAGATCACAAGGTTTTAATGCCAAATGAGATTCTTCCTGAGACAGAAGGAACACATCCACTCCCATATGTCATCTGGGCACATGTGGAATGACCATGATAAATTGATTCTTGAAGGTAAACTTGCCTCAGCAATAGGTAGAAGACTGAGCATCCTCTCTGCTCTTCTCCATCTCCCCTTTCCGCGCCAGAGCAGCGCAGACTCTCGCAGAGCTCCCGCAGCAGTTGGGCTGAGCAGTTTGGGGGTCTTCCGCGTAAGGGCGAGCTGCGAGAGTCGACAGCGGCGACAGAAGGACGGGCACGAGCAGACGGAAGGGGAAGAGCAGGAGGAAAGGGTCCATTAACTTTGCAAGTGGGAGGGAGGTTGTCCTGGGCAGGGAACGCCCCCCCGACGGGGTCTGGGGAAGATGTGAAGGGACTGGGATAGTTTCCCGGGCTGCACTGGGCAGCACAGGGTGCAGCGGGGTGGTGGCACAGGGACCAAGGCTGGGAGCCCCATCACTGGACCTGCTTTGGCTCCAGTTAAACCTCCACAGACACCCGGGTTTCCTTGGAAGAGTCACACAGAAAGCCATCCATCCCCAGTGCAGAGCACAGAGCACCCCGTTATCCACACTAAGGGCGCCGGCGTGTCCACGCCATCATCGTCCCTCCACATCTCACTGCCACCCGCTGCCACCTGCCCCAGACGGGACTGGAAACCAACAGCCCTCACCACGAGAACAAGAGGGAACGGGCACAAACGTGACCATAGGAGGTTCCATCTCCACCTGAGGAGGAACTTCTCTGCTGTGAGGGTGGCAGAGCAGTGGCAGAGGCTGCCCAGAGAGGTGGGGGAGTCTCCCCCTCTGGAGCCATCCCAAACCCGCCTGGACGCCGTCCTGTGCCACTGCTGGAGGTGCCCCTGCTCTGGTGGGGGTGGGATGGGGGAGCTCCAGAGGGCCCTTCCAGCCCCCACCAGTCTGGGACGCTGTGATTCTGTGACTCTCGGCCCTGAAGGTCCACAGGTCCCGGCGTCGGGGAGAGTCAGGAGTGCAGTTCAGATCATCCCAGTGGCACTTCGCTGTGAGAGCCGGGAAGGACACGGGGCAATTCTCCCCAACGCAGAAGTGGCTGGATTAGAGACCCCATCAGACGGCAAACAAATGCAGACGTACGGAACTAAATAAAACGTTGCCTGTGATCTCTGTGTCAACAAATTAGGTAACTGTGTTGGCAGCTTGGCAGGCTGCTCTTGTTTGCGCTGGTAAATGAAGTTCACACTCTTTGCAGTTGCAGGGGGATGTTTAATTTTTTAAATTTTTTTTTACAGGCGTCATTGCTGAAAGCTGATCGTATGGCATTTTGGGGAGCTCATTGCTGTGAAGGACTCAGTAGAAAAAGTTTTGCGTCTGTGGAAATGGTTCTCACGGGGGAAATCTGGAAATAATGGGACAATACTAAATGATGTCTTTTTCTGAAGGACACGTGGTGCCACTCTCAACCTCCGTTGCCCGCCCTCTCACCCCCGAGTGAAATTTAACAACCGGGTTATTAAAAGATTCTCTCTCTTGTCTGATCCTCTAAACTCTGTGCTTTAGCTGAAATTTAAGCAGACCCAGTTTGTTCTCCTGCCTTTCCAGTGTGGAGGCCCTGTTCTTTTGACGACACGACCAGTAAAGATGCACCGACTTCAGTGCAGCGCCTATGGGATAAGGATCAGGCCCAAAGACCTGCTTTCATGGAAGTCGAACCATCCTCTTGGTTAGTCTGGGAACTGTTGAAGATGCCTCATGTGTGTAACAAATGGATGCTGCTGAATTAGGGAATGGAGAAGGGGAACTCTCGCTGGCAAGGTTCAGCGTACAGAATTTTATCACCGTTCGGGTGGGATAACCCTAGTCCATCCAGCCCCAATCAACCTTAACTCTTTTAATCTTTGACATTTTGTCAGTTTTAACTGAAATCTCACAGATTCGAGGACTGTCACTTTGCCCTGTGTGTGCACAGTGCACAGATCACTGCGAGCCGGGTGCGTGATTTCGGCTGCTGGCCCTGTGTTATTAACAGAAATGATTTTTTAACCTTAACTCTTGCTGTATAGTTGTCCCAGCCCAATGGAGAACGTGGAGAGCAAGGAGAATAACTAACGACAAGAGGTTTTTAACCGCTGTTTCTGAAATGCAGAAAATGGCATCTTGCCAGGGGAAGGGGCTCCTCCAGCCGTGAAGCATCCCTGCTGGAGTGCTGCTCTCTGCCAGACTCTCCCTGGGCAGAACCACTGTCCTAAACCCCCAAGACAAAAGCCCTTATGGTTTCTAGTCTTTAACTTTCATCTCTTCCAAGTGGTGCAGAGAACCGTCCCCTAAAAGCAGCATTTCACACGCCCCCCAAGCTGCCCCACTGGAAGCATGCTCGAAGGTGCATCTCTACCCTCTGCGGCAAGACTGGAAGGAGAAGAGCCATTAGGACACGGGCAGCCAAATCAATCTTCAATTGCTGATAATCTCAAGGGTATGAGGAAGCTGAGTGTCGTGTAGTTTATCATATGATTGATCATGATGATGCATGGTTTAAAGAGCAATATCCACCTGTGAGGCCCAGCAGAGGGGAGGTCTTTGTTGAGCAGTAATTCTCAATTACCCCCCTGCGACCTTGCAGGGATCTTTGATCATTCACAAGGAAGCCTGAGCTGACCCGTAAATAGAGTCCTGTGATAAGAAACTTGTTATTGGCCATGGATGACTGATGGAGAATAGCCAGTTATTTTTTACAACAGCTTTTACAATAGCTCGCAGAAGCTTTTTGGGGCCTCGCTGTGATAGCGCCTACATCTCCTGGGCGAGTGATCAGCAAAGCTCACAGGTAGATCAATCTTCCTAATAATTTATAGCTACATCACTCTGATGAGGTCAAGTCGTAAGGTGCACATGAATTACGTTCTCACCCAGAACGAGAGGTTGTCACTCCTGGCTGTATCACCTTGCCCGTCCGCCCCGAAATGACTTCCCCGACATCCTCCTACACGCAGCAATTCTATCAGCAGGTCCTCTTAGACAACCACCAGGAAATGAATTGCTCAGGCAGTCGACAGCAGCCTCCTGCAAACACTTATCCTCTCAAAGACTCTCATCATAAAACTTTATGATACCTTTTTCCTTCCGATAATCCAGTATAAACATAATTTAATGGTACTAGGAGGAAAACAACCATGGCAACAAAAACAACAGACAATGGTTGTAAAGTCTCTTACCTCATAATTTTTTCTTTCTTTTTGCTCATTCTCTCTCCTTTGTTTTAAATGTGTATTATTTTGGTCATGCTGTCACTGGATTATTACATGCTCTCAATTATACTGCTACAAAGCCAGAAGGTCTTTTGTGGTTATATTTTAAGCCTTTGAGGTGGGTTTTTTTTTTTTCGCTTGGCAATGTGATTCAACTTTGCTTTGAGTTACTTTTATGCCAGCTAAACCACTCTATCCAATTGTGAAAAAGAACCTGTGTCCAAGGGTAATGTTGGAGACAACCACACAAACAATTCTCCTGAGTTGTGCCCATTTTTTCCCTAATCTGAATTTGACTTTACACAGCAGAAGAATTTCCTGCACGCACCCCCAGACGTTATTTATCAAGCATAGAACGTCCCTAATTGTGGCATCAATACCCTTGATATTTCTCCCTACCCTGAGACATCATACTCCACCGCAGCCTTGAGCCTCCCTTGGGTACCGCCAGGAGAGGAGGTGCGCACCGCGAGCCGTCCTCCGCCCGTATCACAGCCAGCAATCCGGGCTCATTTAGAAAGTAATGAATGATGTTTATTGGCCCAAAGAAGTGACCTTGCTAAGAAAGCATCTGACTCCTCAAGCTGTCTTACTGGGGAAGACGCAACTATACATTCTGTACCCAAAGAAGATACAGAAGAAATAAAAAGTGCTGAATTTTTATTTTGTGAACAGAGATGTCCAGATTCTGCTCCCCTGAGC
>NW_009647846.1:2705866-2711020 GCF_000708025.1 Charadrius vociferus
TCTCAGCCCCATCTGACCCCCAGTCTGGCACGTGTCAGCAAGAGGCCGCACGAGAGACACTGCAGTCCTGAGTCGGTGAGTTTGCCATCCGAACACAGCCGAGGAGAACAGGCTGCATTTCCTACTTTCTCCTATTTTTCTCCCCTGAGCACTCCAAACGCAGGTTTACCTGCATAAATCCAGCAAATTATTTACCGCTATTACAAGCCTCAGAAATGACACACATCGGACATACTAAAGGTGTCTGCAGTTTATAAACAGCTCCCAACTGGGGTGAGAGATCATACTGCTGTGTCACTCCTCACGACCACAGCCTACTTCTCACACCTCGTCAGCAAACCGCTCCAAGAAATCGATATGTAAATGCACACTGGGGTAATATTTACCCGCTTTTCATATGCCACAGCGATAAAAGTCAGCGCCGGGTGTTCCACACGTTCGCGTTTCCCGCTGGATGGACGCAGTGGACGCGCACGACCACTGGCAGTGGGACGGAGGTCTCACCGTGCTCTTCCTCCGCTGCCTTCAGCCTCCCGGTCCCCCAGCTCCCCTGTCCGCAGTGGCAGTGTAGGGGGAATAACCACGTCAGAGCACCACAAAACCAACACTACCTTCTTTAATTAAGTTTACCGGCATTTCTTATTTGAGTGACACGAGCTGGTCTCAGCCACGACTACGAATATGTAATATTGGCAGCTGCACAAATACGGAACGAAATAAGCAAACAATTGATAACCTAACCAAACAGAGACTTCCCAGCACTTGCGTGTTTTAATAAATGCCATCGCATAGAAATGTTTTTAAGCAAAGTGATTCCACCAAGATTTTGTGTGAAAAACTTGGCATGGCCGGTGCGTGGGCGGCTCCAGCCTGAGCAAAGAGATGTGGGGGGTGAGAGAGTCCTGCAGAAACCTGACCATAATCAAATGGATGGTTTTGTCCTATTCTGAGCTACGATGTATTTGGAAAGGTAAACCGATCTCTCTGAGAGAAGAAGGAGACTCTATTTGGAACACGCCTGTATTTTAGGGAGCCCCCCCCCGAGCACGGCAGCGCGCTGCTGCACAAAGCGCAGGTCGTGTGCGCAGAGGGTGCGAGGGAGGTGCTCCTTTCTGCATGATTCACACTAAATACACAAACACATGTAAATTGCTCCACTCCTCCCCTTACTTAAAGTGAAGTGGGAGTAATCTACATTCTAAATAAGATTAAGGCACCACTACAAATCCCACTAATTCTCTTGCCAGAGCCGCACCGAGCGGTTGGGGGGTTTGGGGGGTTCCTGGGGCTCGGGCACCGGCACAGCACCGCAGCCGGCAGCCGGGGCAGCCCTGTGCCGACAGCCCGGGGCACGGCACTCCACTCCCAGAACCGGTTTTGGTATTGGCCTCTTGAAAGGTGAAGTGGGTGGGTTTGTCAGCAGCACCGAGACTGCGGGTGCTGAACACCACGGCGTGGCAAACCCCACCTCTTCCTTCCAAAACAGGAAAAATCTTGGTCCCGGCTGGATGTAAAGAAGGTGTTCAGCCTCTCTGAGCGTGTCTTTGTGCCACCGGAGCTGGCGGAGCGACTGCTGGGGAGAAACAAGAGGAAAAGCCCCTGGATGGAGATGGACACAGGTACCCATGGGCAGGGTCTCCCCGGGGGTGAGGGACACTCTGATGGCCCTCCCTGGAGACACACTGGGGGCTGCAAGCACCGTGCAGCATTTATTCTGTGGCTGGAGGAAAGAGAGAGGTTCCCATGTCTTCCAAAACCAATCACGGGTGAGGAAGAGCAGCAGCGGGATGCTGATGGTGCAGGACACGTGGGCAGACCGACGGACGGGGCACAGGAGGAGCAGGACCTCGCACCCAGCACCTGGTCCCCACCAGCCCTCGCTGATGACATGTATGCATTAACCCTGGCTGCACGGCTGCGCCGAAACAAAGAGCACGATATATGGAAATACGCAGGAATACAGAAAGCATTTCAGATTTTCATGTGAAAAAGATTTACCCAGGCAAACTCTTCACTGCCTAACATGGAAGGAAGAGAAGGACAGGGCTGGACAGAGGGATGCTTCACCCCTGCCCTTCTCTCAGGCAAGACACCACTGGGAAATGATGGAGTAAACCTCCTGCAGATATACCCTTTAGGTACCACTTCCAGTCCCTAAAGGGGCTCCAGGAGAGCTGGGGAGGGACTTTTTACTGGGGCATGTACTGACAGGATGAGGGGTAATGGCTTCAAACTGGAAGAGGGGAGATTGAGATGAGATATCAGAAAGAACTTCTTGCCTGTGCGGGTGGTGATCCCCTGGGGCAGGTTGCCCCGAGAAGCTGTGGCTGCCCCATCCCTGGAGGTGTTCAAGGCCAGGTTGGACGGGGCTTGGAGCAACCTGGGCTGGGGGGAGGTGGCCCTGGTCCCTTCCAACCCAAACCATCCTAGGATTCTATGTTTTTGGACACGCTGCTGCTTTTCCCCCTGCGGAGAGAGAGCAGGAGCAGAGCTACAGCTGCACCAAGGCACGTCCCATGTGAAACAGAGGGGACGATGCCCTTTGCCTGCTTCGCAGAGGCACTGTGATATTAAGGCTAAACGACGTACAACAAACAGTTCGATTCCCAGCCAGGATTAGCTGTATAAATTAAGATTACCAGATCAAGCTGCCAAGAACAGATCCTGGCTGGGACGCAGGCTACGAGACCTGCCCGCCCCTGCCCCTCGCAGCTGAGCTGACATCGCACAGAGCAAAACGGCATCAATTACTGCGATTTTGGCGGGGCAGGTGCACGGGATTGTAATCTCAAGGATTGTAACGGCTCTGTCTAGTCACAAACCATCCAGTTTTAACTGATCCAATGCCACTTGGATTTAAATTTAAATGATATAAAATGATTGCTCTTGCTAAGCTGGCTTTAAAAGGCAGAAAAGTGTAGTCTTTCACAGCCCGGCGATCCACAGCCAGCCCTTTCCACTCAGCTCAGGTACGTAGAGAACATGAGATCTCTTACAGCCCGGCGACTGCTCGAGGATTCCCTGCGGTGTTCAGGCACAAGAGGCACGACAAACAACAAAGCAACAGGCTTCATTTCAAGTTTCCCGTCCCTCTTTTGGCTTCGCTAATCTCCGTAATCCTATTTCCAAACAGACTCTTTCCACGGGCTTGCACGATGGTGGCTGTCCCGCTGGAACACATCTTTTCTGCAGACCTGTCCAGGTGAGAAGAGCAGAAGCGTTACTAGAGAAGGAAGGCTGACGTTTATTCTTCTGCGGGTGGTTCAGGCAAAGTAAGAACTAAATAAGAAAGTTTTCTTGCAAGGACAACAGCAAAGCCATGTTCTGCCGGCGTCCATCCAACCTGCAGACACTATTTTAAATCTATATGTGTATGGAGCAATTATGTCAAATGGCTTTTATTTGGGAGACAGGCTGTCTGGAACAACAGACGCAGCTGTTTCCAGGTCTCCTCTTTTAACTAATCTAAAATGAGAATCCGAGTTCGATTGAGTTACTTTTCTATTAAGAGCCGGCTCGCCAAACCAAAGCAAACCAAACCAAACCAAAGCAAACCAAACCAAACCAAAGCAAACCAAACCAAACCAAAGCAAACCAAAGCAAAGCAAAGCAAAGCAAAGCAAAGCAAAGCAAAGCAAAGCAAAGCAAACCAAACCAAACCAAAGCAAACCAAACCAAACCAAAGCAAACCAAACCAAACCAAAGCAAACCAAAGCAAACCAAAGCAAACCAAAGCAAAGCAAAGCAAAGCAAAGCAAAGCAAACCAAACCAAACCAAACCAAACCAAAGTAAAGCAAACCGAACCAAACCAAAGCAAAGCAAAGCAAAGCAAACCAAACCAAAGCAAAGCAAAGCAAAGCAAAGCAAAGCAAAGCAAAGCAAACCAAACCAAACCAAACCAAACCAAAGTAAAGCAAACCGAACCAAACCAAAGCAAAGCAAAGCAAAGCAAACCAAACCAAAGCAAAGCAAAGCAAAGCAAAGCAAACCAAAGCAAAGCAAAGCAAAGCAAAGCAAACCAAACCAAACCAAACCAAAGCACAGCAAAGCAAAGCAAAGCAAACCAAACCAAACCAAACCACACCAAAGCAAAGCAAAGCAAAGCAAAGCAACCCAAACCAAACCAAACCAAACCAAAGTAAAGCAAACCGAACCAAACCAAACCAAAGCAAAGCAAAGCAAAGCAAAGCAACCCAAACCAAACCAAACCAAACCAAAGTAAAGCAAACCGAACCAAACCAAACCAAAGCAAAGCAAAGCAAAGCAAAGCAACCCAAACCAAACCAAACCAAACCAAAGTAAAGCAAACCGAACCAAACCAAACCAAAGCAAAGCAAAGCAAAGCAAAGCAACCCAAACCAAACCAAACCAAACCAAAGCAAAGCAAAGCAAAGCAAAGCAAACCAAACCAAACCAAACCAACCCAAACCAACCCAAGCACTCTGGCAGCCCATGGCCATGCCAGGCTCGCCAACCCAACCCAACCCAACCCAACCCAACCAGAGCCCCCCGGCAGCGCATGGCTGGTCCTCCAGGGACAGTTGGCTTGTGCCGCTGCTCCTCCCCAGGCCAGCCCCTCTCCTCGCCTCCTGGAACACTCGCGCTTGCCTTCAAACAGGGTGAGGCACAGAATCCATCACTTTCCCATCAGGTCATCCCCATGGCTAATTGCATCCTTTGTTAATGATCATTCAATAGGAGCTACACTTGTCACTGTACAATTACATAACCAGATTCTTTTTCTTATACTGAATCTATACATGACAACAAACACCCCTTTCTTCAAGCAGGTCGAGGAAAGAATTGGCGAGGGGCAGGTCATGCACCAGAATATGCGCTAAGGTGGGCAGACATGAGAGGCAACCAGCAGGTGAGGAGAAACACGGCGTTCCACGGGTGGGCTGGGAGAGAGAAGGGAAGGCGCCTGCGCCAACCCACCGGCCCGTCCCTGCAGGGCACATCCCTCCCCACCACCCTCCCTCCCGTTTCTGTAGCTGCAGAGCTCGACTTTAACGGCACCCAACCGCAAGCGCCCGGCACCCCCGCACCCCCGCACCGCGACGGCCGCGGTCCCTCGCACAGCGTTTGCGGGAGCGGTGGGCCGGGCACGTCCCCCGGGGGAACAGCACCCCAAAACCCCCGGGCTCGCTACC
>NW_009647846.1:2711326-2761631 GCF_000708025.1 Charadrius vociferus
CACCCCAACCAGAGCCCCCCGGCAGCGCATGGCTGGTCCTCCAGGGACAGTTGGCTTGTGCCGCTGCTCCTCCCCAGGCCAGCCCCTCTCCTCGCCTCCTGGAACACTCGCGCTTGCCTTCAAACAGGGTGAGGCACAGAATCCATCACTTTCCCATCAGGTCATCCCCATGGCTAATTGCATCCTTTGTTAATGATCATTCAATAGGAGCTACACTTGTCACTGTACAATTACATAACCAGATTCTTTTTCTTATACTGAATCTATACATGACAACAAACACCCCTTTCTTCAAGCAGGTCGAGGAAAGAATTGGCGAGCGGCAGGGCATGCACCCGAATATGCGCTAAGGTGGGCAGACATGAGAGGCAACCAGCAGGTGAGGAGAAACACGGCGTTCCACGGGTGGGCTGGGAGAGAGAAGGGAAGGCGCCTGCACCAACCCACCGGCCCGTCCCTGCAGGGCACATCCCTCCCCACCACCCTCCCTCCCGTTTCTGTAGCTGCAGAGCTCGACTTTAACGGCACCCAACCGCAAGCGCCCGGCACCCCCGCACCCCCGCACCGCGACGGCCGCGGTCCCTCGCACAGCGTTTGCGGGAGCGGTGTGCCGGGCACGTCCCCCGGGGGAACAGCACCCCAAACCCGCCGGGTTCGCTGCCAGACCTTCCACACTGCCCACGCACGTGAGACGCACGGAGCGGGCATGTCGGTCGGGGCGCTGCTGGGAACACTGTGGTTGCCCGGTCCCTGCACCGCGCCGTGGCACGGAGCAGCCCTCGCCCGGCAGCGCGCTCTGGGCTGGCAGCGCCGGTGAGAGACACACGGCCTCTGGCCGGGGGCAGAGCCTGAGGGGGAGAACACGTTTCCATCCCGTATGAGGTATCACCCAGAGAAGCCGCAACCCTCAGCTTCAAGGAGGCATCCTCTCATCTTCCTTTCTTCGAAATGCCACAGAAGCAACAAATCACTTTATTTCAATGACACCAACGCCCCGTGTCACACGCGGCCAAAGTTACCGCGGATGTGCACTAAAGTGAGCATTCATAAATGTGTATTTACAAAAGCTGGAGCGCTGCACTGCACAAAAGGTGTGGGGATGGGGATGCTGCACCGGCCGCAGGAAGAACGCGCGTATATCTCTGCCTCAGGCTTATTTTAAGCTTTTACGCTCTGTCCTGCCAAACGGAGAAGCGCTACAGAGGTTTTGGGGATGGGCTCTGGGAACATGCAGCTAACAGCAAACACAACAGCACCAGGGCTCAGGCGATGCTCCCCATCAGGTCTGTGTTTTAAAAGAATACAACAAATGGTAATTCTGAAGTGTCGCTTTGAATTTATGACCTTGTGTGCATTCAACCACTTAGGGAGCATCATACGGTGTTATGCCTTACCACATTAGGCTGTCGCTGAACACAGTGAGATGCAGCGTTGCACAGAACAAGCTGGGATCAGAAGTAATGCAAAAGATTTTGCGGGTAACAATATCCACAGATGAGTTTCAAGAGGGCTTTCAGCGGGGATGACATGCAAATTCCCCCCGCGGCTTCACTGCCCGCCAACTCGACAGGCTCTAATGGTTTCATTTAGGCGAGAAAGAGTGAAAAAGTGTCTTGTGAAGGGTGTGGAGCACAGCCGGTGCTTTTTATTGACTGCTCCCTGCAATTTGGATACACGGATTACCGGGGAGGACCCGGTGCAGAACCCTCTGCTCTCCCTCCCCCTCCCAGGGGAGACGGAGGTGCACAAGTCCCGTGAGCCACTGCTGCGGAGTGTGTTCAACAGGAACTAGAAATCCAGTAAAACGGAGCTAATTTAAGAATTACTAAGGCCTAGAGGGATGTCTGCCAACAGACAATCTAATCCTGGTCATAAAATAGGCCAGATGATAATTTCCCCTGTAATTCCTGCGCACAGCCCAATTCCAGACTTGGAGCAACCTGGGCTGGTGGGGGGTGTCCTGCCCAGGGCAGGGGGTGGCACTGGATGATGTTCTCGGTCCCTTCCAACCCAAACCACCCTGGGATACTATGATAATGGTACCTGACCCATGCCAGGCTATTGTATGTGCAGTTCTGCCAACTGTACTACATCTCTCTTCCAAAGGCCCACAACAGGTATATTCACATGAAAAGTTTGCCACAGAAAATAATAATATTAAACATTTTCTTTGTTGATGTTAAGAAAAGGTATTGGCACCTCAAGCTCTTCACTCCTCAGACTGTTTCACTACAGCCGGGCTGTTAATCTCAGGGTCCCAACCAAATTAGTTTTAAATTAGCTATTTAAGGGTGAAGTTACTTTTTTAGAGTAACTATCAATATACTCCTTAAGAAGTATAACCAAGCAAGTAAGATTACTTATGGAATTAGGTGAGAATAAAAATATTAACACGGACATTAATAGCTTGTCTACTTCTGTTGCATCCATTCCTCTCCCTTGTCCTACTCCGGCGTATAATTTGTGCTGCCCTCTGTACCTACACGGTGCAGTCTTGCAAGAACAGTAATTGCAAAAGCACAACGGTATTTAGGCATCTCACTTAATCTTCTATGGATGATATCATTTCAGCGAGAAGTGTGTGTCTCAAGTGCTCAGTTGGATCCTAAGGTCTTTGGAAAAAAAGAGATGTCCATACGCTGTAACGCAAGTGCTCAGCTCCCGTCAGGTATAAAGCTGATGAAGAAAACAAGGGACAGCAGTGAAAGCAAGGCGATGGCTGATAGTTTCAAACTGAAGGTTATAATAATGATAATAACAACAACAATGGTGTCCCAGCAGCAAATATGTTCTTTGATGTTTATAAAATTCATGGAGATTCTGCAATGAACTCATGGAAATAGGTACCCGGTTTTATTATAGGTCTCGTTACCACTACAGAATATGCTCGTAGAGGCTGTAGATCCTGAGCTGGGTTGGAATTCCAACTCCACGTATTCTCCTACGTCTTCTGAAGCTACTCTAGAAGTTCCCGAGCAGACTTGGGTTTTGTTAATCTTTTGTGGTCACACAGAAGGAGCACAGCTTAGGTTGTTTATGGTTTTCACAGTATCAGACAATCTGGATTCAGATTTTTTTGTTTGTTTTCTTAGTATTTTACTGAATTTCAAATGTGTATAGAAATTTGCTTCTTCTGAACAGTAAAGATTATTAAAGTCACGTGTCTCCTATTAGACTTGTTTTGTAACGTACG
The DNA here is from genome assembly GCF_000708025.1 of Charadrius vociferus. Taxonomy (NCBI): domain Eukaryota; kingdom Metazoa; phylum Chordata; class Aves; order Charadriiformes; family Charadriidae; genus Charadrius; species Charadrius vociferus. The sequence continues at coordinate 2,714,520 of NW_009647846.1, forward strand.
CTTGTCTTTTCATTTGGTATATTACATGTAGAAACCCACAAAACATCTCAGCAGTGTTCCATGTGAAATACCAACTCAAAAAGAAAAGAAACATAGGTTAGTATCAGGAAAGGGTAATACGATTTGACATCGTGACCCTGGTTGAAGTGACAGCCTAATGATCGAGCTCAGAGTATCTTTCCCTCTTTCCCCATTAACGACGAGTTTCCTTCTGCTTACATACACCTGAATACTTGATGTTTGTTTGGGTTTTGTTTGGTTTTGTGTTTTTTTTATCCTGAAATGCAATATTTCGAGCTAACACAAAATTAAGGAATTGAGAATTTGGAAACCCACACTTCACAGGTCAGCCAGTCTTAAATTTTTAGTCCTACAGAAAGTCCTACGAAAGTGTCGGCTCTGTGCCGGATCATCAGCCCCAATGACGCGGCGGTGCCCGGCAGGCGACAGCGGCTGTCGGAGCATCTTCCCGGCACGCGTGCCCAGGCTCCAGGAGCTGGGTGATTTCCTGAATTACAGCTGTTATTTTTGCATATTCTTTTGGGGAGAACTAGTTAAAGGGCAAACCCAGATTCTCTCTTTACCTCTTTAGCAATTATTTAAAGACAAACAACACGTAGGAGAATTAAGTTGTTGTTTTTTTCTTATGGATTAGGTTGGGGTTTTTTTTCTTATGGATTACCCAATCGGGCGTTTCTAGTAGAAAGAACCAAACTTTTGTGACCATGTAATTTTCAGTCTTCATTACTGTACCCATGAAATCAGCCATCAGCCTGGCAGGAATCTAATCTAGAGTGAGGAGAAAAAAAGACACTTTTTATGTACTCAGGAGGGGTGATGAAAAAATACATCTTTTTAATCAAAAAAATGCAAAATCTGATTATTTTTTTTCCATCCTAAAACTGGTCCAACCTCTACACAGTAAAGCCAAACAAGCTGATCGCATTTCGTACCAGTTGTTGCTCTGGAGTGCTGCTGACATGATTAATTAGACAGTCACTGGGCCAGAAAAAGGAGTGAAAATTACTATGATTTCCCAGCCATTCCAGCATTTTATATTAATGAGCCACAGATGAAATACTAAACAACCCTGGGAGAAAAGGACGGGACCCGTGTCTGCTCCCCGCTCGGCTAAGCGCCGGTGCCAGGGCAAGGCCAGGGCTTCCCCCGGCCGGGGCTGCGCGGCCACAGCGCGCACCGCCCTTCCACCGGCACCGCTCACCCGCGTTTCCCCGGCTCTGCACGGTGACACGTGTGCAAGGCTCGGGCGTTTTAGGCACATCCATTTCCTGCGCCACGGACCGTGCCAGCCTCCCCGCTCCACCGCCACGGCGCAGCACGGGTCGGCACTCGACCCCCACGCGGCATTCGCCTACGCTCAGTTTCAGCCCCGGCTGGTGGCACCGGCACCCCAGGGGCGACCGTCGCCCGCAGAAAGGTGCTCCACGGCCAGGAGCCATTTCTGCTGTCGCTCCTGAATGCGACAGCCATTGTTTCAGTACTGCGAAAGGATAAACAATAAAGGAAAGGGATAAACAATAAAGGGAAAGATTCGTACTTTCACTTAATTGTACATTCCTGATGTTTCTCTGATGATCTACATGAACACACGGGGACCCACTCACATAGACAGTACCAGGGTGTCGGTCCCCAGCACAGATGTGTGTGTACACAATAGATGTATGTACATGTCCACGTATATGCTGGGATTCGACGACACACTTTCATCACGGCAAGATTTGTCTTAACGACAATGTGGACATCGTCGCCTTCGGTGTCTGTCTGGGAGAGCGAGGGAAAGTTTCTAGTGAAAGCCGAATCCTACTGTAGACATTCAGTCATCTGCATTTAACCGATGATAACTCAATTAACTTGAAGAAACCCTCGCCCTTGCAACGCTAATGTTGCACGATGTGAGACTTCTCCTCCGCCAGCACAGGTCCCAGCTCGTTTAATTCCTTCAGCATCGGCACGGCAGTTTCAGAACACGGTATCTGTAAATGTAAGCTTAAAAGGAAACAACTGTCAGGTAACTGATTTCAGTAAACTACGAGCAAATTTTTGCCTCTATGGACATCACTGACTCATTAAGCACTCCCTCAAAGCGCTGTTTGTTCAGCTTTAACAACGGGAAGAGGTTCCGTTAACATTCCCGGAGTGCGAGGAGAGCACGGAGGGTTCCAGCACCCGGTGCCAGCCCCGCGCAGGGCGACCCGGGGCAGAGAGGCGGTGCGGGTGCGCGGCCGAGCAGCGCGTGCCCTGCCAGCCCCGGCCGAGGGGCAGGCGCAGGCACAGAAGTCGGAGGGAATCAGGAGGACAAGCTTTGGGCGGCGCGAGCGAGAGCCCAAAGAACGCACCGCCTCCGAGCAGGCACAAGCCGGCATTCACACGTGTGTTTCCATAGGTAACTCACTCACTGGAGCACGCTTTTTAAATGTTACGGCGTTCATTATTATTTGCACACCCAAATGACTGCTGAGCTCCAGGCACGGAGAGGACAAGTCTTAACAACCCCTTTTTTCTTGACCGTATTTCCCGACGGCATTTCTAGCTCTTCCAGTTTCACTCCTGACCTGTGGCTGAGTACACAGAGGTAAACAAAAATGAAAAATGATGAGAAGGAAGCGAGCCACCTGCTTTCAGCCTCGGAGGGCTGCTGCTCCTTCCCAGCGGGAGGCTACGGGGCGTCAGTGGCCTCTAATTGCTCCAGTTGGTTCCGTTTGTATCTGTGGCCATCTGGATATTTGTGAGTTAGCAATTAAAAACAGTAAGCAAAACAGTTGAAAATATTGTTCAGCATAATAAAATTTGTTGTTTTTCTTTTTATTAAAGCCTAAGAACAGGCATATGACAAATCTTCACTGCGAACCAAAGCGTGCTGTAAAGGGCCAGGCATTCTGGCTGATCATGTGAATCCCAACGTGTTTTCTAAAGGCACCTCCGGAGCTTGAGGTGAGAGATTCCTACAGCCGCAGGTACAAAACCACGGATGGACCACCTGCTGGAGGGGGTCCAGCAAAGGGCAACGAAGATGATGAGGGGATTGGAACATCTCTCGTATGGAGAAAGGCTGAGGGACGTGGGTCTCTTTAGTCTAGAGAAAAGAAGATTGAGGGGGGATCTTATTAATACATACAAATACTTAAAGGGAGGATGCCAGGGGGATGGGAGCAGTCTTTTTTCAGTGGCGCCCAGTGATAGGACGAGGGGTAATGGGCATAAACTTGAACATAGGAAGTTCCATCTTAACATGAGAAGGAACTTCTTTACTTTGAGGGTAGTGGAGCCCTGGAACAGGCTGCCCAGAGAGGTGGGGGAGTCTCCCACTCTGGAGACATTCAAAACCCGCCTGGACGCTGTCCTGTGTAACGTGCTGTAGGTGACCCTGCTCTGGTGGGGGGGTTGGACTAGATGATCTCCAGAGGTCCCTTCCAACCCTGACCATTCTGTGATTCTGTCATTCTGTGGACAAGCAACGTGTGAAGACGCACGCGAACAGATGCTCTGTTGGAAACGGGCAATTCTGAAGTACCTGTGAGTATTGCTGTATTTGCAGGCTTGTTTTTGAAGTTTAATTCTGGCAATGGTTGTGTTTTCCATAACAAATGCCACGGGAACCGCCGAACTGCTGGAGAGCCCAACGCTGCGTGTCAGCTGGTTTGGGTGCTCGGGGACGAGGGGGGAGCGCTGGGAACCCCTACCAGGGAGAGCGCAGGTGGGGAGCTCCTACCCCGGCAGGGTTAATACAGGGTACGTGGATTATTTGTTCTGAAGGGCGTTTTTCTCATTAAAACTTCTCCCCGGGCCCCAACCCTCCTCTCCTCACCGGCTGCGCCACTCACACTGCTCCTCAGCCAGGAAAGGGGTTTGCCGTCCAGAGAAACGCGCATCAACGATCCTCAAAGGACAGGTTATTTTCTTATTTCGGGGGTTTCTTGCAGCCCCACGGCTCACGCTGAGACCCCTCACTCAGTCACTCGGGGAGCGCTGAATTCTGCTGCCCACAGCAGCTCGGGAGGAGGGTACCCACTCCTCCCCTCCCACCCAAATTGGGGTCCGTGGCACCCGGCAACAGCTCCAGTGAGCCAGAAAGAGCCCATCGCAAACTTTTGTGATGGTCCTACTGAGGAACATACCTGTCCTCCCCTCTTCTGGAGGGAAACCTCTCTCCAGCTTTGCACGCTGCCTGTGCAAAAGGGATTCGCTTTGCGCCTCCTCCCCCAGGACAGTGCCCGGGCTGCCACAGGGCGACGCCGGCAATGGGCTCGTTAGAGCGGTAACGGGGTACGAAACGGGACGGGGTTCGTACACACGCACTTCTCGTGGTCTCTGGAGCGGACGGGTGGCTCCTGCCCACCGCCCGCTGCCGCCCCGGACCTGCCTGGAGACGGGCAGGACATTGGGGTTGCTCGTGCAGGAAACCCATCACTCCACTGCGGGTTTCAATCTTGTGAAGAAAGCCCTGAGTGGGAGCAACTGCTGAAAGCTCATAAACACAGATCAGAAGCACGGTGAAGCCGAGCCAGCGCTGGAAGGAGTGCCCGGGGAAGCAGCGTCCCAGCTGCCGGCTCTCGGCACACCAAACCGGGCGCCTCTCCGAAAGGGGCCATGTTCAGCCTGGAGAAGAGGAGGCTGAGGGGAGACCTTCTTGCTCCCTAGAGCACCCTGACAGGAGGTGTAGCGAGGGGGGGTCGGGCTCTGCTCCCAGGGAATGGGCGGTGGGACGAGAGGGAACGGCCTCAAGTTGCCCCAGGGGAGGTTCAGATTGGATATTAGGGGAAATTTCTTCGCTGAAAGAGTTATCAAGCACTGGAAGAGGCTGCCCAGGGCAGTGGTGGAATCATCATCCCTGGAGGGATTTAAAGGACGGGCAGATGTGGTGCCGAGGGACGTGGGTTAGTGGTGGGTTGGGCAGTGTGAGGTTGACGGTTGGACTCGATGATCTCAAAAGTGCCTCCCAACCTAGACAATGCCGTGACTCTCTGAGTCTATAACTCTGTCAAAGACCTGGGCGAGGTACGGGACGAGCGATGAGGATTTCTTTTTTGTGATACAGAGAGAGCACAGTAAATGACTGATGGATCTCTTCTGTCCTTATAAACCACAAACAAACATACTGTTTTCAAGATCCTTGTCCTAGGACTGGTCTTCAGAGAGGAAAACGTTTCACATTGTCCCTGCCAGAAAGTCCCCGAGCCCCCTCGAGCAGCGTGTGCGGGGACCCCCACCGCTGCCTCCCGCCACTTCGCCTCACTCGGGGCCGAGTCCACAGGGTCGGTCTCAGCCTTTATGGAAGATTTCCTTCCAGTTTCTAGCAGGACACGCTCACAATCAAGCCTCAGATTCAGCAGCTTTCAAAATCTTTCCATATTTATGACAGATACCAGGGATTAACTCCATTTAGGAATTTAACAATGATTACCCTTTATTATCCTCCACACAAACAAATATCATTAGGAACAAGTGAATTACACATAAAGGCATTCTTTGTGCGTTTATTTACATATCCCAAGAAAGGCTGTATTCATGTTGTGTAATTCTGATTGCACGCTTCGCCGAGCATCAAAACGGTTTACCGCTGCACGGCTGCTCCGCCGTGACAACTCTGACAGCTCCGCTCCCAACGCGCGCCAGCGGACCAGGGCAGCGGCGGAGACAGGAGGGGCGCTGAACAGCGGGGAACGCCTTCGAACGACTCTGCTGTCACAACAATCACTTCTGGTAGGTGTTACTCCGCATCGACATCTTTATTTCTGAGAGTTTCACAGATTAACAAGCTACTCATTCATGCTCTATCTATCGGCGGGTATAAACCCCCCTTTCTCGACGTGCCATCCCGAGATGGCCCGCGACGCTGCTGCTTAAAGAGGGCTCTTGCCCCAAGCTGGCTGACGTGGTTGGTTTTTTTAAAGGAGATGGATGTAGAAGCGCAGAGAAGTCACGCACAGCTGGTGGGTGACGGGGGGGTTTCTTCGCACCACACAAGGGCTCAGACTTGGGGCAGACGCCTCCGGCAGCATCTTCCCTCCCCGGTCAGCTCTCCTGCCCTTCGCCCCACGGCAGGGACGGTGCAGAGCTCATCGTTAAACACACAGAGGGAAAAATCCACAAAGCCAGCCCGCCCCAGCTGTAGTCGGCCAGGAACCTCAACAGTGGTTCCTCGGGCTGTGGCTGAAGACCCCCGTGGAGCAACGGGAGTCTGCACCCGCGAACAGGGCCGGGGCGGTGGGGCAGCCTGGGCAGCGTGTCCCCCGGGGGGAACACCCGCAGCAATGTCCAACCTCAGGTCTGACCCGCTGTGTCAGGCTTTTCCAGGAAAAAGGTCTGCGTTTCCACGTCCTGCCGAGAACGCGTGTGGACGAGACCATCAGCAACATGGACTGATGGAGAAAATATCTAGAAAATGTGGCAGGGGGTTGGAACTCCATGATCTTCAAGGTCCCTTCCAACCTAAACTATTTCACAATTCTATGGAAATCATGGTATTTAATCATGTCTAATTAAGGGGAAAAATAGAAAAAGGAGGAAAGCAACCCGCATGTTTGGCCCGATGGTATCTCCTCTTAAGATCATTAATGTCGTTATTTATTCAGCTACTATTTCTAACGCTAATATTATTAAAGTAGCTGAAACCTCTGAAAGACAGAGTTCGCTTTTAATGATTTTTTCCTCCACAGTTTTAAGGTTAAATTGGTAGGTTGTATCATGCGTTTCTATTTTGAGACAAGCAGAAATACACTGCCAGTAACTGTATCAACAAATGGGTAGGAAATTATGGAGCCACAAAGTACATGCAACTAACTTGGGAAATATTGACAAACACTAATTTAGCAAAAGGTCAAAGCTGTATTAGGGTGGAGGCCACGATGATCATCACCATCACATTAGAGCATGGCTTTTCCTCAACATAAATTTGTTTCCACAGGACAAAGGAACTTCTGTCCCCAAGAAATGATTTCTGACATCTGGGAAAAGTGCACATTTTCCCAGATGCTGCTAAAGACTTCTCAAGGTTCAGCTGAGACTCCAAACACCTGAGCCGGGCAAGGTCCAGCCACTGCAGGCGGAACGGTGGCCAAGGTTTCAAGTCAACCAGAAAGGAGCTGGAGATGAGGCGATTCTGCAGACGGGCACAGGCAGCCAGCAGCACCTGGCACGGACGGAGCCACCACAGGTAAGGTACCGACTGACGGAGCCGGCCCCCTTTACACTCACATCGCATGTAAACACCTCCTGAATCCTACTCACGCCCTCACTCCTCACCAGTGTCTGCTGAAATGTCCGTGTCCATGACCATGGACATGTGATCCATGTTCGCATCCATGCCCACCTGATGCTCACGCCCAGGTGATGCCCATGCCCTCATCCATGCCACATCCATGCCAACGTCATGCCCATGCCCACATCCATGCCTATGCCCACGTCCATGTCCAAGCCCATGCCCACATCCCTGCCCACATCCATGCTCACAGCCATGCCCATGCCCACCCAGGGCAGCACCCGGGAGGGCCATCAGCCCTCCTCTGTCTCTGCGTGCTGCGCGGTGCTCACTGTGCGCTCTTGGCTGCAGGAGTCATAAATACAGGTTGGAGAACAAAAACTTTTAAATAGTAAAACAGTGAATGCCAAAGTATTAGGAAAGATGGGGACAAACTTTTTAGCAGGGCCTGTTCCGACAGGCTGAGGGGGAACAGTTTGACACTGAAAGAGGGGACATTGAGATGAGATGTGAGGAAGAAATTCTCTCCTGTGAGGCTGGTGACCCCCTGGGGCAGGTTGCCCCGAGAAGCTGTGGCTGCCCCATCCCTGGAGGGGTTCAAGGCCAGGTTGGACGGGGCTTGGAGCAACCTGGGCTGGGGGGAGGTGGCCCTGCCCAGGGAAGGGGGTGGCACTGGATGGGCTTTAAGGGTCCCTTCCCACCCAAACTGTTCTGTGATTCTATGATCAGCATTTGGCTGTGCAATCACTCAAATCTGAAAGATGTCTGTGATTTGTCAATATTTTTACAATTACCTAGTGATGGGTGTGAATCCAACCCAGAGAAATCTGAGCCAACAATAAACAAAGTTCTGGAACAAACAATGCAGATGGCGATGAATTAACTCCATGACAGTCTGGAAAAACCTCCAAATTATTCATATGTTGAGAATTCATGTAAATATTGCTAGCACGGTGCCCTTGGTGACTAATTAGATGAGTAACTGCTATTTGGTTTGGGGGATTTTTCTTTAGAAAATGTTCTTCGTGTTCTTACTGGCAGGTAAAACCTGAATGTGACAAAGCAGCGAGCCCAAGGAACGCTTCACCAGAGCCCCGTCTGCAACTCAAATTAGTCTCACTATCGTTAGTACTTTCCCCTCTCTTTTCTGAAAAAATCAAAGTATTCCTTCATTTTGAGATCTTTAAAATATGTGCAAAGCGCAACAGGATTTAGTATTTGCAAATGTGGCTTTTTTGATTTGGACTGTTACCCGAACAAAAGCATCCAACGCTCATTCCATGTTTTTCCATACAAAGATGACAGAGCACCGCTGATGTCTTAATGTCTGATTTACTCTCTAATTTATTTTTCATTTACTTCTAGCTCACAATGTCTGATTTTTTCCCTAACTTATTAATTTATCCCCCGATTTAGTTCCATGTCATCCAATCTGAAATAAATAAATAAATAAATACATAATATTCTGCGCGGCAAGTAACCAATGAGCCACTGTAATTTCGAACAGCACGCAGAAAGATAAAACGTAACGGAGGAGGGATGAATGGATGTGCAAAGCCCGTTGCTCGACCCGGCACCTATGGCAGAGGGAAGCGCGTGCGGAGGCAGCCGGGCTGTCGTTACAGCAACGTGTGCTCCGCAGGAATAACGCACTCCCGGGGACGCAGGAGGCTCAAACGCCCTTAGGAAAATAATAGTTCCGATCTTCAGTGACAGAAAGCAAACGCTTTTTTCCCGGGTTCTGCGTCCTGTGCCAGGAGCAGTGGGGATTTCAGAGCCTCCGGTGAGAGAAGCACAGAGTTGGGCGAACAGCTGCCGGGGAGCGCTCCGTGGGGATAAACCTGGTCGGATAAACCTTTGGCCACTGTCGGAACAACGAAATCAAGCAGATACCCATACTGACCACCTCTTGGTTTAACGTTCTCAGAGGTCTCAAAGTACTCACAGAAAAATAAATTTTAAGGAAAACGTATTAATTCCCGAGAATAGCTCACAGAGTAAATAAAGTCTTTTTATGTAAGAGTTTCACAATGTATGCATTTAATACATTCTTATATTAAAAAAAAACCCAGCACAACAAAACGAAACACTTGTGGGCATTGCAAAAAAAAAAGTTTTAAATAGATACAATTGAAGTGGTAACAGCACACATCGAGTCTCTCCATTACTGAACTTTAACTTATTGCTATTATTGCTAGCTCTGAAATTATTCAGACCCTGACCAAGAAAAGTGTTGAAAGGAGCGGCAGGAGTACTCGTGAGCGGTCTCCACACGCGGCAGGGCCGGGAAAGCCGTCCTGCCGCTGCCGAGGCCGCGGTGGCTGCCGCTGGGCAAGCCCACGGGCTGCAGCCACGCCGCAAAGCTCTTCCAGCGCAACCCGCACCGCGCAACCGCCTTTGCCCATCTCACCGCCGGGCGACACGCGGGTTTTCGACCCAAAGCCCGTTCCAGTTGATAACGGCACAGAAAACGGTCCCAAACCCACACGCTTTCCCTGTACTCTCCTCCTCCCTCAACGAAACCGGTTCTGCCGGCTGCTGGCCTGCTGCCCCCCGAGCACGGGAGGGAAGAGGGCAGCGCGGCCGCGTCGCACTGCCAGGGAGGGCACGCGCCGTCACCCACAGAGCAGTCCACACTCGGTTGCTTGGCTATAATTAACAGCAGCAGCAAGACCTCAGAAGCTGTTCGGAAGATTTTTATTGTCTTATCAATCATGATGGCCTAACGTGTTGTTTATATTCCTCATTAATAATGTCACGCGTCTAGCGATGGATTTTGGCAGTCTGTGTCAGTGTATTCTCCCAGAGCCGTTTTTCCCTCTCTCCTCCACTTCCTCGCAGAAATTGTCCCCGTAACTGTACCTTCCATCTGCTAATTAGTTGAAGTCCCAGGGCAGAGACGCCGTGAGTCTCGCTGACAGGAGGAGCCCACAGCCCTGGGGAAGGCAGACGCATCGAGCCGCCCCGTCACCCGCCCCCACCCTCCTCGGGACGCAATCAGTGGGTTTAATTATCTGCTTAGCGCTGGGCGCAGGAGCGCTATATTGACTAACACTAAGCAGAGCTTTACTCTACTGGACTTGAAGCTCTGTACCCAATTTCCTGCATCCCACCCACAAAAGGAGAACGATAGTATTTGCCTTTCTCCCGCCCTTCCCCTGCCCTGTGGCTGCCCGGTCCCGGTGCCGGCAGAGCACGGGGCACACCGGGAGCTCCCCGTCCCCTCCGTCACTCCTGGCTGCGGTGCAGAGCGGCTGCGGTGGGTCCTGCACTCCCCGCGACGACTCCACCGAGCAGCCTGCCCGGATCCCTTCATCATCCCCTTTTTCTTTCCCCTGTTACGTGAAATCCCGGGGAAACGTCCCCAAAGCTGGTTTTCTGACCAAACCATGCAAGCAGTCTGGTTACATTTAATTCCAAATAACTGAGCGCTTCAAAGGGAGTGTGGGTCACTCTTCCGTAGCGTTAAATGATAAGATAAACAAGCGATGTGTTTTATCAGGCCACATAACGAGGCTGCCATCACATCAAGAGGAGACTGGAGAAGGATGCCGTAGACAAAAGTGATGTTATTTCTCCATTTGTTACTCCGTTGCCTAGAAATTAGTTCTTTCCCTGAGACGGGGGCTCCAGCCGAATTCCATACATCAACAGAGGAAACATGGAAAAAGTGTTCTGTCTCCACTAATTACCAAATCTTTCTTTAGGAAAGAATATCAGGATTCCCTCCGTACCTCCTCAGCAAGGGGAGTCGGGCCCCGAGGAGGTGGCACCGGACACGGCACCCGGCGCGTGCCGACCCAGGGCCCTCTGCGCCCAGCCTGCCGCTGGGGCAGCATTCTCCACGCTCAACATTTGCAGGAGAAATGGGAATTTTTGCCTTCTGATGAATTTTTGCCCTACAGATTGACACTTTTCAAACGTGAAAATGTGAACCACCCACAGGTCACCGGCACAGGCACGCTGCCGGCCACCACCACCTCTCCAGACTGTCCAGCTCAGCCAGACCTCCACTCCGAGGCGTTTGCTGTCTGCCTATAAACTGGGCTAAGAAATATTTATTAATTTTAAGGGGATATATTACCTCTGCAGAAAAATGAAGCGGGGAGTTGTCGTCTGCGGCAATATTTTGAATTAGCTTTTACTGTGTTGCTTCCACTACCTCCCACCTTCAATCAAAACTGATGAGAACAAGAGTTTCTTCTGTTTCACTGGGTAATTTCTTCATACTCCTTTTTTCCTTCGCAGTACCATACACTGCATGACAATGAAGCCTGCCAAAGTCCCACCTCGACGTGAAAACACTGTAGCAGAGGTTTCCTAGTTTATTTTAAATGAACACACAGTTTCCAGGCTCATAAACAACAAAACGGTGAAACGGCGTGACTCTCCCTGAGTACGTGGAAAGGCACACGGGAACAGGTATGGAAAATAGTTTCTTCCTACTTCAGAGTTATTTCTGGACGAGGTGCACGGCTTTCTGCACCCGACCTACCCCGGCCTCGGGTAACGTTCAGCCGGTGAACGTGACGGCTGACTGTGCCCGTCACTTAGCAGGGATTTTTATTTTGACTTATATTCCTTTCAACAAAGAGACGTTACAATGGAACAAACCCAACCCTGCAGTCAAACGCACTTCCTGCTGTCGCTTCCACTCCTGTCCTCTGCCCGTCCCCGGGAGCTCCAGCGTTCCACCATCCCTTCTGATGGGGCCGGCACCCCGCGGCCGCAGCCCCCCCACCTCCACTCCTACGGCGTGAGGAACCCACAACAATTTAGTGTCGTTCAGATAAGTATTCTCTCACCCGATGACCCCTCCCCACCCAGGAAGGAGAATCGGGGAAAAACAAGGAAACAAGAGGGTTGAAATATAAATAGATTTAATAGGATAAGACTAAATAATTAACATTAATAATACTAAAGAACCAGTATTGATCCCGATACCACTATAAAATACCCAAGGGTTACTCTCAGCCCATTCTACCAGTGGAAGCCGTGCACCCCCAGCAGTGACAGCCCATGTGGGACCCTGTGAGCGCTGCGGCTTCGGGAGGAAGGGACGGGCTCAGGACTCCGGCACCGGGGCGAGGAGTTCTCAGCATCACAGCCATCCCGGGAGAGAGAGAACTCCTCAGCAAACTTTCTAATTTCTCTGGAATGTGCCATTCTTGGTATGAACTAACCCTGTTGGCAGCGTGGGCCAAGTGCCCGGGTCTCGCTCCTCCTCATCTCTGCACCTGGAGAGCTCGAAAACACCAAGACCTTGAAACCCACACACCATCGCTGGCTGTAAAGTCAATATTTTCACAAATGCAGACACTAGAGTCTTCTAAAAGTGCAGTTTTCCCAAGCAATAGAAGATAAATTAATCCTGTGTCACTCAGCCCAGGACAGCCGGGCAGGAGGAGCCGCGGTGGCGTGAGCGCCCCACGTCCCTCTGTGCTGAGCCCCCGCCGCGACCGTGCTGTCCCCTCCTGCTGCACCCGCGCCTCCTTCCTCCCCTGCAAGCACCGGCGCACTCCTCCTCCCGGGGGACACGGCCACGCTGGCCGCAGGGCCACCGGTATGTCCTCAGCTCGCTGATCCCGCAGGTCCTCCCTGGCGGGAGGGTGCTGGGAGGCATTCCCGGCCGCTGGACCCAACACAGGAATCCACTTCTCCTCATCAGCTTTCCCATCTTCAGATCTCCAGCAAAACTCAGCGGAGACTTCAAGTCCCAACACCCCTTCAGGACTGAGCTCTCAATTTATTGATAAATTTAAGCTGAAACTGGGAGATGAGAATCAGAACAGGCAACGCGCTGTTTGACAGGAGTCATTACGCAGACCAGATTTGTTTATTTAGACATGCAAATCATACTCCTGTTTCTGTTGGCAGGAAAGCAGAATGACCTCTTTTATTTAAAGTACGGACTTCAGAGATTATTCAGTGACTACAAAAGAAAACCTTGCAGAGAGATGGGCAAAAATAGCAATAATTTTACAGTGTGCAAAGCTGCATCCCCGCTAGTATTGTACGGCTGTCTACTTGGAAAGATCTGGAAGGAATTAGATGCAACATGGATGTAGCTACAAAAGTTGAAAATGATGCTTAGCAAAGATCATTGGGATGGTTGCGCAAGGCAGATGCATTTATATCTGAAGTGAGATTTTAATCTGTAAATAGAAATGTCACTAGCTAGCCATACGTCAGGTTGTGAAGACCTGCTTATGGCTGTGTCTGGACCATGAAAATACAACTGTTTGATTTAAGAGAAAAAATAACCAACTTGAAAGTTCATCAGGTGCAAATATGGTGTGTTATTACGTGCAAGTAAATTTTTAAAAGGAAACATAACAGTAAGGTAGAAAGGAATAGCTAATTTAAATCTTCACCTGAACTCATTTAAAACCAAGACTGAAGAGCAAGAAAATCCTTAAGAATGCACCCTGCCCGTGCATCAGCAAAAGAGCGTGTTTGAATTTCATACACGTACTGGAAGTGCGTGTTGCCGGCCTCTCGGACCCGTTTTCCACCCCCGTTCCAGTTGTCTCTAATGAAGCCTCCCAGCTTTTAGAAGTCCCACAGCTGCTGTCCGACCCCGCGGGGAGCTCCTCACCCACCCCAGCTCCTGCGGCTCCCGGTGCTCCCGCGGCCCCTGCGACGGCTCCCGCCCAGAACACACTCCGCAGCCGACCCAGCGCCCCGCTCTCCGCACCCGCGGGCATCGGGCCCTCCACGGAGAGCCAGAGCCACCCCCAGCCGGAGCCTCTGGGTTCACTGCTATTCCCCGCGGGAAACGGAAATCATTCTGTGTCCGGAGGAAGCAGGAGAGGTGTCCGGAGGAAGCAGGAGAGGTGTTTGGGTGCCGGCATCCAGCTGCGGGCTCTGCCGAGCTGCAGACCCACGCTGCGGCTCACCACCGAGCACCCATCCCTCGTGGTAAAATCAGCAAAATCCCGTCCCCAGGTGCACTCTCGCCAATCCAGCACCACACGGGGCCCTAAAATCCATCGGGCAGCCCCACGCTCCCATGGCTCATACGACCTCTCCGTCACTGTTCTGAGGTGGAGACATCTGCCCGGGGATAGCAGCTGGTGGAGGCATCTGTTTGCAAATTAAAGAGTGTCCAAACACCGATGCCAGAATTTCGGTTGAATCAATAGTCCAGATAAAATGCTAATTGCAATTACACTGGTCCCTGCGCCAAGTCCCTGACTCTTGGCCTGACTTATCCAGACTTCAAAAAGCGTGGCAGCTGAGTTAGAGATTCTGCTGTCCAGTACTCCCCGCGCGTCCTCTGGGACACTCCATCACGGACTAACACAAGATTATTAGTAACAATCATGGAGCGGTCTGAGAGATGGCTCGAAAAGTAACATTTCACGCCCCTGTGTATTTGTGGATGTGGGAACTTCCCGCGCTCTGCCAGGGAAGCTGGAAATGAAGCACCAGCCTCGGGTGATGTCAAGAGCAGAAACGCTGAGAACATATGGTTCTCAAAAACTGCTTGGAAAAAGCTCTGCCAGTACAAATGCTCACAGATCATCCCAATGAAAAATGGTTTTTTAAACTTTTTTAAAAAAAAAAATTACTTATCAGTATCAGCCTCAAGGTAGCAGCAAGCTGTACTGTCTGCACCCTCTGGCACCACCATTTCTTGACGTCTAAAAGACCCACTACTCTTTGGAATAGTTCGGTAAAGAAACAGGATATTTGTCAGTTCAGACAACACAAACATTTTAACTTTGTTCACACCAGCCAGAATATTTGATGAGGACTTTGACAAGCCAAACTGACCGGCAGGCACAAAGCCTGAAGGAACACGGCCTGGGCATCCTGCAAAACGGAACTGGTGGGTCACACGCGGTCCATGGTGGGGCGTGCTGAGCTCGCCGCATGATGCTGAATGGCTGCAAATGTCAGCTTGAGCCTTAGGAAGCAGATGCAACCTTTGGTTTAATGCCCTGCTTTCCACCTCTAAATTCAGCTACCTTGGTGGCTTCTCCTTTCTCCGCATACGACCATCAAACCGCTCTCCGTCTCACGCCTGGCGGCAGCCAGTCACACTTCTGGAAGCGAACATCCATACCTGCGCATCCCGCACGGGGCGCTGCACAGCGGGAGATCTCCAGTGGCAAACTCTGCCCGTCATTTCACAGGATTCAGCTTCACCTCTGACAGTTAACTCAAGAAATCCCCAATTATAAATCCTATCTGTTCAGTGACTGGGGATAGCAATGACAATTTATCACAATAAAGCTGGGTTTGCGTTGTTTTCTGGCCCAGGAGAATAATTAAAAGTCTTATAAAAAGCTTCACTGTGCAAAAATATCTTCTGGTTTTGGGGAGAATTCAGGTCTTGCAGGCAAACTTCTAGCTGTATCTGCACCAGAACTTCTGCGCCCTTCTCAGCTCAGTCATCCTTTGCTCTTCTCGCCCATCCCCACCTCTTCGTTGGCGTTCTGCTGTTTGGCCAGGGCAGGGCAGGTTAACTGGGAAGGAACCTGTTCCCTCGGGAGAACGGACTCCTCTGACCTCTGCTCAGCCAGAGATGGATGAGACGATTCATCAAGGTTGTGTGGGATCTCGACTTGGCTGGACATTGCTGATTTATAGCTCCCACCATCTGCACTGTGTCTGTCGTAAGCGACCACGCTCTTCTGTGGAACAGAGCCACTGGTAGAGCCGTACGTGTTTCAGTTTCGGGGGGAAAATAATACCCTGATTGGTTTTGTCCTTCTGTACATCAAATCTGTATATGCAGAGACACCGTTACAACTCTTCAAATTAGTCCAGCTCGAGTAAAAAGTAGTGGAACACAAAGTACACGTGGGCAATTAAATCTATTAAGGGACGTGATTTGTGCTGTGCTGTGCTGGGAAGAACTGACCCTACCAACGGGATCCAGAATGAGAAGCCAAAGTAAAACAAAGGTTCGGCCACATTTCAAGGCTGCTGACATTCAGCCAGAGAAAGTTTCCGCGATCTACAACTGAAAGGAAAATAAAACCACGTCCAAAAGGAAGAAACAAAGAAACTGGGGAACCCTGGGAAAAAATGAGCAGGAAAACGGTATGGGGAACACAACAGAGAACGGAAAAAACTCACTGCTGCGAACACACACGCTGTTCTGAGCCCTGGAGCACCTCCAGCTGCACCTCCCACTAAGCACAGCCCAAAGCGTTGCTATTTGTCCCCATCAGCTCACAGAAGAATGGCCAAAGGGTTTGTGTTTGAGAGTCAGAGATGAGATGAGAGCTGCACCGATGACGCTGGAGACGACCGTGCCAGAAAGCACAAGGAAACACTTTGAACTAATTGTGAGTATAATTACTCGCATCTCCACAGACCTCTCCTTTGGCATCTCGTGTACTTTCAGATGAAGGTTTCCCTCGGCCAAGCACTCAGCCACGTTCCGCTGAACCTGCGGCGAGTACCCCCGGCTGCGGGCTGGGAAGTCGGAGAGCCTTTTGAAAGAATGGTTGTGTTTTCTACTTGTTTTTAATTACAAGCGCTGAAAATATTTTGACCAACTGTACAGCTGTTGAGCTATCATTTTAAAAGACGTTGGTACAAACACATTTCTCTACTACTTCTAGGCGGATATTTAGGCATTAATACACGCACAGGACTGGCAGGGGGCTGAAATTCACTGAAATCGGCGGTCTGATTCCCACTGAAAACACAGACCCCTCCGGGCACGGGTGTATGGACAAACCCCATCACTGCTGGGAGTCTGGCGGAGCCAGTCCTGCCACAGGTTTGAGCTAATTATGAGAAAGAAGCTTATGAATTATTTAAATGACAGGAAAAATGTGTTTATAATTAATAACAATGATTAGTTTTTCCCTGGCGCTGCAGTGAAGTACGCAGGAAGGAACGGGGCGCTGCGTACGCTGAGCGTGTCCCAGCGCTGCACTGAGCGGTGCTGAGACCCCCCGGCAGAGGGTCCGGGGGGCTCCACCGCCGGCCCGGCAGAGGGGAACGGCCCAGTGGGGCCGAAGGGTTTGGGGCAGGGCTGAGTGAGCGGCGAAACTCGGGCAAACACCACACCGGAGCCCTCCGAGGAAGAAGGGGGAGCAGCGGGACCACCGCCGAGTCCGCGCGGCACCACCGGCAGCGCTCACCGGGGGCGCGTCGGGAGTCTCGGCACACCGGCTGGCAGAGCGGCACTGTTACAAGGAGACAGCGAGTTCCTCCTTAAAGAAAAAAGCAGATGGAGGAAGAAAATAATGCTGTCGCAGCCTCGTGAGTCGCTCTCCGCATTCCTACTCCTTTTTCCCCAAACTGTAAAATGTAAAATTAACGCTGGCCACCTTTTATCTCACTGGACTTCCCCCATTTCAGAGATTTTCTAAAAAGGCAAAAATGCTTTTGCCTGTGTCTGTGTTTCCCTGTCTGCTACGTTACGCTATCGGTTACGCTTGGAACAACCTCTCTGGATACCTGATGAGCTAAAAGCACAGATGTGCTCGGAACAACTTGTGTCGCCTCTGCAGCTCGCCATTTGTACTTGGCATGGGGCAGCGCGCGTCCCGGAGCACTTCCCCGCATGGGGACGCAGGGCGATGCTGCACCCCGGGACCCCGCATGCGTCCCGCCAGCCAAGCACCCAGCAGTGCGCGGGAGGTGTCCTGTGGTGGCCGCACTGGGCACCCGCGGGGGGCCCCGGGCAGCCGCATCGCGTCACATCACATCGCACCCACAGCGAACCCGCCCGGCACCTCCCCTGCACGCCAGCCCCCGAGCCTGGGCCGGAGAGGGGGATGCAGGGGACTGTTCCCCAATGCAACCGGAAGGAAAAACACAGGAAAAAACTTAGGAAATGAGTTACAAGAAGTTATTCAAGACTTAGGCCTTGGATCTGTCTACTCAATTTATCCAAGAGATGGCTGAGTCCAAAATCTACACAAAAGAGGCATTTCTGAGGATAGGTAGGTTTTAAAATCAAAGTAAAAGGCGTAACAAGGCACAGGGGACCAGAAACTAAACAAAACCAGACTAGAAGTGGGCACTGGCTCGTACCAGGCAGGGGAACGTACCATGGGAACCACTTAAAAGGAACACTGTGGGTTGGGATTGCTTTCTATCTTTTTATCAATTCCCTTTAAATTTCTGGCCAAAGAGAATTGTAGTCTTGATTTGGAAATTCAGGATAATTTTGTAAGTCAATTTGCATGAGGTCAGATCAGAGGCGTGTAAGAGAGCTCCCCAGCCTCACCACCTCCACACCGAACTTCATACCTACCGAGTATGGCACTGCCGGAGCTGAAGCCCACACTAAGTGCCTCCACAGCTCGGTAAAATCGTGAGGATTGCCATCAGGGGGGCAGAGGGGAGGGGGACGCTGAGAGGAACCAGCGCAGAGGAGGATGGGGGTCCTCAGCGTCCCTGTAGGGCCTGCAGAAGTCCCGCGGCCCCGGCAGCTGCTAGGGTCTCGGCGCCTTCTTCTGTAGGTACAACCCCACACCCACAACCACTTGCTTCACCCGGATCTCCGATCGCTCAGCTTTGATGGGATTTTTACATGGAAACCTCCTCTTTGGGGTAAGACATGGCTTTTCGAGGGGTACTCTGTGGGTACGCTCAAGTGCTCACATCATCTAAATTATCATGGGATGTGTTCTTCCCATGGGAAGCCGGGATGGAAAGCAGCGATATAATCTATTACAATGACATTTTCATCAGCATTAAATGTCTTCACCATAAATTACAACACTAGCTGGCAGGAAATATTTGGGGGCTGTGCTTACGACAGTTACAATTTGTTGCTGGAAAAAATCTCTGGGTGGACTTAATTTCTCAATGTCCAATTCATCATCTCAGATACATTGTTTTGTGGAGATTAATGTATTCAAAATTACAATAATGAAAATAATTTAGCCGAAACCTCTTCCTCCTCTTGACATTTACAGCAGCCAACCTCAGCTAAGAGGGGAGCACGCTGCTGGAGCCCCGCCGCAGAGGACGGTGCCGGCCTCGGGTCCCCCCTGCAAGGAGCAGCGCAGCTCCCGGGGGTGGAGGAGCCGTGCCGGGCCCCGCGGTGCCGCGGGAGCGGAGGTCCCCCACGCTGTGCTCGGGGCCGTGCCCTCGGCTGCTGTGAGCTTCTGCATCCGAACTGCAAAGGATGTGGAAAACAGAGCTGGAGGAATGGCCACGGGGGCCCCCGCCGTCCCCGTCTCTCAGCGCTGAGGACAGATCACGTATCTGACTTTTCTCAAGTCCCTAAGAAACTGGAAGCGGTGCAGGAGGAATAGCTTCAACCCAGGCGGTGGGCGGTATTTTTAACTCAGTTTTTCTTGAGGTGTGAGCTACCAGCAAACGCCGAGAGTGGTGCCAGCGCTCCCCGGAGCTCAGGGTCCCACACAGCCCGAGCCCCCGCCGGAGCGCGAGCGCAGTGGGCGCAGAGGGGCTCGTCCCTGAGCCCTCTGCAGCAATGCAGCGCCCCACAAAATAACCATGGTGGCTGGTACAGCAGCCCCAGTTGCTCCCAGTTGTAGGCTTCCAACCTACCGGACGTTTCTAATCCCACGTGCTGTCCTACCGTGCTTTCAGGGAAGCTCCCGTGGAAAGGAGCCCACCTCCTGCCCCGTTCCCAGCCCCAGCTCCAAACAAAGCCAGCCCTCGTGCTCACGCCTCCCCACGCCACGGGATCCTCAGGAAGACACTACAAACAGTAAGAATAATATCAATACCAACAGTACTAAATACAAATAGATGTTACACCGGACATCAAGTTTCTATCTAAACGAGTTCCGGTTTTCTCCATGGATCACCCAACCCCACAGCCCGGCTCCTTCACTCTATATAAAAATTTATGATAATGTAGAAGTCAATACCTGTTTTAAATAGTTCAGCGAACCGGTAAAAAAATTATACCAACTCCCAGTTACGGTTTTTCTTGCTATCTTTCCATCAGAGGTGATTTTGTCAGTGTAAGAGCTAATTATTTGAAAATGAAATACAAGGGTGTTACACAACTGGCATTTTATTCCAGAGGTACAAAGTCCGCCCGTTGCTCCCCACCCGCAGTCCCCCGTCCATTGGGGAGCCACGCGGGACACTGCGGGGATTTGGGGATGCTCGGCCGGTGGGAGCACAGCGTGCGGCACTGTGCATGGGCAGCACCCCAGGGCGGGTGGCACCCACCCGCGTCGACATGTGCATTCCTCGAGTAATTCCAAATATCGCTATTAATGTCCCCGTGCGCGTGTGGGGCTGGGTGCCACTACTTGGACGGGCACCGACAAGCACGGGCTGAGAAGGACTCGTCCCGCCGGGTTCAACATCTGAAGCCGCACTTGGTTCATGCCAAACACAGAAAGAAATCTCGTGGCTTCAGTGTTTCAATCAAATAAAACATTTAATTCCACACAAGGTAATTTTTTTTCTTCTTAATTTTTGCGTCAGTAAGCAGACACTGTGCTCTCACTATAAAAATATAAGGCAGTACTTAGGTAGAGAAGCGCCAATCCAACGCGTCAAGGCAAGAACTTCCCTGCCACAAATGTCAGCACCAAGGCTTTAACATATTTTAAAAGCTGTTTCCATCAGTCTTGATGGAAACAAACGATTGAATTCCATTTTTCCTAGATTTCATGATTTGCCACCTGTCATATACCCCTTCTCCCACGGTCGGCAGAGGACAGACAGCTCCTCCGAGGGTCACACGGGGTAGGGAGGAAAAATCTGCTGTGGCTGCAGGCGGCGCTGAAGCCCATCTGCCGCTGCGAGCGGGACGGGTGGCCGCGCTGCACCACGTGCTGCGAGGAGGGCTCATGTGGGGCTCCTCTCGCTGCCATCGCCTCCCTCTGCAGGGGGGGTTCTGTCTCAGAGCTGGAGAAACATCTCCCCGGTTCCCAGCTCATCGGCTGTAGCTGCTCACGCCTGCAGAGGAGCAGGGGAACCAGCCCGCTGCCTCCCCAGAGCTCACATCCCCAAAGCTTCCAGCGAGAAGCGGGTCTCAGCTACACCTGGAAACTACTGTTTTGGTGAGAAGGACTGCTCCGGGGCCGCGGGCAGCCGTAGCTGCGTATTCACCCCGTCCGGCAGGATTATTAAGGTGCATCTTTCTCCAGACCCTGCCCACAACTCCGCTAGACAGTTACTGTCAGAAAACGGCATTACATTTTAAAATGCCAGAGCTTCATCTGTTTTCCTCCAAGCTCAATTTCACCCACGTGAATTCAGTGTCTGTGAGAACTGCATTTCTAAACTCTCAAATCCAGCTCCTCCCACCCCCCCCTGCTGGGTTCAGCCCAGAATTCAAAGATGTAAAAATAAAATTCCTATTGACTCCAGGGCTTTGGAGCAGACCCACTGATGAGCTGCTTCTCCCTGGGATTGTCCTGTTGACACTAAAAGAGCCAACTGTGCAGTAAAGTTTTATTTCATGTAAATGAGATTGAGAGAACCTAGGCTGGTACCTTAAAGACAACACAGAAGCGTAACACGACTTGGCTTGTTTAGCCAGGGAAAAGACATTTCACTGGGGGGAAATGTTTGTTCTCTGCAAACACGCCGGGGACGAGCCCTGGGACGGGAGAAGAATCCTGTGACAATATTGGCTAAGAACGGGTAAATATGAATTGGCCTTCAGTAGGTTTGGGCTGGAAGCACAGAGGTTTCTAAGCAGCTTGGCCAGGGAAAGCTACGGGGAGCTGCGATGGAAACGTGTGTGGATGAGTCGATGCGGGCGCTGCGGCAGCCCGGCTGCCCCCTCCCCAGCCCGGGAACGCCTCTCGGCCACATCTACCATCGCCTTTTGCGCACTCGTTACGAAAACAGAGCTCAGCAAGAGGGCGGCCGATGCTGCCGGCACAGCAAGCGCGCGCTCCCCTCCCGTACGGACAGGAACGTTCCCATTTTGTGCCCACCGGTGGGGCCGTCCCGCAGCACGCCCGTACCGCCCCGTCCCACCCGCGCACGGCCATGCCTGCTGGGTGCCCTCCATACGCGCACACACGCACGACACGGAACACCGAATCCAAACAGCCGCACTGGTCCGATCCTTTTCCCCCCGCAGGTTTCACCCTGTGCCAGAGGGCAGAGCTGAACCCCCCACACCGCCCTTCCGCGCAGCTCCGGAGGGCACAGACCCACCGCAGCATCTCCCCCTGCCAGCCCCGGAGGGTTCGCGCCGAAGGACGGACCGCACCGACACCCCCTCCTTCCACAACACGCCTCTCAGGTAATTATTTAATATTCCTAACAGCTGGAAAGGAAGAAAGGCGAGCGAGAAGGAGAACGTGCGGACAGCGCTGCTGGCCGTGCCCGATGCCGTCCTCGCCGTGCCGGCCCGCCGGCCAGGCAGCCCCTCTCCTTCCTTGGCCACCCTTTCGCCTCCCAGTGGCATTTCAATATTGACGTCTCCAGGTTTCAGCTGCTCTCCTCTCTCCTGATTCATGCGCGGCAGATGGTGCAAATGACACCCCTTTTATTTTCTGGATGAATTCGTATCACCCTGCCAAGATGCTAATTTTTGTTGCCAGTCGTTGTACGTCGTGTTACCGGCGATGAAGACCAGCTTTGCTTCAAAATGGAGTAAAACTGCAGCCACAGACAGGCTAAAGTTGTAGTGAATGATTAGTTATAGCAGGTGAAAGTTAAATAAGAACTTTTACTAACCAGCTTTATTTTGATCCCTTGCTGCTGCCTGTGGTTTGTCGGTTTTGTTTGTGGGCATTTACCCGTGTTTTGATGCTGCACGTTACAGACAGCAGCAGATATTCCTGAAGCTGATTTACTCATTGTTTTGTAAAACGAATCTCTGTCACAAACTTTCCAATGATGGTAAAGAAATCTCTCCTTGTCCAGACTTCCCATAAGTCAAACCGATCACGTAACGGAAGAGCAGAAGACACGTCCCCGTCTGAGCCGTGTTCCCCCGCCGGGGCGCAGCGGGGCGGGAGTCGCCCGGGGCAGAGCAGAGGAGGACCGTTTCCCCGCTCTCTTCTTCCACGACCCTCTGCGAATGCTCCAGATGGAGCTGCCCTCCCGGACAAGAGCTCTGCACGTTTTCCTCGTGCGTGGTTTGTGGGTGACTGCAAAGCCCCAGGTGGTTTTGTGCCCTGAGACCCCACTCACTCCCCCCGCACTGCCTCGGACTCTCCTGCACTGTGTTTCAGCAGAAACATCTCCTCAGCTTTTCAAATCATTCCTTATTTCAATTCTGTCCTCCAGAGTTCCTGTGATCCCCCCCAGCTCCACGTCATTTGTAAATTTTACCCGTTCTCTATCTTACAAATCACTAATTAAAATAGAGAACAGACTCAAGAGGAAGACGAGTCCCTTTGGGACTCACCTGAAACGCTCTCCCAGATTTGCAGGCACATAACGCTCGCTACTACTTAAAGCAAGGTGCTCACACAGCTGTAAGCGCACCTTACCCCCAGGCATCTCTCCCACCTTACCTGCAAATACCAAAGTCAGACACACAAATATCACAGCTATTTGTGCCCCTTTCACCCGCCAGGTCAGTTAATTGGATTAATCTGATATGCTTCTGACAAATCCACGATGGGTGTTTTGTTTCTATTTTAGTCACCTCTTCCAAGTGTTATAGATTGATTTTTTTCATTAATTAATTTCAGAGCCTTTCCAAGAACTCATTAGGCTTTTTAGTCAATAATACACTAGACTGTATTTTTTCATTTTATGTTTAGGATCTGTATTTGCATTTTGATAGTTCTGAGACCTCCTCTGAGCTCCACAAGCTGCTAAAAACAATTGCTCCTTGTTCAAAAATAGTTTTGATTAATTCTTTCTAATTCTAAGGAGAATTTCCTCAGATGCTGTGTCCTGACCTATCTAGCAGATCCAAATAAACCCTTCCCTATTTGTTGTCTGTTCTGGCCCCGTATTCTACGCTGTGGTCAAAATTAACCAGGTTATCGGGGCACTTCAGACACTCCTGGAAGCAGCCACTTCTCCGTCAAGTGCTAGATCTATGTTTCCTCTCCTATCTTCTTATTTCTAACGTATTTATAGCGCTACTTCCTCCTGTGTTTTATCTCACTTGCTAAATGAAACACATTTTTTGCCTTAGGCTTTTCATTTTACCATTATATGCCCGTGCTATGCCTTCACCTTCATTTCTTGTCAAGTGCCTCTGCTTTTGTACCACTTCTTCAGATTTTCAAGTCCTAAAGGAGCTCCTGATCCTGCCCTGGCGGTTTCTACTGTATTCCTACCACCCCTGTGCCGGAGGATGCTCGGCTGCGGCATGTTTACTGGTTCTCTCTCAAAACCCCTTCTCATCCCTTGGACCGCCATCCCAAGGGATGCTGCCTCCCAGCCCCCCGCATCTGCTGAGGTCGCCTTCTCCGGAGGTCTTCATGCTTAAATCGCTGCCCGTGCATCTTCCTTCCCTGCAGGAGCAGCCTCTGTCACTTCACAGTCAGTCTCTCCCGCATTTCCCATCTGCCTTCAGTTCTCCGCCGATTCTCCCCCGGCACTCAGATCCACGCTGAGGACAGACCCTCCTCCTCTCTACGGGAGACACCCTTTGGCCACAGCCACGGGGAAGGAGCGGTTACGGCGTTACTCCTGCACAGACAAGCCCTTTGCAGCCTCGGGCGGCAGGGACAGAAGGTGGTATTCAGATCCACAGGTATTCATACCCCATGAATGATGACGGGGTGGTTTTGCTCCTCGGACCTTCTCTTTGCAGCAGAAAGCAGAAGGGCTTTCTGCATGGATCTGCACGGGTCCGCTGGCCTCAGCGCTAGCCACAAGCCATGCACCACTTGTCACCAGGCAGCTTACATGGCCGTGGCACACATCGCCTGCGCGAGCTCCACGGCACGGCTGCGGCCCTGACCCGCCAGAGCTGCTCAAGTCCCCCTTGGCCACCAACCTCAGCCCCTTTGGTTCAGGAAGCCCCACCATTAATCTCTCCAGGCAAGGGCGTCCCGCAGCTTTTAGAATCAATCCAACGTGTGTGGAAAGGGGAAAAGTAGGATAAATGTATGAGGGCAGATTCTGAAAGCCCCAAAGAGTGGCACGGTATTTATTTCCCATTAAAAGTCAATGACAGGCAGGTACTTAAACGCCCTTCATAGCCTGGAGAACCTCCTTCAGGTTAGATGCCAGTAAATATTTCTGCTCCTTCCCCCTCTGCTGGTATGTGGAGAACAACAACTCCGATCGATAAAGATAACTTGAAGCTTTCAGGCACTAATTCTGAATTACAAGCAGTCAGTTTCTTTTCCAAGTCCTACAAATCCTCTAATAAACAAAAGTCAACCTCCCAAACTCGGGGCTCTGAATGATTTGCTGCTGTTACCCTCTTGCACTCTCCGATCATCTCCCTTCCCCGCGCGGGCTATCGAAGTCACAAGCACTTCATTTTCTGAGATAAGGAACAATATACTTGAGAGTGATGAAGCAAGAAGAAAAAGCACCTTGCAATTAAATATTTAAATAGACATTCTGAAGATGGTTTTGAAAGGATTTAAAATTAACGTTAACAATAGTGTGCATCAAAGGGCTCAGGCTGAACAATACCTATCACTTTTTCCGCTTAAGAATAAAGCGTAAAAATAATACCCTATGATATTTTATACCAGCATCCTTTTTCGCTCTTCCAGGCTAGGCAGGCGCCTCTGAATTGCTGTGCACAGCAGCCCTAAATCCTCCCCCCCGTATTCATACCGAGCAATCAGGGCTTTGGTGAGCATCCGCGGGTCCTTCTCCCCCGGGACCATGCCCCACAGCAGCTCTGCACCACCCGCCTTCTCGTAAGAGGAGACATCGGTCTCTGCTCCCTCCCAGCGTGGCAGTCCCAACTCGTTTTTGGTCGAATGAGCTGGCAATTAAGGCAGGGAACCAAAGACAAACGGCGGTAGAGCAGAAGGATCGAAGGCGATCCTAGCGCTGTACATCATCCTCAGCACCTTATGTGCTGCCTCTGGCAGGGGACGGCGGGGAAGTTTGGATTTATATTGTTGATTTTCACTGGATTTCAAAGGAGAAGAATTTCAGGAAGGAGCCTGAGGCTGCGCTTTACGGCTGTACAGCCGAAGCTCTGACTCCCCGCTCGCCCGGCAGGAGCGGTACGCGGGGCAGTGCCGGCCAGGACGGGAGTGCTCGTCCCGGGCGCTGATCCGCCGATGGGTGAGCAGCCGCCGTCCGGGCACGAAGCAGCACAACCCCTCAGTCCCTTCAACGACTGCTCTGGCCCCTTTCTGCAACGTTAATAAACACAGCCAGACTTTCACACAGAGGTAATTTCAATGGGCACGTGTGGCTAAGAAGTTACAGTCTCATAATTCATCATAAGTATTAAATATGGACGCTCTTGTGAGAGATCTGAATAACAAAGTTTTCGTCAATCTAAAAGACGAAAATGTTCAGCATACAGCCCTGTTTCTGATTTTCCTCCAATTTTCATCTGTATTTTTGCCCACATTTAGGCAGAAGTTCATTCTAACCTCTGTGGCAGAGTCATAGCTTCTGAAAGCACCGCGGCTGGCACAGGCACCGCCGGTCAGGACTCAAACCGCGACGCACCAAACCCCACAGCTTCTGCAACACGACCTAAAGCAAAACTCTCACCAGCTCAGCAGCTCAGGTTATTCCGCTCCAGTGCGGCATATGGAAGTGGAGCACACCCCACCCCACCAGATCATTACCGTATCTGAGACTAAGCAGACTCTGGGTAAGAAAACATTATTTCCATTACATTTGGCTTAAACCCACTTATTTATAATTAAGTTACTGATCCATGCGTTGGTGTAAAATGACTCTACAACATAAGTGCAGCAATAACCTAGAACAAAATCTTTAAATAACAATTGTCAAGTGAGAAGATATATATAGAATATATCAAAATTAATAGCGTTCATCCATCTTTCAAAACAAGTTGAATGTGCCTGTTTCTTCTGGAAAATCTATGTTATGCTCATTGAACATTTAATTTTCATTACATTTGAACCTTTTGGCAGAAATAAAATACGCAACCAAAGTGGGACGGTTGTTTTGATGAGTTTTCAGACATTTATACATTAGCAGAAAAAGGAAATGTATTAAGATTCACACAGAGCTTCGTACTGCTGACCACTGGGAAAGAAGCAATATAAACTAAGGGTGACGCGTAATCAGAAATGACAGCTCAAGCACAAACCTTATTAGGCAGATATTGTAGAACAGGCTTACAAAGAAAGGAAGAAGTCCTAGCATTTGGGATATTTATACAAAGTTTGGACAGAGAATGACAAAATAGCATGCAGGGAGCAAGCTGTTCCAGCCACATGCCATGCGAGAGTAAACACGGCGACATCCTAAGTGTTGTGAGTCATTGCTGAAATGTCACACGCAGTCTGCACCGCGAGCGGCTGACCTTGAAATCTGAAATATTCCTCTGTGAATAAGCCTTATATGAGTATAGATGACTTTTCCTTCATGCAACCATAAAACGCCCGACAAAAAATTGTGACCTTGCATGCACAGCTTAGGAGAGCTTCTTATTTAGTGAAGTTGGGGTGAAACACATTCTCAGTGTCTCACTTCTCTCAAGCTGCAAGTCTGACCCTTCGCACCGAAAACTGCAGCACTGGCATAGCTTCAGCAGAACTGAACGCGAAAGAAGCGATCGTGTATCTGCAACGTTGTACACAGACACTTAAACAAATTCTGACGGATACTTAAATTCTGCGCAAATTCACACGTGCCCGTCGCCCTGCCATCAGTGTGAAACAGCCCCTTCCGCCAGACCTCTTCGGATGGGAACGCGGACGTTTCGTGCTTAGAGAGGAGGGACGGTCGCCCGGCAGTTACGCTGATCATATCGGGTACGCTCTGACTCCGCCAGCACGGCTTCGGGAACCCACCGCCCAGCTTAACCCCCCTTAACATCAACACAGCTCTGGCGTTTCACACACCAGCCACACTTAAGATTGTTTTAAACTATTGCTTTGTTTTTCTAATGAAGCAGCAGCTGTCTAAAAACCCCAGCTCCAATTCTCGAGAAAACAATAAGAAATATTGCCCTGTTCTGTATGTGCTGCTCCGAGGCCAAAAAAGATGTGTGAAAAAAATGCAGCAAATGGGAGTAGGAATGATCTTTGCATATAAAACCCGTTCGCTTCAACTCACAGGTATATCACCACTCAGCTGCAAACATTCATTCGAGTGTCTGTTTGTCCATATTGTTTGCTGTACTCGTGATTCATTAGACATTTCATGACAGAGCTTCGATTATCCACTAAGGAAGAAAAAACATCTCTTTGGTTCTTCACCAGTATATACCCCCACCGTACCAGACCCTAAGCAGTCAAACTGAAGCCAACACTGACAACCCAAATTCTGGAAGGAATAATTCCTTTAAAATACAGGGAACAGATGTGAAGACGACCATCCCTGGGTAATGTACAAACGCTGATTGCGTTGGTGACCTATTTTGAATACATAGTTCAAGAGACTTACCTGTCTCTCAGGAACAGCAGAAACCTCTGGTCATCACTGGCAGCAGGAGACCTAAAAGAGGCAAAAAGGCTCAGTTGTTGAGAAAGCATATTAAACACATTTCCATGAGGAATTCTACAGGCAGCTGAATCGTTATTTGTCGATGCTTACTGCACACTGCTTGGCCAAATTTTCAAACTACTGGTTTATGCATCCAGTTCAGAATCCTTCTGTGGTGAGACAGGAACATGCAGAGAATCCCAGCCATGGTAGTTTGAAAATGTCTTGCTCCTAAAGCAACTCATTATCTCAAATGCTTCCAAGCCTTTGTGAACAGATCTAACCTCATAAAGAAACCATTATCCTCAAGTTCCTCAACACACTGAATTTTCAAATTCATTGCTGACTCTACTGTATTTCCTTTTGGATCCTTTAAAGACATCTCATTTATCTTTATTGGATTTTCTTTCATTTGGTTTCAAAGCTAAGCCATGCCAGAGAAGTTAAGCTGTAGCAGAGAAGAAGTAATCAGTGCATAAAGTCTGAATCTTAAGAAAATGTCCTATCTCGCTGAAAATGCAGAATACGGTGAAGAAAGATGTGCTAAAGAGGTTGGCTCAAACAGGGCTACCCATGTCTGCTGTCACAGGGGAAAGAGCTGGAAAAGACTGACTTGCACTTCAGAAATCCAACTCTTAGCAAAAACTCACCTCCAAGTTATGACATGCCCCTGCCCAGGGCAGGGGGTTGGAACCAGGTCACCTTTAAGGTCCCTTCCGACCTAAACCATTCTAGGATTCTAAATTTTGCCAGGCGCCCAGGACTCATAATACAAATGCATACAGTATAAAATTAGGGAAGTAGAAGAGTTTGGGTTTTGAAGCATCAGAAGTGAGAGCTGGTGCAGGCAGGAGCCATGACCACGGTGGTCACTGTTGGGCTGGGAGGGCAAAGACATGGAGTCACAACTGGAGTTAGGGCTCCAGATGTTGCCCACAGCAGATTCTACTGTATTTAAGCAATAAGGACATTAAAAGAGAATCAGAATTCAAATGTCACTCTTTTGACTCCCGGATTATTTCAGTATTTTTCAGCATGGAGAAGATAAAGACAGTGGTCACAGTAACCAGTAAGTTCTAGGCGCTACACTCAAATATTGTTTCCTCCAGCTATACAAAGCTATTGTGCCTGACTTTACAGACCTTTCATACTACTTGCCCTAAAGCAATTATTTTAGCCTCAGACATCATTAAGCGTCATTCATTGCAGTTATTAAGCTGATAGCTACTTTACATGTCTTGTAAATTGTGCCTGAATTTACATGGATGTACCTCAAATACTTCACATTTGTCAGACTACAGTATTACTATGCTATTTTCTACAGTGAAGATACAGAGAAGTATAAGTATGTTGAGTGTTTAACTCTTCATATCATCATTTTTAATTGTTCGCAGAAAAAGCACCTTCCTCCTCACCATGTTCCTGCTGCTCAGATGTCATAGGCAAAGACAGAAAGTGAATCATTTTGTTCTGCTGCTCCCAGGTGAGAATAACCCCAAATTAACACATTCCCATTGCAGGAAGATGTTATTCCCCCCAGGTGAGGATGGAGAAGGAGACCGCTGCAAGGCGATGGAGATGGCCAACATGCACCTCTCTGCCGTGCCGAGACGCATTCATGGCATGGTGGTACCTTGTGGCCAGGGCTGAAGAGGCACAAAGGAATAACTACCACCCAAACACCTTCAAACTGAGACATGGCATGACGGGTAACACCTACAGACAGCGCGCAGGTAAGGGATGGCAAAGGAATACTGAGGTAATGTCAGATGGTTGTGGTAACCATTGCGTTGGGATGAATCTGACTGTCTTCTCCAACTACCCCCTCCCTTCGAGGTGTCCTTCCAGCCAGGGACCAGTACGGAGCAGCGCAGACACCAAGCTTCGGTGCTGCCATCAGAGGTGCCTCCAGCCGCAAACCCCCCGGCGGCAGCAGCAAGCGCGGACTCCTGCCCGGCCGGGGACAGGGCATCATGCAGTGACTCCTGCACAACAGCCCACCATGACCTCGTGGCGCCTACACTAACAGTTAGTCCTCATTTTACCACCATACGAGAGATCAAAGTCAACCAAAAACCATACTTGTGTCAGATTTTACACTGATTACTTTACACGGAATTGAACTGTATCTGAAGGGTGAACAACACATAATCTTTTGTTCTTATAAAACTGTATCATTTATTATTAGCAAATGAACTTGAGCCTATTTGGAGCCCAAATGAAAAGGTGCATCACAAAACCGTGCGCTTGATAAACAGGATGTTGTCACAAAACTGCGTGCTTGATAAACAGAATGTTGTATTTATGTATTTCAAATATGCAAAAATACACGAGCACATATGTCAGGAGCCATTATTTAGCTTTCAGAATCCCAGCATGCACATACACTAATTTGGAATAAACCGCGAGTAAAAAGGACAAAGACAGACCCCTCCTCTGGGTAATAAACAAGACACTGCTAGACTTTTAATCAACACTGATAAGCGCAAATACATTATTTTGATCAATCGTTAGAAAGTTTCCTACTGGGGGGAAAATAATCTACTCTAGTCATAGATGAGAAAATGAGAAAGATCTAAAAAAAAAAAATAAAAATCATCAAATGGCTTAATACAATAAAAATAAACTACCCAGAAATGTCTGACATAAACATCTAAACAAAAAGGTAATATCCAAGTGTTCTTTGATACTGTCATGTCTTTCGCAAGATGTTGGATGTCCCCTGATGGTTAGCCAGCTGGTTGATTTGATAGCACAGAAAAAGTCACTGATTCACTGAAAATAAGGGCAAAATGCAATTGCAGTATGCTCGGGTTTAGTTTTTCTCTGAACGACCCCAGCAGCGGATCCGCAGGAGCCTCGCCACGTTCTCCTCCAGACACCTCACCACGTTTTGTGCTTCGGAATCAATACCTGTATGTTTTCAAGGGACGACAGTTCAGAACGCTTGGTCTGACTGACCCTGTTTTACATGGGTCAAACTCTCACGACAAACCTTTGGTCAACAGGCAAAGCCTCATTAAATCCTACTATATCGTCCCAACCTCAAATCCCGCCTATCTATCATTGGTTTCCAGGCTGCCATCAGTTGTGAATGTTTTTGTTGTGAATACTCTGCCACTGCATCGTCCTTCAAATGTACTTACACACATGAACACGACTGATTCAGTCTGAGGTCTACAGAGCTTTGTGGGAGACTCCAAGGGAAGCCAAGTGGGATCAAATGCATTTTAAAAGCCATTTTTTACCATCCCTCTTGTCTCCTCCCGCTTTTCCTCTACTCAGTACAGTCTGCCATGTCCTGGGTAATTTTGGATGCAGTCCTGCAATCCTTTGACTCCTCTTGTCGCTCACCGTAAGCACTCCCCGTGGATGCTGGCGCCGACACCTCACTCAGCCAACTGCAGTCAGCGCAAACACCCGATTCATCAAACGATTCATCAAACTCTCTGAACACAACAAGAAGACCCTGTATGAGTAACACAAACTGCCTCAGCCCAAAGAATTCACCACACAAAATAAACAGACCTGGTTGTGCTAAATCAAGTATTAGTATTGCTTGAGCACCCCCGCTGCTAGTGCAGGCGCAGATTTGCAGAGCAGTGAATCAACCCAAGCCGGGGAAATCGCCCATGTTCTGCATTTTGATCTGCAAACACGCTGCAGCTCGCGACTC
This sequence comes from Charadrius vociferus, assembly GCF_000708025.1. Lineage (NCBI taxonomy): Eukaryota > Metazoa > Chordata > Aves > Charadriiformes > Charadriidae > Charadrius > Charadrius vociferus. The sequence continues at coordinate 2,746,862 of NW_009647846.1, forward strand.
CGCTCTGCCACTCTCCCGGCTGAACCAGATCCATCCCGGGAACAACTGGTGAGCACTGGTGCCTCCCCTCTCTCCCGCAGTTGTAAATCTCTTCTGTGAATTATGGCAGACTTCACATTTAAAAGAGCCAATTAGGAAATACGGATGTTCGAGGCATACTAGTGCTGTTTACCGAAAATTGATTAAAGACCGGAGCAAATAACTCCTTCATCATCTGTCCCAAGGGTGCAAATACAAACACTGCCAAATGTTTGGTTTTACTTCTACCACTAGACTGAACTAACACTGCTTATAAACAGCACTTCAGGGAATACGGGCTCAGTCGCAAGGGTTTGAATCTTCCATGATATATGGACATTATTTGAAGTTTATCTTTATTGAGCTTCGAATATGATATGGTAAAAGGAAAAAAAAAAAGGGGTAAAACTTCCATTAAGCGAGTTACAGATGCAGCTGCTTTAACATGAGATTGCAAAATTATGCAGTTATTGCACAGGCTGCTTTTTAGAGTGCACTTTAACCTGTACGATGGCACTCCAAGGAAAAAGGAAAATGGACCAAAATTCAAGACGAAAAAATCACCAAAGGAGACGTGCCGTCATCCCGTATGATAACGCCTTTTAAGGTATTCCGGTCTCCTTGATGACTCACACATTTTAGCAGCTCTTTTGATTCCATCATATTAATTTTCAAAGTCTCCTAATCTCAGTTGTACTCCTAAATCAGAACATCTGAGGTAACTTCCCTGAAATGAGAGTCTGTGTCAGTGACTCCAGCCGGAGGATCTGGCTGTAGGTTTCTTTTCCAATTATTTGTCTAATCTGCTCCCGGCGATCTGTTTGTGAGCTCTGACCCCATCCCACACTACATACAACTGCCGTTCGTTACAACCGATACTGGACTTCGTTGTCACAGCTTCAATTTACACTTTGACATCAGCAAGAAAGAGATCAGGGGCGTCTCCTTCCCTGAGCAGCATCTCAATTTTCTGGGTTATGAAACTGTCTCCCTAGAACCGAAGAACTCACTTATGTTGCCCTGGTTTCAAGTAGAACTGGGCATGAAAAAGATATTTTGGAACCACTGATCATTCTCAGAAGTGTTAAAAAAATAGAAGGAAAGAAGGGGAAAAAAAAGCCTTACTAAAATAAATGTTGACATACTGATGAATCAAAGAGTTCAAATAACTGATTTGGGCTAAATATATATTTTTTTTTTTCTCTTGGCAACGTTACACCTATCAATGTGACACTGAATGTTTACAGAAGAAAATGGCAATTAAAAAAATTTCTAAACAAGACATCACTAAATCTATAGCAAAATAATACATTTTTAAAGCCTCCATCTGCTGTATAACCCAAAATGAATGCATTTTTCAAAACGTGCTGGGATTAAATTTATATTTTTGAAAGTTTTGTGCAAAAACACTATCCAGTCCCAACTTGAAATCTAGAACAAATACTAACAAGAAGTTCTCCTCCGATCCTGGTTTCCAATATTGTCCTCTCAGTTCATTCTTTCCTTCCTGATACCCGCAGGAATTTCACTTCCACTTCACCCACAAACGGCTGAATTGAGGAACCCTGAGCACCGTCTCGATCCAAACTCAAAGTGGTGCAGAGAAAACTGGGAGAGGAGGTACAGTTCCCACCAGCAACTCTGTATTTCCGTTTCAAAACCATATTTTACTTTTCAGCCAATGCATTTTAGGATTGCAGTTTTTATCAAGAGCGTGGTGTGCCAGCCGGCGTGTCTCCTGGGGGCCGTGAAGAGCTCGGTGGGTCTCACTGAGAGAAAGGGCAGGTACGCGCGGCAGCGCCGTGCTTCGGGTCAACAGCACTGAAAGCCGATGGGAAGAGCACGGGAAATTTCAGAAAATGAGGAAGACCTAAGTCAAGAATGCAGACGTCAGCCAGGCTGTGTGGGGACACCCCACAGGGACAAGATGCCATAAAATAACCCTCACTGCGTTTCTCTTTGTTTGCTTTAGCCCCAGGGACAGGCAGGAGGCTGCGCAGCAGGGAAGAGGAGCACCGGCACTGTGCTGAGCCCACTCCGCTCTTGCTCCTGCTGACCTCTTTCCAAAGAAATCGGTATCTGCTCGGTTTACAAAACCAAAGTGACGTGGTTACTTAGGAAAAAAGGAAACCCAAATGTGTCCAACAACTGCAGGAACACAAAGCTGAGAGAAGCTCAAATAAAATGTCTTTGGTTCGGTTCTTGCTTGAGTGAAACGGAGAGAAGGCAGCTCTAGCGTGCCAGAAAACACACGTCCATCCCCACTGCTGCAGCAAATGCAAATCACTATTAAACAGCTTATGAAACTCATCGGGAACTGGCTGACCCCCCTGGAAAAGCAAGGCATTAATTTACACAAGCCGAGACTCTGGTCCAGTAACTCCGCACCGCCTTCTGCCAGTGGAGGGCCAGGTTCCGAAATCAAGAGTTTTGATTGACGTAAGTTCACCTGGTTCAGATCTCAGGCACAGACTCCAGCCTGAATCTCAAATATTTGTCCACTGTTTCACAGACATTAAAGAACTTGCATTAAAACTGCTTTAAAACTGAAATTTAGCCAGGCCAGAAAGAAAATGCCGATATGTATCTCAGCCACTACTGAGTTAATCTTGGGTTTCAAAGCACCATTTAAGCCGTCTGGGGGAAATAATTGAGTGAAAATCTGTTTTAAGTACTGCGCTTTGATTTTATCTAGGAATACAGATAATCAATCTCTGGCCTGAAAGCTGTGGATTACAAAATGTACCAGAGCAAATGGGAATTTTATTGGCTCAGAAATAAACATGAAGGGGCAAGCGTACCGATGACCTTGTGGGGGATGGATGGCAGTGAGGGAGGAAAGGCAGTCGGTGCTGTTCTTTAATTATGCGATGCATCTTCTCGAGGAGGAATGCCAGCTTCCGAAATGCGAGCCGGCCATCTCTGGCGCTGGACGCAAGGGGACGGGCTGAGGCCGCTCAGCAGAGAGTGGCCGGTGGCCACTGCCGGGAGACCCCTGCGTACCGCCCGGGCAGGGTGTGCCGGAGGGTACACGGAGCAGTGGCTCTCCCCCCGCGTAGGAATGTTTGCTGACACCGTGCTTTCCCAGAACTGACTCGGGAATAATGCTCTGCCACAGCATCCAGACCAGACTGAGATTCACACCGCCCAACTCATCTTCCTCTCCTAGAAGCTACCCACAAACCAAGGCAAACAGGGTTAGGATGATCTCTTCCACCAGCACTCCTACAATGTAAAAGCCAACGACTGGAGGCTTTTTTTAATTTATGCTTTACTATTCTAGGGCCAAACAAGCAACTTCAAACTAAGTAAAAATAACCCAAACTCTTCTGTCCCGAAGTTGGAAGCAGAACCCTTCAAAATTCCCAACACTTAAGGCCATTTCTCTCAATCTGGTGTTGGCCACTGCCTGGTGACAGCCCCCGGTGGGAGCCGTCCTCCGTTCACCTGTGGGGCACAGACCTCGTGGATGGCTGCGAGGCGAGATCTTCCTGCTGCTCTCCTTGAATCCTTCTTCCTCCCTAGCGTACCCTTTCTTCATAAAAGTACATGACTCTGCCCACGCATTTCCTATTCCGAGTGCAGACTCACAGCTCATGCAGACAAAAATAGTTCTTCCAACGAAAACTAAGTAAGACTCTTCTCTAATTCCGCTCCCGGCTTTCCAACTCCATCTGCAGACCCAGGTGACCTGCACAGAAATCCCCTTTTTTTAACCCTGTTCCATGTAGACATTTTGGCCAGGTTTGTCACCGGAATACCTGACCTTCCACATAAAGCTTCAGAGAACATCTTACATCGAAAGCGATGCCCAGTCAAACCAGAGCTTGTGAAAAGTGGCAGAGGGCAGAATGGGGAACTGAATACCCGCTATGTATCCAGGGGGGTTCTGGTGCTGCTGCTGCCCTTCGGCAAACTGTGACAAGCTCCCGTCTTTGTCACCTGCACGTCACACATATGCTCTGTGCACACTCCTTGACACTGCTTTCTCAAAAAATAAAGCAAAACGAAGTGTCTCTTAGAAAACAGACTGTCTCCTCAAAGCATTCTCATGTCTTTGTGGTGAGAAGGAAGAAGCAACAAGGCACACAAGGAAACGTTTGACGTTTCCACGCCCTGAGCATCTTTCCCACAGCATACAATAGATTCCTACTACGCTGCAAACGTCCATACGGGAATGACGGAGTGAAAGCTCTTACTGTGAACACCATGCACGTGCATAACAGAAGGAGGACTGATGTCCCCAAAGTAACGTGGAGAGTACAGTTGCCACCAACCCACACCCCCCAGGGCACCCCGCTCGGGGTTGCTCTGTGAGACGCCCGTCTCAAAGCAGCGTGGACGCCGCGCAGCCCCGGGCGGGCTGGCACCATCGCCGCGGGTCCTCCCCACTCACAGGCACAGGTGCCGGTGCTGTAAGGCTGTACCAGGGCAGAGGTGAACAGACGTGTACGAGGACAAACTTCATCTCTTACAGTGCTTTTGCGTCCCGAGCAGAATGTGTCCAAACCCTCATAAGTGTGCATACACGATTCTGCTAAACCCCCTCCCTCCCTCCCCTGCCCTCACTTCCCCTGAAGGCAGTTTCACGGGTGCGGAGTTGCGGTCCAAGCTCCTTGCAGCTCTGTTTTCCCCCGATGAGCTGATGCCCCGTACCTGCTCTCGTGCCTCCCGCCCGTCCCCTGCACCCGCGCCGGGAACACTCCCGCGCGTGCGACGGGCACACCGCGACGCCCCAACCGCTTCCAGGAGGTTTTATTCTACCATGTACACACGCATCCCACTTCGCGCACACTGCGGCATGTGATAAACTATTTGTGAACTTTAATATTCAAATCTGTCTAATACTAAAAAGGCTTCTGAAAATCTTTCCCCTCCTCAGATAATTTCTAAGCCATGGGTTGGGGTTTTTTTTGTGAAATAGCTTTTTCGTTCCTTTTCAATGTAATACAATATGTTATTCAAGAGCCAAAGAGTTGTCAGTTTTTATGTTATGATAATCTTCTCAAGCATCCAATTTTATTCTGCTTTTTCCCTTCGTGCTGTCACTCACATTCTAGCCTGTCACAAAAGAAAATATCTGAATACATTAATTACAACTTGTTAGACCTCCATATAGTTAATGCTATAGAGGAAATCAAATCACTTGGAAAATAACTAAAGCGAAACAGTTGCTGGTGCTGCAGAATTTTTATGCATTGCACTTCAAAGCTGGAGTTTTGCAAGACAACAAAAATGATTATTATAGAGAATGAGAAAATCAAATACAACTTGATCCTCTACCCTTGGAATGTTTTCTGAATGCATTACAATATATATTTTCTATCCTGGAAAGAGCAGTTGAACTCTTCTCACATATTACCTTCTTTTATGGTGTAATTACAAACGCCAGTCCTGAAATTATAGTATAAAAACTTGCTGAAGCTAGGGAGAGATCCAACTCTAAGTCCCCACTCACACAAACATCCCGACGACAGTGATGGCTCCATTAACAGGAACAATTCTGTTGGCTCTGAGAAGACGAATGAGTTACCCCGGGATTAGAAAAGGGCGGTAATCCACACGGGCGCCCTCAGTAAGGTTTGTCAGCCTGACTCCTGCAGCTCTGCAGAGCGGTAGAGCTACATTTTTACCTGGAAAAAACCCACACTTAGAGTGAAGCATACACATAACTGTTATGCTTATAAATGGAGAATTCACTTGTGTAATCGAAATCCTAAAATAACAGCAATAATTTGGATCACTGCTCAGCAAAAGACACTTAAAGCACTGACTACCCATCAGATTTCCACGGGAGTAAGAACTGGCCAACACCAAGTTTTCCACGTGGCTCACCGAGAGCGGCAGCTTGGCAGGAAATCCTACAGAACATTCTTGAAGAGTGTGTTGCTAATGAAATGTGACTTCGCTGAACAAAGAAAATGTTATTAGGATTATGCAAAAGCCTTACACACAGAAGCAGGCAAACGCTTCCCAAATCTAAGCTCTGTTATCTTTCTACCTTAAAGACATTCAACTACTCTTACATTTGAATGAACAGTCACTCTTACATGTATTAAATCCTATTAGTAGTGGGAAAAGACAACAAAATCTTTCTAGCTTTGAAGGAGTTATCTGAACAAGCAAAACAAAAATGAAAACACATGTGGGTGACGCTGATCTTGTCCACTTTCTCACAGAGGCAGGATTTTGTCAGTCGGCCCTGTTGAAACATCCACCCTCAGAACCCAGAGAAATACATACTCGTGCATTGATATTTTATCGGTATTTCCAACTGCATCACGTCACTGCTACTGCCAACAAACTCCAAGTATGTTCTAGTGAACGCTCTCCTACTGCATGTTAAACATTTAACTTTTCATTGAAATGCTGTTTGATGTCAGAAATCTTTAAGTAACGTATAGTCTTCATTAACTCTACAGTTCCGGTACAATCTAAGAAGAAGGTTAAAATACCCGTGGCTCCGTCCATCCTGGGAAAGGCAGCGACAGCGGGTGGGAGGGTGGGAGCCCCCCCAGAGCCGCCGCACGCCCGTCCCCCCGGAGCAGCGGGCTGGTGCTCAAGCCCAGGGCTGGCCCGGGGCTCCACCGCCACGCACGTCGGGGCTCCACCGCCACCAGCCGCGCTCACAGCCTCACCGCAGAATTGGAATGCTAGAAAACAAACCCGGTCGCTCTGTGCTTTCCTTAAATCATCGCCTGAAATTCAGCTCTCTACATTCAAATCTCTCTTAATACTTCTCATTTTGAAAAAAAATGGGCAAAAGTTGAGTGAGTTTCTTTACACACCAGGTTCACACACTGCTTGATTCAGAAATGACTGGCCTGCACACACAAAACACACTTTTCTTGAGGACTGTATTCGAGTTTCTCTTCAGCCATGTCCCAAGGGGAAAAAAGGAGAAAGTCTAGAGAAGTGCTCAAGCTCAATTTGCTCTTTGCAGCAAAATATTTGAGAGGACTTAGGAAGAAATTCAATAAATATCCCTTGTCTTTAGAAGAGAACAACTCAAGACACCGTGGAGTCTTCTATTTCAATAGCAAGTAAGTGCCTCTAAAATCCACAGCACCAAGTGCCCAGAAAAGCTAAAACCTGCAGATCATTTCCTTTCACACGTGAGACAGAACTCAGGTTTTGGATCTGAAGCTGTGTGGGAGCAGGCACCATCGCTGGCAGGATGAAGGCTCTGACTCGTGAGCTCCAGTAAGCCGTGCTGTGGCGGTCCGAGAGGGCGCAGTCCCCACATGCCCGTCCCCCTTCAAACTCCTCTGTGGGGTGTCAAAACAGGAGGAGTGGGCACAATTCGGTTGTGCTATTTGCACAACAATACCTGGCTGACAGAGAGACGGCAGAGAGCTGAAATTGCCCCAGCATGAATTGTCACAGCTCATCCGAGCTTTAAGGAGCCCACATCTTTGTAAGGGTCTGGAGGCTCTGAAAGCATCAGCTTCAGAGCGCTCGACCCGGCTGATAAAGACGTCTGACACACAGACTCCTCCACCCGTCTGAGGCTCACACCTCCCTCCTTTCTGCTGGGAGGCAGCAGAGGGCAACAGCCAGAGCGAGGTGCAGAATCACAGAATCTCCTCGACTGGAAAAGACCTGTGAGATCATCCAGCCCCATCATGACCCTGACACTGCCAAGCCCACCACTAACCATGTCCCTGAGCACTGTATCTACACCACCCTTTAATCCCTCCAGGGATGGGCACTCCACCACTGCCCTGGGTAACGCATTCCAACGCCTGACGACCCTTTCAGTAAAGAAATTCTTCTTAATATCCAGTCTAAATCTACAGTCCTTGCACGGGCTGGATTAAGTGGGTGTGCTGTGAGGGTGGGATTGGTGGAGCTGGTGCTAGGTGGGCTCGTGGGCTGGTGCGGTGCCCCGAGTGCTCCACGCAGCCGGGGACAGCCTTGGCCTCGCTCACGCAGCTTTTTGGGTATTTCCTGCAGACGTACCTTCTCAGAGCAGGGCCTTGAGACTCAGCTAACACAACAGAGCAGAGACGATCATAGCGTCCTTCCACCAAAGTGCCCGTTAGGTGACAGCTTGTTCTCTCTTCAGCTCTCCCAACCGTAGCACTGCTGTACTCCGACTTCCCATCTTCTTCCTCACTCCCGTTTCTGTTAAAGCCCAACTATCTCAGGATGATGAGAAACAAAAGCAGAATGACAATGAAGTGGAGAGCAAACAGTTTCTCAGAATCCTGCTAGATCCAGGAGGTCCTGCACACAGTTAATATTATGTAAAGAGCAAAAACACCACTGGGTTTGAAGCTGAAAGTCTTTACTGAATAACTTACAAGCCAAAAACTTGCCAAAAGTCACCCAGCAGGTCAATGACACAACGGGGAGAAGCGCTCAACTCTCTGGTAAGAAAAATGACTTAACGTAAATGTATAAAAAGGTTAATTGTATCCCTGACCAGATTTATCCGAAACATTAGCAGTAGTAAGAATTAAACACGGGACCATTCTCTCCATCACTCGTGTCCAGTCCTGCGCCCCGATCAAGAGCACTGCTCCTCGTGAACTGGGGGAAAAAAATTACTGAGTGAATTGGCACCAAAACGTATTGCCCAATTTAACTGAACAGATGTCAAATAGCCATTAGCATTACAATGATTAGTAAACTGAAATTACGTGTTATGGGTTTAGTGTCTTAGATTAAGCATTAACCTGTCTTAATTAAATTGCATCTCAGTAATTGATTTCACAGTGCTGAACTGTAAATAACAAATTGCAGATGATCTGGTTTTTTATCTAGCACGATAATGCAAATCGGCCTTTACACGTTGCATCGCCTCCCCGTCCCTCCCCCTCTGGACGGGGCTGGCTCGCCCTGCTGCCTTCACCCGACACATCACCTCCTCTGACGTCACAACTACATTTAATCACTGCTGCTATTTTTCTTCTCAAACCGATGAAAGCCATGGCTGGTTATTTGTAAGGCAGGCTGATCTGTGTATCCCATGTCTCCTCCCCACTATAAAGTTTCTTCCCATGAGCAGAACCATAACTATTTGTTCCTCTACTGAAACATGTGGCGTTGGAGAGCGCGGTTCGGTTCGCACAAGCAGGGCTCGCGCAGCCGTGCAGCTCCTGCAGTAGGACGGGCCGGGGCAGGGAACCAGCCTACGGCAAAGCAGCCGTTATGCTATACGGCCTTCCCCGAGCCGTTCCTGCACTGCGCAAGCTCGACATTTAGTGATTCTAGAACCAGTTTTAAGCAATCCATCACATTTCAGGTCAGAATTTTTTAAAAAAGGTGAAAAAAACATCAAGTAGCCTTTAAGTCCCTTGTACAGTTATTTCATGTATCTGCTACTGCTTTTCTGAGGTATCTCTTTTGTCAAACTTGAACGGCTGTGATCACTACAGCGCTTACAGCTGTGTCCCATAACCACGACAGCCAGGCATCTGCATTCCTAATGGCTTGATCACGCACAATTAAGACAGATTGGACTGGTTTGCTCTAATGCGGCTGTTAACTCTTCGTAACACACGTGTTGTGAAGTGTCCCACGCACAGCCACCGGACCGTGCCTCCGAGGGCTGCGCAGACACAGCCCAGAACCGGCAGCCTGTATCACCGGAACGACGATGACCCTGACAAGCAACTTCTGCCTTTAAGAGACGATAGCTGCTGCACAATTAATTTTCAGTAGGGTTACAGAATCCAAACAGCAGAGTCAGCTTGACCGTTACGGTCCGGCACATACGCTCCTTTCATTATAGCCGCCTCCATATGTCACGCTGCGTTCGTGGCAAACCCACCCAAGAGCAGCAGCCAGCTCTCAGCTCGCACCACCAGAGACTGCGCAGCCTCAGAGGAGGCGGTGCGAAGCCGTGTGGAGCCACTTTCGCACCAGCCTGACCTTGAGATGATCTTCATTGCACTGGGCAGTGAACTAAGGAAGGTGAGGGCGCAATTTCCCACCGGCTGTTGACAGTACCTGAGGATGAGTGGAGGACACGCGGAGCCTGGCCAGAAGTGCTCTGCACAAGGACACATCGGCCTGACCAAAGAAGCGGGAGCCTGCACGGGGAGGGGATGAGGCTGTGTCAGGAAGGGGAACAAGTAGAGATGCACCGGAGGACAGACTCAGGGCACAACCTGGCCCATGGTAATTAAGGAAATACAAACAGATACAACAGGGAAACCTTCTGCTGCTTCCCTTTTGGACCTTCACTGCACTTTGAGTTGTGTATCTAATTAAGCTACCCACTTTACGAAGAGAAACTCCGTCCCTGCAGAAGCCGAGTACGAAACACCCGCAGGTGAGGTGGCTCAGAGGTCTGAACACAAGACGCGTAGGAAGCCCTTTCCCCGGGAGCCTCCCTGGCCATTCTGCAGACCCTTCTCTCCCGGCTGCCGTCACAACCATCCTCCTGCCCCTCGCTCGGGCTACGTGGCCATTTTTGGATCCTTTCTCACTTTCTGCTCTTCTCTCCTGAAGCTTTTCCGCTCCACTCACTGTCCCTGACCCATCAACCAGCAGAGCCCCTCAGCCCCGCTGGGCACTGTACTCCTCCTTCAGAGTGGGCTGTGTTTTGGCCAAGGTTTACCTGATCTTCATGTTTTTCCTCCGGAGAAGCTGTCAGTCCTAGTGCAGCTTAATGCAATCCATAACAGGTTGAAAAATCAGTTAAAATACATTTTTACACTGTCTGCCTTGGTGTTGTCACCTGGCATGAGTATCTGTGATATCCACGGATGCAAACGAACCCTGCTTCGTCCGGCCAGAGCACTCTGCAGAAGCAGCTCACAACTGAAGCGCCAGTCCAAAGATGCGCTGTGGGGAAAAAACCTCTACACAGGAACCGCATCTTTGTTGGGAGGACTGGGGCATTTTGCAAATATCACCTATGCCTACGTTCGGCATGCAACTCCTATCACTGAATTTTATTTCTGAAAAGGTGTTCTTATAATGAGCAGTGTCAGGTAACCTTAGCAAGAGGTAATGCTATCAGAGCGGCCGTATGAGCTCTGCGATAACAGACATGCACTGACTGCCTTAACCGAGAGTACGAACTTAGAAGACCACACCAATTATCCATTTGCTATTAGTGTCCCTTTTCCCTGCAGCGTAAGACCCAAAGTAAGCCTCAGAATCTCATTTTTCTCCACTTGCAAATAACAGGAGCAGAATCTAGCAAATTATTCCAAAAAGCACCTCTGTGGAAGAGACAGCACAAACCAAACTCCATTAGCAGACCCTGAACCGCATTCTCCTCATAGCACAAGAACAGTCAAAAGAACCTCCTGTCACCGACTATTACGGCAAGGAAGGTATCATTTTTCTCTCCTTTTTTTCCCTTGAATGATTTACAGCTGCATTATTCCAAATCTTTCCATTGTTTTTACTCCTGAGCTTGTACTGAATTCCTCGCAAGTGTCGAATTTTCAGCAATTGGCTATCACCGCCCGTGACGATTCGCGCTGGGGAGCAGGCAGTGCGTGGTAACTGAACGGACTCGGTCAGAACAGCACGTGCCGCTGCTGCAGGGACCCCACCGCTGCAAACAGGAACCCAGCACCAAGTCACGCCGTCTGGATGCTCCCGCTCTGCTGCTGCCTGGACTCCACATCCTTTTTTGGGTTTAGTCGTGTGAGTTACATCATATTAGTAGAGTTTGTCAGAAATTGTATTAAGCGTGAATACTGGGGGGAAAAAAAACCCTAAAATATCACCAACTTCCCTCTTCTCCCAGTTACACAAAGGAACCCAGAGACTGATAGTTTCCCCTTTTTTATTTCAGGTTGCTTTCACACCCACCCAGACTTCCAAGGAAGCTGTGGCTTTCCCGAGACTGGCTGCCCATCTGATGTTGAGCAGCAGTAAGCAAACTAAGTTCACTTTTATGAACAATGATTTTTTCTATGTCCATTAAACCGCACTCTTGTTATCTTATTAACTACCTGTTATCCCCTGCTACCACCAGTGCTGTGCAGCAGCCCATGCCACCCGTGCAGCGGTGGGCAGAAGGAGAGCACCTCCCCCAGGCAGAGCAGCCCAGGGAAGGAGGGCTGGAGGGGGCAAGGGACCACCCGCACCGCCGCGGAGCGCCCAGACGGCTAACGCTGCTGGACGCAGCAGGCTTGGGCAAAAGATACACAGGCGACACCTCGACTAGATTTCTTGAAAATCAGCAGCTGTAGAAAAACGTCGCTGGTCCCACAAGCACGCAGAAAATTTGCAAGACAAAAGCTAAGTGCAGATGTATGAGATAAACACTTCCAGATATTCAGCGGTTCTGCAATGAGAGGAACTAAGAGCCGTGCCACACAACCGAGTACAGCCAAGGGACAGCGGGACCACGCCACGCGCTGCCCACGGCGGCCGTTTCACTGACTTCGGCTGCCCAATTTGCATGAGTTGTGGTCCCGCACTCTGACCCCTGAAAAACCCAAGCGTGCTCCACTGGCTTTAACACAATTGCTCTGGGGTTTTCAAACATAAACACAATTATTTTTTATATTGAATTACCTTAAAACACAAGGCCTATCCTCCCTAAGACAAACCAGTCCTTATTAAATTGTTCTGAGAGTAACTGCCGCAGCAGAAGCATACACTTCCCCTAGCTTTAGAAGTATTATGAGTGCTCTCATCTTGCAAGAAATTAAGATGAATGGAGTAGGAAGAAACTGTTGAGGCTGTACCAAGCAGACCACGCGCTCCACCCGGCACTGCAGCGTGGGGAAGGAGGTGCTGAGGAAACTGGGGAAAGGCAGCAGTGAAGCAGATTCAAAAGTCGGTCATTGCTGCTGAGACATCCTCTGTGATCGCGGAAGCGTGTTCTGGTGGCACAGAGGCCACTTGTCCTCGTGGCTGCTCCCGAGCAGTGACTGCAGCAGCGCTTGGTCCGTCGTTGCTGTACTTCTTGGAAACATTAGTTTTTTTCATGCCCCCTCTTGCGTTCCCTTTTTGTTTCCAGACTCTTGGCAAATGGTGAAGAGGGCTGTTGGAAGACCATCTCCGTGCTATAGTTGAACCTCTGTGGTGGTTTAACCCCCTCCGGCAACTGGGACCACACAGGTCTCTCTGCCCCCATCAGCAGGGTGGGGAGAGGGGGGAGAAAAGGCTCTGGGGGGAGCCTGTGGGTTGAGACAAAGACAGGTTAATAGAAGAGTAACGGAAGAGCAAAATAATAATAATGGTAGAAGAATATACAAAATAAAGTAATACAACACAAGTTGCTTTCACCACGCAGTGCTCGGTTGCCCAGCCGGTCCCGAGCTGCCGTCGTGCACCCCTGCCCCCCCAGCCAGCCCCCACTTACACACTGGGCAGGAGGTCTGTGGTGTGGAATGTTCCTGCAGCCGGCTTGTCCCCTCTCCGCTCCCTCGCATCTCCGCTGCTCGCTTACAGCTGCAGAGCGCTGGTTTCGCCTTGTCATATTATGGTAAGCATGATTAATAACAGTAAAGAATAAGCAAATGGTAATCTACTTAGGAAGAAAACATAGATCTTTGACTCTTGCTACTGTTAGGTTGCTGGATTGTGACAGCTTCTCTCCCGCAAGTTATTTCTAGGACGCTTCTCCTAGATCCTATCCTGAATCCCTTTTATATACTTTTAGTCGCGTCAGCCCTCCTACCCCTGGGCCCCCACATGCAAAATGAGGGTGTACTCTTTGCTCGGCGATGGCATATTACTACCAAGAATTACTCCCGTTACACAATTAAGTGACGTACAAAGTGATGTGAATTTCTGTTTTAATAGACTTTCATTGTCTAATGTCCACGCTCATCAAATATTGAAACGTCACTTCCACTGCGCTGGTGCTGCAGGAACACAGAAGGCGTGCACACAAAGGACATCTCCGCGTCTACATCCCACTACTGCTCATGAAAACCCCCGAGCTCACCTGCCCTCATCCACCTTCCATCATTAAGCGACCATGAATTTCTTGCTTACTTCAAAGACCAGAGTTCTTGGTCCTTGCTCTCAGTGGTGAAAATCCAGGAGCTGCTGAGCAGCACGAGCACGCTGCCCACGGGCTTCCCTGAGTGCGGATGAGGATGTTATTAGCTCAGAGATGGCAAGGCCTCCTTATTTATACTCTCTGCTCAGCTCCTCTCAGCAATTAGGATTCTTCCCTAGCATAAACGCCTTGATCATTTTGCATTTCCCAACTGAGTACATGCTCATCACACAGCTCTGCGCTGTTTATTCCACTCTGAACTTTTGTACCATTATATTTTGTCCCACAATACACATTCCTTGTTGTTTCTAATGAGTAAACATGGAATACAGCTTCTTGTAGAACAAACAAGGGCTGATCCTCAGGTGATGCGAGGCTAAATTCACTGCCTACTCCCATTTATATCCACTGACAATCTAGCAGATAACGCCGCAATACCCGATTCATCTTGGGTCTGATTCAGAGACCATCAGAGTCGACGGTGAAAGTCTCTAGAGTATTTAAAGGATGCGTATCTACTCCTGACAGTTGCAGCAGAAGGCTCAGGAGAGCAGAAAAGTAATTGGGGAGCTGCCTGGGACAGCATAAAGCTTGATAACATGTCTTGGATTAGACAACATGAGATCCAGAGGACAGTTTAATTGAAAATAAAATTGGCAGGTAAGCCCCAGGGCGGCTGGGCCGGGGGCCGCAGGGGCGTGCGAACGTGCGGCCGTGCCTCCAGCCCCCCTCCAGCCCCCGGCACGGCCCACGGGAGCGCTGCGCTCTGCCACGCGAAGCCGGACGAGCCTGAGGACGCCGGGAGCCCTGCGCGGCGCCTCT
>NW_009647846.1:2761663-2765236 GCF_000708025.1 Charadrius vociferus
CGGGCGGGTGGCTCCTGGTCACGGCGGGGGCAGGCAGTGGCTGGAGGGGACACGCGGGAGCTTCTACCGGCACATTACGGGCACCTGAGTCACGGGGAGACCTGCCAACCGCCCCCACCACTGAACCACAGTGCGGGAGAAACACGCAAAAGGCGCCCAGCCGCAAGGAAGACCGTGGTCCCTCACCAAGCCACCTCGGGAGACCAACGGCAGGGACAGAAAGCACACGCAAGTGACAGCAAGAGGTCGGCCAGCGCTAGGAACCCCCTCTGATAAACCGAAACACGCAAAGGCCATAACCAAACACCACTCTGGTGAAAATGAGCTGTTTCAGACACAGCCTACTGAAAACCTTGATTCCTTTAGTTTTGATGGAATCAAATTGAAACGCAAGGATTCTCTCTCAGAAGAGAAAGCTCAGATGGAAAACCCAGGCCGGGGTTGGTGGCAGCGGGGCAGCAGGCAGAACGCCGAGCAGAGACCCCAGCCCTTGTCCGGCCCCCCTGAAACAAGAGAAGATGCTGAGATGCGGCTCGCTCCTCAAACCACCGCACCCCGCTCTGCCCCGTCCTCCGCACCGCCAGCCGCCCGCAGCCCCTCCCCAAGCTATTAAATCCCTTTCTATTTGAAAAAAAAAAAAATAAAAAAAAAACCCAAACAAACAACCAAAAAGACCTGAGATCCTTTATTTAACTTGACATACCATAAATATTTATGATGTAAAGACATCAGCACCTGTATGGATGCAATTGCGTTCATAACTAGCAGGTTCTCACCCCTCCAGCTGTGCTCTCCAACTCCTGCCCCTGCGGTCCATTAAGCTCCTCTCTGAACGGGACCAGGCTTTGCCGGCTTCGCATCCGAGCCCAGGGACACACAGCCACAGCCCAGACACCCAGGGCATCTCCCGGGGAGCTTGTACGTATAGCTTTCTCCAGCTCCCCCCCACCAGAAAAGCTGCATTTCAGGCAGCTGGCCCTCACCTCTGCATCTTCTCGAGGACCGAAAAGAAGGTGGGCAACAACCCTGTCTGCGAGAGCCGCTGCTTCTGTGGAGAACACAAAAAGTGACTGGAATAAGGGCAAACTGTGTCAAATTATTTATTTTTGTAACCAGCAGTGAGAAACTCCAGTGGAATCTTGCGCTCTGTAGCGGGGCCTTTGCAGTGAAAGAAGACAACCGCAGAGTCTATTTTTAAAATCACTCGAAAGGTATTTTAAGCCATATATCAAAGTTGCTTTTGTTTATATTTTCATACCAATCATTTACAATGGGATATTTATCTGCCATTATATATGCAGATGTGGAGGATTAACAGCGTCAGAAAATTAAACCTCCACGGATTAAACGCTTTTGATTGTGAGAGTTTGCATCTCTTGTTTGTTTTTAATTAGGAATCTAGATTGTTAATGCATAATACCCTGTTGATATCCCTCCACAGAATAATAAATACAGTCTTCTTGCTATGACTAAGCACGCGAGACACCATGTAGACTACGCTCGCCATCTGAGCATGCTAAAATCCAATCCGGATGTTCTTACCCTCACCCATTTTACATCATCTATTATTCAGACAAACTCCTACTGCAATCAATAATTGGTTTCAGTTAGGAAGCGAAAGAAAACTAATAGTGCTGATATCATCCATTCATGTATTTGCTTTCATCTCAGCAGATCCCACGGAATTTTATGATCTTCCCACTACTGCGCTGATGCTCCTGTAGCAATTTACACCAGTCAGAGAGGATAAAGTTGATTACCGCCCAAAGGCTTCCAGCCTTGCTTTGAATCAGTGCAAACGACCATGAAGTTATCAGGTGATTACTGATTTTAGTAAAACTCTGCAGAGCTGATGTCAAAACTCGGCTGCTGCGTGCCCAGCTACGGCCCCGTCCAGCACCACCGCAGGGAGCGATGTCTCCTCGGGGCTTCGTGCAGAGAACGGGTCAAACCCGCACCATCCCTGCCCCACCACGAGCTCCGGGCTCCCACGCAGCTGAGACCCCGCTGCTCTCGGGACAGGGATGTGGGGAAGATGCGACTCATCCCGCACCAAAGGAAGTGTCTAGCTCTAACGGAGCCAAGGTGAGAAGGCGGGTAAGGTGCAGCTCTCGCCCCCCGCTGCGCGAGCTCTCCGGTACCTGTGTCCAAGGGATGCCCATCCCAGGCACTTCTGCCAGCCCCGCTTGGGCCCTCCCCAGAGAAGGGGTTGCCAGTTTGTGCCAAAGCTGCCAACTCGTTCAAACAAACTCACGGGGACCTCAACTGAAAAAAAAAAAATAATTCAACAAAATCACCAGGATTCATATACCAGGAAAAATGAGATTTGCCTGTAAGAACATGAAAGAAAACACTAATATTAAAAATAATAATAGTACAGTTTATAAATTAAACCATGTCAGCGTGAGGAATTTTGTTTATTCAAGCAGTGAACAATTATTGGAAACAGTAAAGTACTGTAGACCTTCTTCAGAAGATCGTTTTGAGCACGCAAATCGGCATTTCTGTGCACTGGAGCCGGAAAGAAAGGACAGCTGTGTTTCAGCCAGAAATGCCCTTTGTCCGGGCGAGTTCGTGCAGGTCTGCAAGAGCCTGACTGTGGCCCAGGAGGAGCCACGCAGGACACTGCGCAGCCGACCTGTCCCTGCTCCCGTGGCCGGCTCCGCGCCTGCCTGGGCCGGGACAGAGGCAGAAGCCGCTGCTCCCCCCGGGGAGGACGACGCTCGTCCCCGCCAGCCAGGGCTCGGCACTGCCACTCCTGTCCCTCCACGGGCACCCAGCGGGCGGATGATGCCCACACCTCCAGCACTGCTTTTTCATCGTAATTACTAATTTGCTCTGGATTCTTCTTTGGCTAATTTCCCCTCAGCTTACTTCCACCTTTTTACAACCTATTCCTGCTCCCAAAGACCACTTTTTGGGGCAGAAGGTAAAACCCACCACCTCACAGCATCCCAGACTGGTGGGGGCTGGAAGGGCCCTCTGGAGCTCCCCCATCCCACCCCCCGCCAGAGCAGGGGCACCTCCAGCAGTGGCACAGGACGGCGTCCAGGCGGGTTTGGGATGGCTCCAGAGGGGGAGACTCCCCCACCTCTCTGGGCAGCCCGTGCCACTGCTCTGCCGCCCTCACAGCAGAGAAGGCCCTCCTCAGGTGGAGATGGAACTGCCGATGGTCACCTTTGTGCCCGGTCCCTCTTGTCCTGTCACTGGGCACCGCTGGAAAAAGACTGTTCCCATCCCCATGACACCCTCCCTTGAAGGATTTATAAACATTAATAAGATCCCCCCTCACCCTTCTCCTCTCCAGACTGAACAGCCCCACGTCCCTCAGCCTTTCCTCAGCAGAGAGATGCTCCAGTCCCCTCACCATCTCCGTAGCCCTTTGCTGGACCCTCTCCAGCAGATCCCTGTCCTTCTTGAACCTCTACCATTTCCAGCCCGTGAAGACAAGCGGTCCATCTGGACAAGTCCCTCCTACCCAACAAGGGGCCGATATAAGATGCTGTGAGGAGATAGACCGGGGGCTCCTGGCAGCTGGAGGCAGGGGCGACAAACCTGCCAGGGCCGGGCTGG
>NW_009647846.1:2765255-2790166 GCF_000708025.1 Charadrius vociferus
AGCCGGCCTGCCGGCAGCACGGCTCGGCTGCTTGGGGGAACCTCGGTATCTTTTCCGCATCCAGTATGACAAGAAAATCGTACCACCAACCCACCGTGACCTTACCACCTGCAAACTGCTCTGCCCTTCATCGTAATTCGTAGTTTAGGATATTGGGCATTTTTAAGTAGCTCTTCTCTGTTTCTAAAGAGAAATTCCTACCACAAGTAAAAATCTTTATAATTATTGGCGAGTTAAAGAAAGGTAAAAAATAACTCATTGGGAGGTTTTTCTTTTTTTTTTTTTTTTTTTAAGTCATTAAATGATTGAGACGATAAAAGAATGAAGAATCTGACAGATTAAACAGTTCTTGAGGAGACGTGTCAGCTTCAATGATTTTAAAGCAATAGAACTGTCAAGCTTTCAAAATAGGAAAGATCATATCTTTAGAAAACAAGGTTCTACTAATTGGCATGCATGAAAATCTAAATTGAGGCTAAAACTCAGTGATTAAAGGCTTTTTCTGATTATGGGTATTTGAAAGCAGCTCCATCTGTGGAGCTGGGTCTCCCGTTCCGCGAGACTTCAGCTCCGAGTACTGCTCTGAGTGCAGTCACACCTGAGGCCTTTAGCCCAGGCAGGACTGGGCTTTTGTGTCTTTTTTACCCAGCTGAATGATTCTGGTATCTTATAACTACCCACCTGAGCCCACTAGAGATGCACCACATATTTTCAAGAAAACAAAGACGAATCAAAGCCGAAAAGATGGCACCAGCAGCTGGTAAAGTTCCCATCGGCATTTTGGTGGTGTCCCGCTTTGTACACACTTTTGCACATAAGAGATAGAAATACCCTATCAAACTAATCTGGGGCTTCTAGCAGAGTTCTAAAAGAAGTTACCCACGCTCAAAAAGGACGCGCAGGTCAGCTCTCTCTCCAACTCTGCCCATGGCAGCAGGGAGGCACGGGTGGGCGAGCTGCAGGAACCCCTCTGATGGTCACACCGTACCACCATCACTGCACGAAGGGGCTCCACACAATGCTGAGTGATGAATGAACAACTGTAACATTTTCATATCACTAATTCTGAGAAGTAATTTATAAATCACCTTGGAATATGCTAAATATGAGAGTTAACTTCTGAATTTATTTCCTTTAATAGGGGGTGTCCTTGGCAGTGATACAAGCCTACCGTGCAATCTCACTACTCGCTTGAAGAAAGAGCACTAACTTGGGTCCATTTCTAAATCAATACGCAAATTCTTAAGAACTAGCTGAGAAGGAAGACAAACTGGATATACTGTGCTTAAAAAACAGCCCACGGGGGAAAAATAATGTACCGAATCTTCAGCTAAGCATAAAGTAACACAGAACCACTGAAGACAACGTAGAGATGACGTTACCTACCTACCAGCTGAGCACGTCTTAAGATTTCCTACTTTGTAACAGAAGGAAAAGCTTAAGAAAATGTCAATTTAATAGCAAGTGTATATCTTTATTTTCATCTGCTGGATTCATCTGCATGCCAAACAAACAATCTAACAGAAGACTGATCTACCAAATGGGAATATCTGCACTTTATCTGTATCTACACTATCTGCAACCTTCTCCAGAAGCAGTAGGTGTTAGTGAGCAAAGGTCTTCATTTTGGGAGAGGAAGGGCTTGCTAAGCATCTGACAACCATGCACATTTTTAAAGAAGTATTGGAGCTAAGCCAGACTTCAAAGCATTTTGACATACCGTAAATTAATTCTCCTGTATATGCAGCTCTGACAAAGGCTCACTAACACTGAATATGAGAAACTTCCTTCCTTGCTGTAGCACATCAACTGTTCACAAAATGCAGCATGAGATAGGGTGAGTCTGCACGGAACATTTCTGGCCATTTCTCTTAAAAACTGATATTAGATAATAGGGAGCTTATAAGAAAAACGGGTAACCATTAGCTGTTAGCTAAAGAGCACTAGTGAAACTCCAGGCAAAATTCACTGTTTCTAAGAGCACAGTGAGGGAAATACCAGTTTGGACTACAAATGCTCAAATGCCTGAGATAAAACCCTAACGTTTGATGCCACAACAATGTGCAAAAAATCAAACTCTGTTTATGCCAATGTGAATAGGCAAATCATTGCAGTAATTCCCCCCACTGAACTCCTGACTGGCACCGGCACTCTTCAAGCACGTACTACCTCACCTTCTCCTAAAACAGGCTTTGAACCTTAATCTCTACTCTTGAGTTTTATTCACCAGATTTTCATTACAATTCCATCACACTAGTTTCATACCACTAACTCCACCGCAGTCAGGTTCATAATCCAGACAGTATATTAAGTCTCAAAGCTGTACACACATAGTTAAAACGCAAAGTGACTCAGGTGGCTCCAAAATGTAAAGGAAGACCTGAGTAATAAAAATCCAAAGCGGCTTTCTCTGAGACGCCGTTTCTCCCAGGATAACGCTATGAGGTCAACAGAGTGCTAAAAGAGTAATTTCATTTGTCATTTCTGTACTTCCCAACCCCGACTTTCATGGAGAAGTGCATTTTACAATGCATGTCAGGCTTTATTAATCTGATTTTCCTGTTCCTCTCCAAAGATACTTAATGCTTTAGTAATGATCAATATACTTGCCCTGATGATAAACAAAGACAAATGAGCCTGTGCAGCCGGGATGGTATTTGTAATTACCACCTCTGTAGGCATTCAATTACATCTGATGAGGGGGTGACAGAGCCGCCTTGTCTCTCTGACAGAGATGCATTTGCAGTGGGCACTTGGCATGCAGCTCTCACGGTGCCAATTTCCTCCACCACATTCAGTTCACCACTGCCAGCACGGTCCAGCGTGTCTATATTACATTCAAATGCCGTGACATCGCTCCTAATGGAACTTCAGAGGAGACAGTGTGGAGGCCCATCCCGCTGCCTTCTTGCCTGGCCACCAACTGGGCTCCATTTAGCCAGTGTAGGTTTAGAATCATAGAATCATTATGGCTGGAAAAGACCTTTAAGATCATCAAGTCCGACTGTTACCTAACTCTACCAGGCCCACTTCTAAGCCGTGTCCCTGAGCACCATATCTAGATGGTTTTTAAACGCATCCAAAGATGGCGATTCCACCACTTCCCTGGGCAGCCTGTGCCAGTCTTTGATAACACTTTCAGTGTAGAAGTTTTTCCTGATGTCTAACCTAAACCTCCCCTGGCGCAACTTGACACAAACTTGACATTGGTCTGGGACCGCGGCGGATCGATTCATTGACATTCAAAACAGAGATGGGCTGTGGCAAAGCAAAGCAGTGCTGGTGGTTTGCCTCATCCCCCCCTTCCCTTGGGGCTGGACAGCCTCCAGGCAGCAAAAGGCACGAGCTTTGCGCTGTGGTGCCCTTCCTGTTCTGCGAAGGCACCCGGACCTGGCTGGGACAGGGAGGAACACTGCAGCCCCCGGTGCTGCTCAGATCCACTGGGAGCAGAACACGACTGGAACGGGGCAGAGGGCAGGACTTGGGAGAAGGCTTCAGTTTCTCCAGGGAAAATAAGACAGAGCCATTCCTCTGCTGTATTAACGCTATTTGAACGGCAGCGCAATTGCTCCCGTCGCTCACCTCACCCTTGAGGAACCTCCTTCTTTTCTTTCGTGTGCATGGAAGTGCCCTGCTGCTTCCACTCATTGAAGCCAACGGGATTTCAGTTTCACTTGATTTCAATTAGACCCGAATCACACACTTGATTATTTAGATTATGTTTACTCATTTCAAGATAGTATCTGAGTAACAATGAGTCCCCAAATATCAGCAGACCTAAATAACGCATAATCTTCTTTCACTCAAATTCTCTTACAAGTTCATTTTACTCAATTTGTTACTCGGTATTTGCCATCAGTTAAGGGAACAAATACAAAGAGTGAGTTGTCAGAAAAATTTGAGCACAAAGTGACACTGCTAGAATTACACTTCTATGTCCCAAAGATTCGCATGCAGATCTCATGGCTGAACTCAAATGCACCACTGAGGAAAACTGATCTGAAAAGAGTTTCAGATTGGTAAATCCCTCAAACTGTGCCCTCGCAATTATTTCATTGTACACTTCAATATTAAACACATACTGATGTACAATATTGATACCGTTCCTGCACTTTTTCATCACTGAAGTGTTCCCATACTCTTCCTGACGCCAGTCTGAGAAGTGACAGATTTGGGAGAAGACTGGAATAAATGGAGGCTACAGCTTCATTGCTGGAAAAATAAATGCCTTTCTTGGTAAAATACTCATATTTTTCATAGCAAAAAGCCCAGAGAGCTACCTCTGTTTATATACTCTCCTAGTCATGTTCTCGGGCATAAAACATCACTAACGCAGCGACTGCACGTGTCCTTCCAGCATTAGGACAAAAAAAAGTCCCACTCCACGCACCAAAGTCAACCGCACTCTGTGTTTGCCGAGATAAATGCTCTGCGATTTGTATTCACAGTTCCTTTTTCCTCTCTGTCCAATTTTCTGGTGAAGTCCGCTCTGTGAGAGGTGTCAGCTGGTGACTGAACTGCCTCTTCTGCCGTCCCCGGGGAGGGCGCCCGCTCCTCCGCAAGGACAGCCACACCGCCGCAGCCACCACCTCCCCCGTCTCACTGCACACACATCTCAACGTAGAGGCGGAACCACAGCGGGAAAGGTAAAGTCAAGACGTCTCAGAAGACACATTATTCTTCTACACCCACTGCTTACCGCGGACGCGGTCACAGCCTCTCACCGTCCCCAACGGATTCAGCCAAACCAGAACGCGTCTGGTCAGACCCCTCATGGTCGGGGTGTAACGGCACTTCGCAACGCTCCTTCTCCACGACGGGAATGTGTTCCATAAAAAGCGCATAGCCGTATGACGTTAGTTAAAACACAATTTACAGTCTGCTTTCCAGTTCAATATTCTAGTTGATTGGGGCCCTTTGGGAACAATTTTCATTCCGTATTACTCCAGCTCATTAAATAAACCCTATAAATTGTACAAAATTGTTACAGTCTTGGTTTATGAGTTTACGTATGGCTTACCTTCCACTGCTCTCAGCTGTTCATAAAAATGTAACACAAAACCCAAACATATCCGCGTTGTTTTCCACAGCTCTTCTTGACTTTAGAATAATTATTCAAAAAGAACTGAAAAAGGAAATCTGATGTTCAAGACTGAAAGCGTTCAGTTTTGCTCCAAACTTTTACAGGAAGAATACACCCTCCCTTTTCAAATTTGTCCTCAACATTGCAGTAAAATTTACTGCATATTACCGGGCAAGGTCTATAAATATCCACTGTTCTCTGGAGTGCCCAGACTAGTGTTAAAAGGTCTGACTGTATGTGCTTCTCGGAGTCCACCAGCAATCTCTCCTCTGCTCCGTGACTCCCAGGATGTTTCAGAGCCCGATCCAAACCTCCCCATCCAGAACCCCCTCCCATCGCCACGGGCACCGCATGGCAGTGACAAAGCTTACCTGCCCCTTCTGGGCTCAAAATCCTTCCCGCGGGCGGGCGGGCAGCCAGCCGCACTGCGCTCACCGCGGCTCACGTGGAGCAGCGCTCGCTGCCGGGGACGGCACCGTGCCAGAAGTGAACCTGCTGCGAGTGTTCCCTCCTGCCTCATCCCACCCACCGTCCCCGCTCGGGGTCGGAGCACCAACGGCATCCATGCCCTCGCCACGCCGGCCCAGTTCTCTAAGCCCACCATTAACAGCCGTGCATATTGCTGATACCCCCATTAGAAGCAAAAAACCCCTCTTATCTGCCATGGCTGGGCGATTTCAGGAAAGAGACCTTTGCTTTGCTGTGTACACCAATGCACATCGATTATTTCAAGCGCTGCAGAAAACATTACTGAATTTACTGTAGTCATCCGTTCGTTAGTACTTTCCCTTTCAGCAACGAGCATACAGCACGGATAATCCGGGTTATTACAGTCGGATACTAATGTATAATTCAGATAGTTGAGGTTTCTTGCAGCTACCATATGCTCAACCATTTGAAGTATTTTAAGTATATTCACGTTTTCGTTATACTGATAAAACAAAGAGGAGAGTTTGACGTCTTTTGATGTTGTTTAGGAGGGATCAAAATTCTTCATTATTGTTATAAAGAAGAGAACATCAGTATTAGCAGATTTTTCACTAAAATTATCATCATTCTTTATATATGCAAACTTCAAAGGAATTCCACAAACTTACAGCAGCTAAAGATGCAGACTCAGATTTTTCCTTTATTTTTTAAAGCGAATAGGACAGATAAAAGCTTTACTAACCTTGCAGTGCTCTTCCACACAGTGCCAAAGGCTCACTGACATACACAAGGGAGCCATACCCAGCACACCAAGAACAAACAGAAGCTGATGCTTTTCTCCCAGATCACATAAAAGAATTTGAAAAACACGGTAAGTCCTTGTTTTGATTCTGAGCCTAAAGAAACCGAGAATTTTTGAACAGTGACGGAGTGAAAATATACGTGTTTGAATAGCAGAAGTTGAGACACTTCCCTAACGTCAAATCCTGCTGGGGTTGGCTAAAGAAAGGTTAATACCGGCAGACATGTCAATATCTTGAAATAAGAGTTACTATTCTCTGTTGCTATGCAAGATTCTGAAGTGAGTACTGAACCCCAAATCCCCAAATCCCGGCGGAAAGGAGAAGGTGCTGGCTCTGTGAAGAGGCAACCAGGAGAACAATGCTCCAACCGATTGCTGCAGCTCCCCGCTACAGAGACGCCGCGTTGCCCCGAAGAAGGGACCATCCCAGGAGCACAGCTACGCTCCACGAGACGGCTCCTTCCGTAACGCGTTAAAAGCATTCTGATACGTGCGCTTCAGAGAGCTGCTTTTAGGTTAGCGCAGGAGATTTCTGCCGTGCAGCCACAAAAGGTGTCCCATTTTAGGTTTATGATTTCATCCGCACACTGAACATACAGAACTGAAAACGGGAAGGAGCTTCTGCCAACCCGAACGCAGAAGCCTCACGGAGCTGTGGCAACCGGGGGCTGAAATCCTCTCCTGCGGCTCAGGCCGCTCGGGGCACACCTTTGTCCACGCTGACAGACGCCGTCCCAGTCTGTGCTCAGGGAGCTCCAGTGCTGGAGACCAAGACGTGTCTTCATTCAGCGTAGTCCTCCCTTCACCGCTGTCTCCTGCGAAGGGTACTGCTGCTGGTGCTGCTCACCAGGGCTGTGGAGAGGCGGTGGCTTTCCTCCTTGAAGCACGTAGGCATCTGATCACCTTCCTCGCATTGCTCAGACTTGTCTTCACTTGCTATAAAGAACTTGAGTTCGTTTCGTCTTCACAGGTCGTTTTTCCTACGCTTACACTCCTTCCTGTTGCTTTTCTTTTGGTGCCCAAAGCAATGGAAAAAGGAGAGCGTAGATTCGCTCGCAGATTCAAGTGTCTCTGCCGCTCAGCTCGCTGCCCAGGGCCGTGCCGCCCGGGGCGCCCAATGCTTTGGGCAGTGCTTCCCCACGGACTGCCCTCACAGCCGCTCGGGTCCCTGTCCCTCTCCCGGCCACAGCCACGCCAGCACCGGTGGGGCTGCGGCTCCTCGTGCCCGAGCGTCACAACCCCGCAGTGGGGACCTCTCACAAACACAACGTGCCGGGCTGCACGCTCCTAACTTCGAAATTCCCCTCGAGGCTCTGCAGATGGTTTAGCCTCCGCTGTACCTGTGGGGCTGGCGGGGAGGGGAACCAGCGGTGGTGCTCCAGTCCATCCCCTAAGGCAGGAGGGGCCGACGGCATCCTGTGCGCCGGGGGGGCTCGGAGAAACCGCCGGCAGAGCTACATACTAAATCTTGTCGCCAAGGCTGTGGCTTTCATGTCCAAACTACATCCCTGCGACGGGCTGACACACAGCACATACAGACGCAAGCAAAGAAAAGAATATCTCCCCAGAGAAAGAGAGATTTCACAGCAACTTTGTATTTATAAAGCCACGGGATAGAGACAGAGCCTTGGAAAAGGCAAGGGGCTTTTGCAAAGACATGTATTTTCTCCTCCTGAACAGAAAGAGAGCAGCAGATTTGTTGCTTTGTCTGAGGGAAAACAGCGGACATGAACAACTCAATAAAGATCAGGTTTTATATTTTTGTACACACTGAGAATTGCCAGCTACTGATCGGAAAACCTCGGGCCTGACGCCCGCGTTGGGCTGCCATGGTCTGCGGCGTGATGGATTGCCTTGAACCACTTCCCACAAAACACTGGGTATGGGATTCATCTGACCAGATGGACATTTCTCCAGCAGTCACGGCCATGGTGAGCCACACTCGTTTTGTGGGAGTTCATCGGGTTTGGCTAGGACAGAGCTGAACTGTGCCGCTTTCTATGTACGCATCTGAGGATGTATACAGGGGTGGGAGATGATCTCCACGCTGGAAACAGCAGGCTGTGAGTAGCAGCTCACTTAAAGCAGCTCTGCAGGAAGATACGGTCTTACTCATCCCTGGCTGAGTTCATGAAAGGATACCAATAGAGCGAGGCAAATATTTGCAGCTCCCTTTTATTTTCAGTTCAGCAAAAATAAAGCAAATGTTTCCCGTAGAAGCACTGGTTTGTGAATGGTGTCTCACTCCGCTCTTCAAACGGAATTGTTAAGCAGTTCCTGTTTTTAGGGAGATACCTTTGAGCACATCTGCAGTCACGGTAGGTTTGACCACAGAGAAGACCCCTAGGTCTGCCGTAAGGCAGGGACACCGCAGCGCAGGCGAAACCTGCTCTGAACTGCAAACTAGCGCATGTTTCCGCTCTCCACGTGGAAAGGAGCCCTCTTCCCGTTACCATTTCTACCGCACTTCCTCATGATTTATCCCACTTCAGGTAACGGCTGACTGCCTTTGGCTCTGAGCTGCGTCAGGTCCCATACGCCCCCACCTCGCCGAGGGGCCCGTTGCGTCTGATGGAGAAGGAATCCCACAGATCTATCCCTGGTCTTTGCCAGGACTCCGGGGGACACAAGCACCACGTGGGCTGCCCTGCGGAGACCGCTACAGGACAACAGGCGGGACGCAACCACCGCTGAGGGCAGCGGGAGACTTCCAGAGGTTTCGATGGGTCCTATTTTTGACTTGCCAAACCAAATCTAGCCCCCGACCAGCACAACCCACAGCCATAACACTGCCTTAACCACACACACAAAACGCCTCTCGAGAGGTTCTGGCTCTCCTTTATGCACATATCCCCCTCCTGTCAACTTCTCCTCCTGAGCCTCGACCATAAACTCCTCAAAGTCTCTGCGTATCTGCTAGCACCTATACTGCACTTCTGATCTGTTAATTCAAAACATGCTAAAAAATCCAATACTTCCAAGTAAATTTAATGCATTTCCTGAGGAAAAAATTAAGAGATGAAATGCAGGTAATTATTCAATTAACAATTGTTATGTATACAAGAGAATCTGATTTATGGGCAGCTGTTTACACAGGCAACTGCTTTAATTTGACAGTGTGCTCCTGGCTTCTCCCCAGACTTTGCTGTTTAATTAAAGTTAAACAGGTCAATACTCATTTAGCCTACCAGCATACGGAGAATTTAACTAATACTGAAGAGGGAGGAGAACTCTATTCGTTTTTAATTGTACTGTAATAACATAAAGGAGGTCATTGCAGTGCAAAACTGCAAGGTGAACTGGACTCAACACTACTAATATCCCTGAGATCTCAAAAATATGGTACCGTCAACTCTGCTCCCACAAATTGTGTCCAACCATCTCCTTCCCTTCTACCCTCGGTCATGAGATTGGCCTCTGTCTCCTGACAGCTTATTTCTTCTTTTAGGTGACAAATGTTGCCTTTACTTGCGCTCTAGTTTCAGGGTCTGTAGGGAATACTCAGAGTCTGTCTTACACCTTTTCCTTATTAACGTCGGAATTAGAAACTTACTTTTCAACTCCCTCAAACAAAAGCTGAGATTCACACGTAGTGATTTCAGCACGCGGGTTCTGAGAAAGTCACTGGCGTTGAGAGATCAGTGAGAAGCCACAGAGCTGGCAGCGAGACGGCGCATCCGCGTGCCTCTGGGAGGGCGCTGGGTTGGACCCTTTAAAGGCGCTGTCAGGACTGCTGCTTGTGCAGAGACCCTGCGGGCTACCGACCACCACCACACAACGCGGCAGGAAACCCTTCCGGGGCAGGGCAAAACCTACAGGAAGGAAACACACTAAAATAGCATTAAAGGTGCAAACATTTGTGCAAACCTTGTGAGATCAGGGTTTGCAAGGCTCGCCTAACATCTCCCAGAGAACCAACGGCCGACCCACTCCACCACCTACGCAGAGAGCCCTTGGCGCTCCAGCTGAACTGTACATTCTATAGCACATCATCAGCAATGCCTGAACAGGGAACTACCATTTCTGCCTGGCTGGTAAGAAACAATTAAACTGTGACTGGCCTTCTCGACAAAACGATCCCAATGTCGCAAAATGGTGTTTGGAAGACACCTGCATTGCTGCATCCGAGCGCCTGAGAGATCTGAAAACGCGTAATGGAAATATTTACCAGGTGGAGGAAATTTTGGCCAGAAGTGAAAGCTGTTACATTTTGTAGAAAGAGTCATTTGGAATTAATTCTTTGTACTAAGCCAACTTTAAAAAAAAAAGAAAGAAGGAAAAAATGCAGGGGAAAAAAGCGTCTGTCCTTGTGAAGAGGGTGAAGTCCTGAGCGCCTGCACGGCACGCCGCTCTCACAGCGCCGGGCACTTCTGCCAACGGCCTCTGCAAGCCATCCCCGTTTCCCAGAACAACGGGGGAAACAAAACCCTCTCGTGATCAAAGAGCGCCTCTCCCGCGCGGCGCCGACAGCAGCACCTCTGCCCCTGAGCCTTTCTCGGCCAAAGGGCCCATTGCAGCATCCACTGCCCACGCGTGCACGGAGCTGTGGGGAGCGGTACGCGGGGCAGTACGAGGAACGGCAGCCACGCGGGGGGCAGCGACACCGTCACGACAGCGGCTTTGGGGACAGAGGACTGCGGCTCCCCCCGGCGCACCCCGCCAGCCCGCCTCTCCAGCTGCAGTGTAGGCTATCGGGATTCCACACGGCGCTTACAAACTGCCACCGACGCCACTGCAGCGCCCGCAGCCTCACGCAAACCCCCTCCGAAGCAATTGCACGGCCGAGCCCTCGGGCGCCCGGCACAGCGGCCAGCCGTCCCCTCCTCCCTCACGGCAACAAGGAACGACAGCAGCGGATGGCAGCCTGGGGGCTGCCGCGATAGACGGAGGGCAGCTTCGCCCCGACAGCAGGCTCAGACTCGCACGGTTTGCAAGGCAGACGCAACCAAGAGCTCAGAGACCGCATTAGGAGATCCTCTTCCAGGTTCCTCCCAGAGGTTTGCTTGTTCTGAGCCTCCCGGGGCAGCCACAGCTCCTCTGGGCAACCCGTGCCAGGGGCTTACTACTCTCACAGCGAAGAATTTCTTCCTCAGATCTCATCTAAATCTCCCTTCTTCCAGTTTGAAGCCATTCCCCCTCATCCTATCACTACATGCCCTCGTAAAAAGTCCCTCTCCAGCGTTCCTGTAGATATACTGAAAATACAGATACTGAAAAGCTGCAATAAGGTCTCCCCGGAGCCTTCTCTTCTCCAGGCCGAACACCCCCAACTCCCTCAGCCTGTCCTCACAAGAGAGATGCTCCAGCCCTCGGATCATCGAGGGGATGGATCCGTTTGGCAAACAAAGAGATCACAGTGGACAGCCTTTCTCTTTCGGTGGTGAATGTCCAATCATGCACAATATAAACCAAATTCTCTTCTTCCCCTCTTAATTCTGAACCCAGTTGTGTCACTGGTATTCATTCCCACGGAGAGACGTTGTGAACTTACAATTTCCAGAAACAAGAAAGGGGAAGATTAAGAGAAAAAAATCACCAAAGGGCATCAAGGTACGTCAAGATCAGGAATCTTTCAAAGCCACAGCAGAACCAAGGATCAAATCCAGACTCCCCAGCTTTCAACACACAACTCTAACTGCAAAAGTGGTGCTCTATGCTACTACTGCTAGGAACAGAAGTATTCTGAAGTTATGCTGCAGAGAATAAAAATGAATTCTGGTTCCATTTTTACAAAGTAGGGTAAGTGTAATTATCTCTGCCGCGCAGATCAAGGTGCAAGTTGAAGCGTTAAGCACTGAAGCGACTGCTCAAGGTCAGACAGCAGGTCTGCAGTCACTCTCTTCCATCTACTCTTCAATCCGTTGGGACGCTTTTGAACCCAATTCTTATTTGAAATTCAAAGCGCACAGGGTAGCATTAAATAATCCCACAAAGCGTTTTGTTTCAACTGAGAACAAAGGTTTCAAAGGTACTTGCATTTGCTATGAATAAATTCTTAATGTCAAATTTCTTAAACAAATATCATCTTAACTAATATTCTTAGTAAGTGAAAATTAAACCTGACACTCAGCTCAAATACTCTGGTTTTAAATTTCCCTGTTGCTAAATCTTCAAAAAAGGGAACATTCTGTTTGAATTTCTAAATGATTTGTGTCCAATATGTGATTAACTATCATGAGATTTATTTACTTTGAATTATGTGCGACAGACACTAGACCAGCACACTCACTGGGTCATGAGCTAAGATATAAATAAGCAAATTTTAGCTCATGACAATGGAGCCAGTATGTGAGCCTGTGGTGCTTCTGCAGAAAATGAAGAGAATACATCAGTGAAAATGGGTAGGTCTATAAGTAAGGGGTTCGTTCTGGCCATGCTCCAAACTCTCTGGACAAGCCAGCGCAGATCCTGAAACCATACAGCCGCATTACCATAGCTCTGGGCTTGACCTAACGGGGACTGCTGAGAAATGGAGATTACTACCTGCAAAGAAAGAAGGCAGGCAGCATCGCTTCTTCATGGCAGCGTGGATCACATTGCAACCCCTTAAAAATGTCTGGGTTCCTACTTAGACGTGCATATAAAAAGTAATAACCAGGCAACTGCACTTGAAACAACCTAGAAGGGAAGTAAGGCTTGGGAAGGAGAGACGAGAAATGGTATCAGAGCTGCTGAGACAGCTGGAGAAAAAGGACATGCTTTAAGGCTTATAGCCCCATCAGCACGCCTGTCTCCCCACCTACGTTGGTTCTACCTAATTAAAGATACTACCTTTTCCTGCAGTTCTGCCTAGCGTTAAAATAAGTACAACTAAACGGGTATTTGCTAAAAGGAAGGTACTTCCTAGCTCGCGTCAAGTGCAACGGCACAAAGTAAATCTACTGGCCAACCTTTGTAGTTATTTATTGGTTCAAGTATGGAAAGAACAATCATTTCCAGTGGGGCGGCTCAAATGGGCAGACGGGACAGAGCTGAGGGGTAACGCCACGCAAAGGAATCATCAAAGATTTACTCTTCTGATGTATGATAAACTCAACCATTAGAAATCTTCCATCTCAGTGCTCCCACGTGAAACTGCACATTAAGCACAAAAAAAACAGCCAAACCAAACACAGATTACAAAGGAAACAGAATGCACGAGACGTGTTTTCCTCTCTCAAGT
Source organism: Charadrius vociferus (assembly GCF_000708025.1). NCBI lineage: Eukaryota > Metazoa > Chordata > Aves > Charadriiformes > Charadriidae > Charadrius > Charadrius vociferus. The sequence continues at coordinate 2,778,732 of NW_009647846.1, forward strand.
ACCGCCTTATTTTAAAAGGTGTTTTTGCAGACGCACAGAATCGTGCTTTTGTTTGAACAAGAAGGGACCCCAGCTGACTGGGTACCTTCAGCTGCTATTTCTACATTTAGAAATATATCATTTGCTATATGGATGATTCAGAATTGACTAATTCTACTTTATTATCTTAAATCTCCCGAGGGTTGTACACAGACCTGAACACATTTTTCTAGTCTGTTCCTTGAGAATTATAGTCCGAGAGAGTTTCACTGTCACCTTCAACGGACACAGGATGAGGGTGGTACCAACATTAAAAGCATCTATGCACTTTTAATTAACAGCGGCACCAGACCAAGATAGGGGGCTGCAATGTTTTGTTCGGGCATCTTATGATGTCTAATACATTTATTTTTTTTTCCTTTTTTCCCCCTTCTATGCCATTTTGGGATCAATCTTACAAATCCTGAACATGCTCAGTGCCCGGAGGTTATAGTACTGATCACAAAAGACTTTCAGTATTTTAAAAGATTCGATGTTGGCTTCCGAAACATTTGGTATCAAGGGATTTTTTTAAGCTCTTTCAATACTGATTTATTTACAGAAACTAGATCTATTTATACTTAACCCATAGCAAGTAAATTCACTCTTTTGTTTCAAATTATTTTCCTCCCAGGAAATCAAAAAGACTCAATCCTGCCACTTCCATTCAAGAAGTAAAAAATGGTTTTTTTCCTCTGCAATTAAGCATCTGTTCATATCTTAAGCTCTTCAGAAACAATATTTTAATGGCAAATTTGATATTTAATTCTGCTAATCTTCATATTTCACATACAACATCAAAATCCTAACCAACTGGCTACAGAGTTATCATCTTGATTTTCAAATGTCCCAATTGCCATTTATAATATTTTCAATGATGATAACCCACAAGTTATCTGGGAAAAACATTTAGCACTGATGTAAGTTATAGACATATGGGAAGTATAGAGGGAATTTATCGCACAGATTTCAACTTGACCATCTTCTTCCTTTCTGTTAATTCCACGCAGCCGCAGCTGTCTATCCAAAGGTAGCCCTCCCGCCTCTGAGTTTCCCTCATGTTAATAAGCACAACATCAGGAGAGACACGAGAGCTTAGGTTATAGATCAGTATTTCAAGAAGTAAATCATAGAATATCTCACATCAGAAGGGACCCATAAGGGTCATCAAGCCCAACTCTCAGTACTTGGTTAAACTAAAGGATCCCAAGGGTGATCCAGCCTCAAAACCTCCTGAGATTTAACCGTTTTCAGAACTGCTCCTCCAAGTTCTTCTCTCGGGTGCTCTATCCACTGAGCTAATGGATAAAAAGTGCAATGACAGCAAAGTGAACTTTCATGCCTACTGTTTTCTCACACATCAGTGTTTATGAAACATTTTATCCAACATGACACAAAATTGTTTGTCTTCTCTTTCAGCGTGAAAGCACATAAAAAGGTTTGAATTCAGCTCCATTCGAACATCTGCTGAACTGTCCTCTTCAGCAGCTGAAGCAAAGGACCATTTGTATCACCTTAGCAACAGGTCGCACCAGCACCAACCGATTTGGGCTTATTTATGGCACCCTGGAAACAGCAGCGTCCCCTCGGTCCCAAACACACGCCTGGTCTGGGGGAAGAATCTCTTGTAATTGAGAGAACAGGTTAACCTCAGCGACCCCTTCAAACCTTCCCTGTCGTCTTCGCTGATCCCGGATGCTCCAGACGGCAGAGAACCATTTTGCCCGTTTCCTATGGAAATGCGGGTGACGCCATCTCCCTGCACACGTGTATGCCCACGGGCACCCTCGGCTTCCCTGCCTATTTGCGGGCTAATTTCTGTCAAAGACAGCCGAGGTTACATTATTACAGCCTGTTATTTATAGCAAACCTGTCCAAACCTACTATCAGCCAGCTGGCAGAAGGAGTCTGAATTAGCGCTCCCACTGAATCAAACGCCACACCATAAGGGCGTCCCAGTAGCGCCCTGAGGGTCCGCTTCCGCGATGCCCCAAACACGGAGGCAGTCTCTCAACTTAAAAAATACCCCGAATCCGACCATGAAGGAAGGCAGGCAGGATTTGTCTGTTCCCCTCCTGCTCTGATATAGTGAAAAGGGAAGAATTACGTGAGGACAATGAAAAAGAGGTGATTTTTCCCGTGTATATAAAGTTTGTGTCACACTTGACGGCTTCTGCGAACAACAAATGTTCATAATATCGTGAGTCTGAGAAGAAATTTCTTTTTAGCTACCTGCAAATGAGGTCAATTCCTTTCTGATGCGGTTTTTGACAGGCTAATACTCATGCTCAGCTCATGTGCAAGCTATGGATGCACAGCTTGTCAAGAGCCCCGACTTGTCAGGTGTCTCACGAGCTCGACTGCACCACCTGGGAAGGCCCCTTCCCCCCAGCCCGGCCCGGCCCCACCGCCATGCCGAAGCACTCCGGGAGGGGAACAGCGGGTCCATCTCCTGCCTGGGCAGTTACAGCAGCGGCGCTGCTGTGGGAAGTACCCTCATTCCCTCAAAGGCACCTTTCTGCCCCTGCCCCAGAGAGGGATCCGCCTCAGGTACACAGGTGAGCGGTGAAGACGCTCCTCCCGTGCCCGTCAGCACAACAGCTCTGACACACTTCCGAAAGGAACGGATTTCTCCTGCTGCGGGCATACAGCAGGCATTTTATTTCACTTCTAGATGCATCCCTCTGCAGTCGACGCCAAGGTCACAGCAGCATTTCTAGTGTGCTTCCTCAGCTTGAGATTGTTTGATTGAGTTTGTTTTCAGCAGTCCGTCTTTCGCCTTTTCCAGCTCTTCCAACACCACCGAAACTTCATTTACATTTTCTTTTCTTTATTTCCATGAAGTAAAAGCCAGACAAGGACACAAACCTGCCGGTGTCAACAGTTATGACTACCGTAAACACTTACAGTTTGTTTGGTACAATATCCCAGACAAACATTTTAGAGTTTATAAATTCTTCTTAGTTGATTCTCTGAAGTTTTGTCAATACAACCTGAGAAGTCAGCTTGTAGCTTTTGGTGGTTGGTTTTCTTAAACCTTACCTTTTCCCTTTTCTCCAGATTATCCTTCCTCTCTTAAATCCTAATAGAAACACAATAGAACTTTACAAAATACTTGCTGAGTGCTATTGGGTATTACAGCTAATAGGTACAAAGCACGTTCTCCCCTGCTATGCTTTTTAATGTAATACTTAATTCTATACACTGCAATGATACTATTTGTTTTGTGCACTATCGCTGCAATTAAATTGGAAATCACGCCCTTACCAGCATTCTCTCAGATTCGTACAGCCACCTACATCAAACCTCCTTGAAAATTACTGCCTAAATAAGTTCTGACATTTTTTTTTCTTCCTTTAGGAGCAGTAGCTGCTATCCGAAGGGTCGCAAAAGATTTTCCAGCCAAGACAACCCGTTCTAGCCACACTCTAAGTTCTACCAATAGATACACACCATGACTACCGAATGTTGTGGAGCACAGAGAAACCCTTTCTGACAGCTCAGCCTCCAGGGAGTATTTCTGCCATAAAAACCTCACTCCAATCAGGCAGTAAAAGAGACACTAGATTCCCCTGCTGCTCCGCTCAGCCGCCTCTCCCACCACCTCCCACCACCCGCACAACAGCTCCGTCTCTTCTCTCGCTAAACTCTTGCTTGTCAGAAAGAACGCTGCATACAGCAGCAGCCCCGAGGACGGGAGGGACGGAGCGGGGGTGTTGTCCTGTACCCACGCTCCTGCTTGCACCCCTGCGGTGCTGCCGCTCTCCCACCGCCGCCAAACCAGCACCTCCCGGGAAGAGCCCAGCCCGGGCACCGCGGCGAGAACACCTCACAACGGCTCAGACCCAGGGCTTTACGTTCAGCAGCGCTACGTTCAATTAACCCGCTCAACACAGGTATGTTTTGAAGTAGCAATTTCCATTATTAACATAAACAGCGGAATCTGCTTAGAAAGGAAAGGAAGAAGTGCTGTGCGAGATCAACGGACATCCCTTCGGTGTAACACTCGACCTACCGTGCCTGTGTTGGCCAAAAAATTTACGTGACTTTCAGATCAAAGCTCCAAATCTACTAAACAGGTATAGAATATTACTGGCTCTTCCAGCTGTGGTATCTCAGATCACCTTGTTTCACTCCTCGGTATAGTCACACATGAACTATACTATAAATTTCTTTTGTAGCGTTAATAAATTATAATTTTTCTCTGCCACCCTCTTCCAAACAGCGTATGTGTGTTCTATGTGCCGGAGACATAAAAAGGTCCCTAAGGCAGCAAGAGACTGTTCTGATGCCTTTGAATATTATGGATGGGGCCCAGTGGGAGGCTCACTGCAGACAAGAGAAATAAGACGCCAACCAACCAACGACACCCCTGAGCTGGCCGGGCCTCAGCTGCTGCAGAAGGTAATGATGACGATGATGACAATATTGATGCTTGTCAGCTACAGTCTGCAGACTTGCACAACATAAAAACATGCCAACAGGAGAATGATGTATTGAGCTAAAAAAGCCTGTTACTCTTCAAGCGGAGTGTGCCAAACCAGTAGTGTTACTGCCAATTATACGAGAACTTTACCAATCACTTTGCTAGGTGTCTTTTGTTTCTGCTCCATCTAAGGAGACATCCCATTCATTTTCCTTTTCCCTAGTTTAGCACGTCTCTTCGATGATAGGAGCTTCCAAGACCTCTAGTTTTAAGGAATTACAGTCATCTCTTAGTCTATGGAAGAGGAAGACATAACCAGCTGGTTTTCATAAAATGCTCAGAGTATTTTGAATTTAATTGTATGCTGCCTTTTTTTATTACTATTATTATTCAAGGGTATCTTTCAAAAGCTTCAGATAGTGTGTTTCCTTTTCAAGATGCCAAAAAAAATGCTGTGCTTTCTTATGAACTTCTACCTTTCCAACCAAAAGGCATCTCACCATCGGGTGGGGGGAGGTATAAAGTTACCACTTCTATTTAAAATAATAAAGTGCAGGGAGTTGGGTTTCAGCTAAGCTCTGCCTCACGGATGGAAATGAAGCTACACCACCTGAGAACGTGGACCACTAATCATAACTTCACTTATTTACATTTACTTGCTATGCATTCTGTTAGATTTCTATGGCAGAAACCCCAGTTTGCAGGCAACGGTTGAGTATTCCAGATGTCTCAGCCTCAGCACAGCAGTGAAGGAGCAGGACTGGGACGAACTTGGGAAGACCTGACTCCTCCTCATTGAGCTGTACACCCTACGCGCGCCCCGCAATGGGCCTTAGGGAGGAAGACCCCAATAAATATTGAAACTCCACCCACACTGAACTAACAAGCCATCTTGACCTTCACCTGACGAAACGGGATTTAGTGCTCACTCTCCCAGCTTGCAGCGTTGCCAAGGAGCCCAACAGACCAAACAAAGAACCCCGAGAGCTGAAAACTGATTCTTACGGTTGGGTTGAAAGAAAATCTTCCACAGCATCCCCTCACGGGCCACCCAATTCCCACCCCTGGGCTTTCCAGCAAGGGATGAGGTCTGACCTCCCCTATCACCCTCCCGCTGTTGAAGTAAACAGATCCCCCCTTGCTCCCCAGGCGGGAGGCTGTGGTTTAAGCGGAGCTCGGTGCCGTCTTCGCAGGAGGAGGGGAGCAGCCCATGCGCGCAGCACACTGGCAGGGCACCGCAGCACAGCTGCTCGCACAATGCCCAGAGCTGGAACCAGCAGCATCTCAATCGCTCTTCCCTCCTCTGCTTAGCAAGCGCGCTCCGCTTTGCGTGTCAGCTGTGCCAACTGGGCACACTGGGACGGCCGCCCCAAACGAGCTGACAAACAGGGACACGCTCAGCCGTTCACTGCGCTGCATTTCATCACCAGCGTATACCAATAATCGTTTGGTGGCTGCCAAGGGAGCAGCGCTGCAAAACAAACCAGGCTCTCCGAAATAAAAGAGCCGTTGCTGCAAAAAGGAGGGGAAGAGAAGTTTGTTTGGGGGCTTTTCGCAGCGCCCTGATCCTCGGGAAAAACTCCTCAGTCTGAACCACCGGAGGACTCCAGGATGTGTCCAGTTCCCACCTGCCCTGCCCAACATCGGCTGTTCACACAAGCTGCATCCAACCCTAGAGAAAAAGATACTTTCATGCGATTATAACTGGGCAGAATGCGCGTTTCTCTGGTAAATACACATCCAAACTATCACAATAATAAAGTAACAGGTTTAATCTCACAAGTTTATAGTTCCTAAAAAATTTCCAGCTGGATACGTGATCCCATAGGTGTATTCCTCTTAGCTACTTTCTGCAGATATTCTCAAAGCTGCGGCCGGCGGCTGAGCAGCACGGACCGGAGCGGCGGTGCAGCGCACACAAGCCGTGCTCCCCACGCACAGCTCCTGTCTTTCATTCCTGCCCTCAGAAACCGCGCTCACTCCAGCATCCAGCAGCTCATGTCCATACCGCGTGAGCGGAGCTCTCCTACCGTATCTTCACGAAGAGCTGTTACCAACTCCAGCAGGCACCAGAAATTAATGTTAAATAAATCCCATCTGCAGAAAGGAAAGTAAAAGTGAAGCAGCTGTTGCATTTTTAAACTTCCACAACCCCAAATAAATATTTCAGTTAATGAATGTGTCTGTGACAATGAAAAGATGCCAGGTTTGTTACGAAATACGTATCTATTTTTAAAGGTTACAATTTATAACTATTCAGCTTTGTACTTCTCTCTGTCTTCCCAAGCAACTAGTTTTGAAAGACAGGTATTTTCAAATTGTTCCTTTCTATGAAAAAAAAAAATCTGTTTCATAAATATAATTCTACAATGTTTTGATGGAGCTTTTGTGATTTTTTTCTTCTCATTTTACAATTTTAATTTGCCATGAAAACAAGAAACTAAGAAACTTCCAGTTTGTTTAACTTTGCATAATCTCATCCTCACATCATCTTCCTTTTGCTCTGACTAAAACAAACTACTTATCCACTTTCCATTCCAAGAAAACGCGAGCTCATTAGGGAGGATACAGCTCTCACAACGGAACACAGCCCCAAGCACCAGTGGGCAAGAAAAGACCCATCTTTCAGCAGAAGGGAATGAGCAGACTTCAGGAACATTCCCACAGCGTTTACAAACACGTAAATCTTCCTCTTGCAAGTGCTGTTAATTCACAGCCTGCTGCACGTAATGCGTCTGAAATCAGAGGATTCAGTGTCACAATTTCTTCTCACTACAAGAAAATGCATTGAAGAAAATGATGACTATTATCATAACACTATGAAACCCAATAAAAATGCCTGTATCTAATATTATTTGAAACATTTACATTCTTATAAAATATTCTCCGCAGTTTTATTTGACCTTATTTTGTATTATTGCATAAAAAGAAAGATTCTTCAGTTCTCAGGGATATTAAAGCCCCATCGGGATATACGGGCACCGCGCTGTTTCGCTCATCTCATCCGTAACATATGGGCATACGAGGCAAAGGAAGACATGACCTGCCTTGAAGAAAACAAACATGTAAAGTGAAACTGAGAATATTTTTTTTTGTTCCTAGTGGGGAATCCACTAGACTGTGCTGTACCTATTGGTCATATGTTCTGCCTCTGATTTCTGCAATTAAACACACACCAGAGAGCACAAGTGTATATATTATGAGCCACCTATTACCGTCTAACCAGGCAGTGCCTCTAACACCTCCCTTAAGGAAGGAGAAACAGTATTTCCTCTTGTGAGAGTATCTGTTTACACCAGTTTAGCTGAGGAAAAGTGTTTTACTGCCAGTTACCAAAGCAAACTGCTAGGGAATGGAGGCTGCAAACACACCACGCGCACACTGACTCTTGTGTCAGAAGCGGGGATTCTGCTCCCTCTTTCTCCTGCCACTCAGCACCACAGAATCACAGAGTGGTTTGGGTTGGAAGGGACCTTAAAGTTCATCCAGTGCCACCCCCTGCCCTGGGCAGGGCCACCTCCCCCCAGCCCAGGTTGCTCCAAGCCCCGTCCAACCTGGCCTTGAACACCTCCAGGGATGGGGCAGCCACAGCTTCTCGGGGCAACCTGCCCCAGGGGGTCACCGCCCTCACAGGAGAGAATTTCTTCCTCACATCTCATCTCAATCTCCCCTCTGTCAGTGTCAAACCGTTCCCCCTCATCCCATCGCTCCCCTCCCTCATCCAGAGTCCCTCCCCAGCTCTCCTGGAGCCCCTTTAGGCACTGGAAGTCTGCTATAAGGTCTCCCCGGAGCCTTCTCTTTTATCACGGACATACCTGCAGAAGCTTTTCTTGTTGCCCTCAATGCCCCTGGCCAGATTCAAGTCTATCTGGGCTTTAGCTTCCCTCACAGGAGAGAATTTCTTCCTCACATCTCATCTCAATGTCCCCTCTGTCAGTGTCAAACCGTTCCCCCTCATCCCATCCGCTCCCCTCCCTGACCCAGAGTCCCTCCCCAGCTCTCCTGGAGCCCCTTTAGGCACTGGAAGTCTGCTATAAGGTCTCCCCGGAGCCTTCTCTTTTATCACGGACATACCTGCAGAAGCTTTTCTTGTTGCCCTCAATGCCCCTGGCCAGATTCAAGTCTATCTGGGCTTTAGCTTTCCTAACCTGACCCCTGGCCGCTCAGACAATTTCTCTGTATTCCTCCCGGACTACCTGTCCTTGCTTCCACCCTCTGTAGACTCCTTTCTTCTGTTTGGGTTTGTCCAGGAGCTCCTTGGTCATCCATGCAGGCCTCCTGGCGGTTTTGCCTGACTCTCTTTGTTGGGATGCGTTTTCACCCTCTGCTGAGGCAGAATGTGTTTCTTGTTCCCAGAGCAATAATGACAATTTCTCTGCAGCGAGGCAGAGTCTAGAAAGAACTCAAAACAAGGCCAGACAGGGGAGAACCAAATTCTGATATGGAAGTCAGAGAGAGGGTGAGCATCTCTGTGACGGACATCTCTGCCACACTGCTCTGCTCCGCTCCGATGGAGGATCTCCCCACCTCCGCTGCTGTCAGCTGGAAAAGGCTTCCTATGAGGCTTAAGGAGGTCGAAAGTAACAGCCTCAGTAGAACGTGCCAGTGGGCACAAGCATGACAACGCGCAGAAAAAGAAAGGAATAAAACCTCTCTCTAGTTCACACTAATGCCACGGGTCTGAAATCCCACATGCAGAAGTTGAAAAGGAAAAAGAAAAAAGCCCAGGCTGCGAGTGACCTTTAACACAACGCAGGGGATTAGAATCATCGGTTTGCACCACACTTCACACTCGTAAAGCCAACCAGGTTATAGTATATTCTACAGGCTGAAGATTTTCCTACCACGTCCCAGGAGAACTGAAGGCACCCAGACCCTTTTGGAGGGCAAATCTATAGAGGTGAACATAGAAATCCTTTATTATTCAAACACCGTTGTTTTTATTCTAATAAAATAAATAGTTCAATAATTAGCTATTAGAAGTCTGCAACAGGTCCCACTTCTCACAATTTGCCTCTAGCCTCAGCTTCCATTTTTATTACTCCTGATTACTCCTACTACCACTTCTATTTAAATCTTTCAATAGTTCCATAAACACGCAAAGCTCTTTAGAAGAAAAATACCATGTTTCCAACCGCATGCTGAAGTATGTTACATGTAAAAAGAAATTCAGGTGTAGAAAACTGTCCTATAAAACTAGCTTGTTTTATAACAATTAATTCCAGAATGCATTGCAACGGACAAGACCAAGATCAATACCCCATCGGGGAGACTGCCTGGGCACTCGGTGAGGGTTAGAACCCAGCACCGGTGCCGACACACGAGCACCGCCGGGGAGACCGCCTCCCCCCCTGCCCACAACCTGGCGCAGAAACCCGCAGCCCGTACCAACCACCTCCAGTCACTTAATTATCACACTCTCTAGACAATCCTACCACTATTCAGCACTTCACATGCCCAGCGTAATTCCAAACAAACTCCGGCATCTTTACTGCTGCACCACGACCCTTTTGCTTCCCTTTCTGTATTTATTTAATTTTGTAGCTTCACTGTTGGGAAGCTGCCTGTGTTCGCATGTTACAGCATGCATCTCGGAAGGTTTGCGTTTTCTGTTCCCACCGATTCCCTCATAGCTCTCTGAAAGCTTCAACACGCCAATAACGACCCTCTGCACAGAGCCGCCCCTCTCCCCTCCCCCCCAGTTTGAAAAAAGAGGAAGGGAAAGGCGGAACTACCCCTGCCTTGCAGACGTCAGGCTGAGAGGGCAGCGAGAAGCCTTTCATCTTAAGAAACAAGGGGGAAAGGATAGGAAACTCGCTTCCATTTACTGAGGTATCTGCATGCTCCACGGCTAAGCCAGAGAACTGGAAACAAAACCGAAGCCGAGAACGCAAACCCCACCGAGCTCCAACCACCCACCCCCGACCACGCTCAGCCCCGGGCAGGGGCTTCACCGCGCGTTCAGCGAGCGGGGAAATGTAGGCATGTGTACTACGGACTAACCGGTCTGAAATACAGTAAATATAAAACCAGGAGGAAATGCCAGACGCCTGTTAGAGCATGACAAGCCTGGCATTAATTTAGATATGACATGGAAGTGAAAAGGCTGAGGAAACATAAGAGAGAAATCTGGTCTTTGAACAGAAGAGTTATCAAGTCTCTACAATGTATTTCCAGGTCCACGCCTGAAATACTGGAAAAGCTCTTGCTACATATGACAAAAAAGATCACAGTAATTTCAGACACCAGCGACACAAATTACAGACCTGAGAGAGAGAACTGCAGTGACACCCAAGAACTCAATAGAGGAAAAAACTGCAGAAGATATAAAGAAATTAACAGATAATATGGAGGAAAAGAAGGGACTAGTGAGATTAAGAGCTAGAAAATGTTTGCTGACATCATAACAGGACCTGTAATTTAAAACACAACTAGGCAAAACACTAGTAAATGTACTGTAATTAAATAATTGGCTAAGAAATAGAGAGAGACTGATGGATCAAACACATCTTTCCATACTTTGTGATTTCTAAGGGCCAATTTCTTCCCAAATGTTTCCTTTCAATCAAGTTGTACCAAGGATTAATTTGTCTCTGTAATTCTGCACGAGGCTAGCGATTACCTCCGTTCTGGGAAAAGAAGAAACATATTACTGAAGATCTGTGAATCACTGGAAAAACAGCGTTACCATTCTGGCACCGTCCGTGAGCAGAGGGGAGAGTTTGCTCAGTGGCTATCCTGAGACATGACGGAGCAAATATATTAGAACCGGCCGTTTTTGAGAGCACCCAGAACTCCGGGCCACTTGATTTGACTTTAACACTTAAGAGCCCAAGGCCGAGGAGTCATTGTTCGGGAATAGGAAGCAACACCATTAAAACCCTTCCCACTATGGATGCAATACCCTTTTTGCGGGTGGCACATTTCAGGCAAACGGCAGCCCGTGCCCCGCACCGCCGTGCTGCCCCACACAAGCACTAGCCGGGGCACC